>NW_005366140.1:655119-657952 GCF_000412655.1 Myotis brandtii | reverse complement strand
GAGATTCTACACTCTGTTCCATGTTTCCATGTCTCTGGATCCACTCTGTTCATCAGTTTATTTTGTTCATTAGATTCTACATATGAGTGAGATCATGTGATACTTGTCTTTCTCTGACTGACTTATTTCACCTAGCATGATACTCTCCAGGTTCCTCCATGCTGTCTCAAAGGGTAAGAGATTCTTCTTTTTTACAGCTGCATAGCATTCCATGGTATAAATGTATCACAGCTTTTTTATTTACTCATCTACTGATGGGCACTTGGCTGTTTCCAGATCTTAGCTATTGGAAATTGTGCTGCTATGAACACAGGGGTACATACGTTCTTTCTGATTGGTGTTTCAGTTTTCTTTTAAAAGCCTAATCAGGCCACATTATCCCTTTGGAAAACTCTCTAATCACACTCAGAATAAAACTCAACCTCTATCCATTGCTTCCAAGGTCCTATTGACCTGGCCCAGGCCCCTCTTCTACTGCTCTCTGCTTAGCATAATCCTTTCCAGCCCCACTTTCCTTCTGACTCAGGACTTTTCCACTTACATTTCCCTCTACATGGATCACACATCTCCTGGAGCTTCTCATGGCGTTCTTTCTCTCTTCATTTTAGATCTCAGACAGCTGATAGGGGCCTTCCCTGACCATACCATCTAAAATCTATCCTGATCACTCTTACCCTTCACCCATGTTTCATTATTTTTCATCACACTTGTCTCTACCAGACATTTTATCCATATGTTGTTAGTCTTCTGACTTTTCCCCTCTGTGAGTGCCACGAGGACGGGGCCTTTGTCTATCTCTAGGACTTAGAACAGTATCCAGTACACATAATAAATTGTCCAAATATTTGTTCAATAAATGTTAGGGTTAATACTTTGCTTATGTAATATAGGCCATAACTGATTCCTGCTCACAGAGTGAAAAATTAAAGAAAAAAATTTTAAAAAATCTTGAACTACTCCTAAAAGAAAAGGATGAAAGGTTTGTAATGATAGTTAGCAGTCCAATAGTCATATCTGAAAGTTACCTATTGTTGTGAAATATTAGCATGAGAAGAGCAGATTTATAACTTTTATTAAAAAGATATCATACATTGTACTTGAAAAATATGAATAAAACACATATTAAAGGATTGAAACAATAGGTTATTAAATTAAAAGTAGAAATAGTTGTCATATACACTCATATAATACATATTATTTCCCTAAGGATAGGTTAAGTTTCTAACAATGAAATATTTGAGTCTGATACCATTAAATTGCTCTTCTAGATATACCAATTATACTTTTAGCAATAAAATGGGAAATTCTTGTTTCCTTAATCTCTTCAGTCAGTTTCATGAAATAGAACAAAGTGGTATTTTGTATTGTTTTGCCTTTTAATTATAAGATACTAGAGGTCAGAAGCATGAAACTTGTGCAAGAGTAGGCCTTCCTTCCCCGGGCTGCCAGCACCAGCTTCCCTCCGGCACCTGGGCTGCTTCCCTCCTCTGGCTGCTGGCAGGCATCCGGGACCCAGGCTGGCTTCCCTCTGGCCCTGGCTTTGTCAGGAAGGACGTCCGGAATGACACCTGGTCTAATTAGCATATTACCCTGTTATTATTATAGATACTAAAATGATGTTCAATCTCACTCAAAATTAAGGAATAAGTTTCTTAACATGCTTCAGTGGTGTGGTCCAAAAGGGTTGTGGGCATTTATACCAAAAAGCATAGAAATGAGATGCACCTAAAATAAACTTTCTATAACTAATTCTCATTTCATTTGTAACATATCAACATTGTATACAGTTCAAACACTAAAATTTTCACCTATGAAAAATAGTTTATTGTTCTTCGTTAAGCATCTATCTTCCCACTGTAACATAAAGGTGTTTTAATGGCCAAATACAGTGAATACTTGTAGTGCTCCTGTTACTTGCCTTCTGTTTGGTTTTTGGCATTATACAATAATCCCTCGAGATTTCTTTTTTCTTATAGGACCTGTGCTCTGGGTTCTCTATAACTCTAATATCAGTCCAAATTTGATTGCAGTATCCTTTTTTTTTTTTTACATCCCCTAGTCTTAGTGGTTCCTTAAAAGTTGATCATGAGCATCTTCCCATGGTACACTGTTTTATCTCTTTTCTTTATATGTCACCAGCATGATGGTAAGTCACAGATTTTGATCTCAGCTCAGCCCAGATATCTTCTCCTAGAATATTTACCTATATAGTCCAATGGAAATCTCATGCTGAATATTCTACGGGAAACAACTAAACAGATCCCCAAATAATTAGCTTTCCCCTTTTCCTGCTTCACCACCAGCAAAGTTCCTCACTTCCTTTCCCCCCACAATCCACTCCATCACTCAGGCTCCAGTCCTGGGCTGTCCCCTTCCACAGCCAGCTGGTTATTCTTGTGTTAGTTCTGTCTCTTAGTTTTCAAATTCACCCCACTTTGTTTTTTCACATTGCTACCATCACCCTAGAACAGTCCAATATATGGTTTCTGAATGATGGATTAGTGAATGAATTGAACAGGAAGACAGTAAAGTAACAGAGATGACAGCACATAGCACCCTATTTTAATAGTGTTTAATATTTCAAAGTGTTTTTAGAACTTGAGGTCTCTTCACTCCACATCATGAAATGCCATTACAAAGTGGACGTTACGTGACCTTTGCTTGTACATGCTTGCCTTTCTTCCCCCTCCCTCCCTTCTATGCGCCCCTTTTCCTCTTTTCTCTCTTTCTCCCTGAAAGCTTGCCTTTCTCATGGGTCCCTCTTTCGCTTCTGCTTCCCTCGCCGCGGCCGGGCGCCCTCCTCCCAGCACGCTGGTCAGCTCCTCCAGCCGGC
>NW_005366140.1:646457-655060 GCF_000412655.1 Myotis brandtii | reverse complement strand
CGGGACGGAGGAGACAAGATGGCGCTGCGAGTGATGCGGGGGATCGTGAACGGGGCCGCGCCCGAGCTGCCCGTGCCCACCAGCGGGGCGGGGGCGGGATCTTGGGAGCAGGCGATGGCAGCGAGTCGGAACTACCTGTCCCAGCCTCGCCTCAGTGAGTATCAGAGAGCAAGATGGATCCTGCCTTCGCTCTTCAGCCCAGCCCCTTGCTCCTACTCACCTGCTTAGCCAGCGCCTGGGGGTGGGGGGTGGGGGAGGGTTTATATTTCCTTCTCGCGTCCCCCCTACTCTCCCCCGCACGTCTCTCTGTAGAAGAAGACGCGAGTGTACTTCACCTTTCCGTGCGGGAAAGCGCTGCTGCGGGAACTTCCTCCCGGGGTTGGTGGGCTCCTGGCGGCCACTCCGCCCTCCCCGGCTCCCCGGGGCCGGGGCATTCTAGGCACTTGCTTCCTGTCTCCGTGGGAAGGCCGCTTCTTGTCGCTCAGTGTTAATCTTCGCTTGCCCCTCCCTTTGGACATTTCGGGGGTCGAGGGAACGCCCCCTCCCCTCTGCGCTAGAGGGAGATGCTCGGCGGAGGGGCTGTGCGGCCGCCGGACACTCCGTCCCGCGGAACGCGAGAGCTGAAAAGGACCCTGCAGCTTATCTCGCCGAACGCTCTCATTTTACAGCGAGAAGCCGAAGGTTCCTGGAGGGACCGGACTCGCCGGGCTTTAGACACCTAATGATGGGCAGAGCAGGAACTAAAATAAAATCCCCGGTTTCTTCATTCTCGCAAGGCCTTTTCATACCTTTGTCTCTCCTGACCAGCTAAGCTAACCTGGTTTAGTGTAAGGCTGCCTTGGGGAAACCACACATCTTTGCTCATATAACACGTGTGCACAGGCACGCTTAGCGTTGTTGAGTATGAAAAGGCCTTGATCTACCAGGCTTAAGTGAAACTACTCAAGAAATGGCTCTTGATTACGAAGCAGTGCAGTTGTGTAGCATCAGACCTCTTCGCAGCTTTCTTAGGACCTGGGGATGAGCCCTGGAAATAGACTCAGAAACTTGGGGAAGCACCTGATGTTCCCCCAGGTGGCAGTGCCATATTTGCACTGGTGAATTGCCAGAGTTCCTGTTTGTGGGTGGCTCCTTGGTGGAAAAGAATTGCAGATGGAGGGTTTTTCTGCTGCCTGACTAATCCCATCCTGATCTGTCGCTGGGTCATGTGACAGCGCTGCAGTGTGAGGAAAGGAAAGCACTTGATTCTATGGTTTGCCGGTTTGCCGAGAGGTTGCTTTTTACACTGGGAATGACCTGAATGCTTATTGGGGGTTTATATGAGCTGATATAGATGTTTCAGGAAATTGACAGATGTTGCGTTCTCATGTGGACTTTAACGATCAGTTTATACCTAACAACTACGAATTCCCTTATGAATTGCATTTGTGTGTTTTGCTTTGGGTTGAAGAGAGAGGCATTAATGGTGCTTCTAGGAAAAAATTATTAGGGAGCAATAGTCAGTTTACATATAATTGTTCATTTAATATAAATTCAGAGAGTATCAACTGAAATAATGTTGTTTAGAGAGTTCATGATTAAGGTTGTAAGCCCTTAAGGGGAGATGAGTAGTTATGTCTGTGTTCTGTATGCCCAGCCAGTGACTGAAGAACTTTTGCAGAGGAGAGTTCTCCTGACAAAAGTGTGGCAACGTAATTCTTAAAACTCAACCTTTAGATTTAGAGGTCAGGAATCCTTTTTGTATCCTCAGTGCCTAGCACAGTGCTTGACACATAGAAGTACTTACCCTGTCTTGTACTTCGTTGTATAACTTGCATTTAAACCCCTTGTTCTAATAGTTTTAGTGGATAGATTCTTAACCTGGATGGAATTAGGTAGAGTAGGGAGTTGGGATACTTGGTTGAGTGAATTTCCCTCTGTGTCTGGTTTAGTCTAAAAAGCATAAATGATATCATACTTAGGATAACAGCTAATCACATTTGCAAAATATCTTTTTTCCTGTATTACCACGTTCTTGATTCTAGTTAATTTTAATTGCTTGTGAATACTGATTCATTTTTTCTTTAATGATGATACCATGTTCAGTGATATGGTATAGTAATTTAATGTGCTTTTTAAAGGAAAGAATGGAGTAATATTAGCAATTACACTGTGCAAATTGGGTCCTGTTTTAACACAATTTCGGGATTATGGGGTTGTTAGCAAGAAATGGAAAACGACATGTGCAGGATTGATATAATCTTGAGCACTTTAGTTGAATTTCTAAAGTCGAAAAGGAAACCTGATTTTCTTTTAAACTTTGAGCAAGGTTCAATAACATAGATAGAGCTTTTGGAAGCAAATCATTTTTAGATAATCTACTGTTATTGACACCCTAGCTAGGTTAACTTACCTTATGTTTCTTACATCATAAAGCAGAGCTAGCCCCAGGCAGGTCAAATAAAGGAATCATTGGCCTGCTTTTTTCTAGAACCTCTCCCTCAATGCCCACTGCTCAGGGTGTGGGTATAGACCCTTGCACAATGGAAGATGATTGCTCTGGGTTTTTGATTTGGTAATAAGGTGGAGGCTGAAGGACTAGGTCTCTTGTGCAATGGCTGTGAATTTTCTCTTTACAAATTTCACAATCATTAAGTGGTGTTAGTAGTGTTGAATAATCTCATATCCTGCAGGAGAAAGAGGATGTCATTTGGCAAAACCTGCTTCTCAAAAACCTTTGTAGACTTTGGTTTTAAATGTTACCCATAAATATATATTGCCTGCTTGATAGTTCCAAATCAGAGATGTGACTTGTTGGTTGTAAAATGTGTTTGGTATCCTATATAATAAAAGGCTAATATGCAAATTGTCCCCTCAACCAGGAGTTCAACTGGGTCCAATGGGCCTGGATCGGGGTTGGCTGGCCGGACCCCACCCGTGCATGAATTCATGCACCAGACCTCTAGTATAATGTAAACATATATCTGCTGTGTTGTCAGGAGTTGTGATCATCCCCTGCAGACCCAAATTCTTGTTCATTTGGACATTTTCAAGAGAAGAATGGCCATTATTTTGGTAAATAGAAATGTCCATGTAATCTGTGAATGGGTTTTTACTTTCTTGAAGAGCAGGTAATATCTTTGGCAGCCCTACTCTAAACTGTTATCTCTGCTTTGGACTGTTAATGATAATGGTGAGAAAAGCTAGAAATATTTTGAGAGATAAAAGGTAGTGCTTGATAGCATTTTCTCTGCTTGTTTTTTTTTTTCTTCTTTTTTTTGGAAATAGTTTTAATATTATGGGAAAGAACTATAGTTTGTATATAAACTGTTTTCTAGTATTTATTTGTAGTCCAAGTGATTGGAACTGTGTCAGCTCCATATTTTTTAATTATACTAGAGACTGAGTTCAGAAATCTTATAGGGTCATAGGGTACCAACTTTACAATTAGGAAAACAACATACAAAACAAAACCACTTCTAATCCTGGCTTTCCCATTTAGTAACAAATTTCTCAGAGCCTTAGTTTAAGTGTAGAGTGGGTGTATCAACCTTGCCTACCTCCCAGCATTTTGGGGAGCTGAAATAAGGTAACTTTCCTAAAGAGGCTCTGTAAAAGTTTAATGTATTTTCCACGTTTTTGTTTGGTAATGTTTTTTTATTTAGTTTGGGTTATAACACTTATTAGTTTACTTTGGTATGTCAGTTTAATTTAAACCAAGCATGTTGCTTAACCTCTGATTTGTATCTGAAGTAGTCTCCTCTTGTTTTTCATGTTTTCCAGTGAGGGAAAACTGCTGAAGCGTCTCCATTAGGTTCTTTCCTCTGGTTAAACTCTCCAGTGGCTACACTCCATTGAAGACAGATTGTTGTCCAGTAATGACAAAATGTGAATACAAAGGGAATCATTGGCCAGTGCGTTAAATAGTAAAAATAACTTATTTTTTTAATAGCTAAAGATGCAGACTCATGAAATTATTTTGAGTGATATAGCTACATAAGTCTTGCAAATAATTATGAGTGTACCAGACCACAAAAACACAAAAACAGTTCAGCTTTATAGTTTGAGCTGCAGGTCAGAGTTAAAGAACAAATGACTCTGGAGCCGACCATATAAGTTCAGGTCGTTGGGCAAGTTACTTAACTTCTGAGAGTCATTTTTCTCTTCTAAAACTTGGAATAATAGTTAACTCATAGACCTGTTAGCGAGATTAAATAAGAATTTCTTATAAGTAGTTATTAGTGTTGGTGTTAATGAATTCGAATGGTTACTGGCATTTGTAAAAGACTACATAGTATGTAAAGTACAGCATAGGGAATATAATCAATAATGTTGTAGTAACTATTGTATGGTGGATACTGGAAATACATGATTCTGTACTATGCACCTGAAACTAATAATAATATTGATGTAAACTATAATTGAAAAATTAAAAATTTGTTGCAAATTTAGAGAATCTTGATGAAGTAGAACCTTGTCTTGTGTAGAAGTCAGCTTTGTTCACTGTTTCCAGGAAAAGCAATGACTAGTGCTTTTTTTTTTTTTGGTCATGCTTTTGCTCGTGACTGGCAAAACTTCATAATTTTGAATGAGCTTGAATTTAAACATGAGATTCTGAAACGTTGTAGAGGTTAGAAATTTAAAGGAGATGCAAATCTTGTTCAAAAGGTAAAGAGACTTTCAGAATCTGAAGGGTTTTATTGATGTTACATTTGCCTATAAATCTCAAACTAGATCATGCCTCCTAACCAGCCCACTCCTTTCATCCCCAACTGTTTAGGTAAAAGTTTTGAAAAGGTCTCTGTTTCTGTATTTTTTAAAACTGGGTTCTAAGATAACATGATTCTAAGGTAGCTCACTTTGCATTTCCACAAAGCAATTTTAGAAGTCATTGATAGAATGTTTGGACTCTTAAAATGAGAACAATGAATAATTTTTCAGGGTTAGGAATTATTTTTAAGGGTATTAGATTATTTTTAAACGATGGAGTGGATTTTTATAAAAGAAGCAGAAAATAGGACATTTGGGGTCTTTCTAATAATTTTTGAGGAATGACTTACTCTTTTACATTACCATCCATTCAAGTAACTTAACTTTTTAAATTTGTGACTTGCCTTTTTCTACAGTTAAAAAAAAAAAAAGTCATTTTGGAGCCCTGGTGAAATAATTACAATTACAGATGTACTCAAGCAAATATTTGGTGTCGGGATTTAAATGTCCTGTGAGTATGAAAGCCGAGGGGCGTGATAGTGCTTGCCATGTTTCTACCTGGGCACTGCTTCCTGGCGGAAGACATTGTGTTTTTGAGTTCTGGAGCCCCTTGGGTGAACAGACTGGTTATTAAATGGTTTCCTCGTTCTTGGGAGTCTACATCTGTGCCAGAAATCTCTGCGAGACTCGATAAGAAATCAAGCAAGTGAAAAGTTCCCAGTTGGTTGACAGCTTCTTAGAAATTATTTTATGCCATGTACTAAATCTTCTTCATACTTTGATTTTATTTGTGTTTTTTTCCAGCCGTTCTGACTATACATTTAGTTAATTCTGATACAAGACTTACTCTCTCTGGAGTGTTCTGTTTTACACCTAATTCCAATTACACTTGGCAAGTTGTGTGAGGTGTGATATGGTTGAGGAATAGCTACCCTGGGATTAGCTACCTTACAGACTGACACTTTATTCCAAGGGTATAATTTCCAGTGGAAAATATAAGCCTCTAAACTGACAGTAACATTTAACTTTTTTTTTTTTTTTAAGGATATTTACCTTATTTGACCCTCTGGCCTTTCATTCCATTGCCCACTCCCTCCTTAATAAAGCAATTTTCCCATAGTTTCTAAGATACCATTTAATGATAGCTTTTTACCTTAACACTACATTTTCTCAGATTTCCTTTGTGAGTTTTGTCGATTGTTAGTATTCCTTTCCCCTTCCTTGTCTACTTTGGTAAGTGCCACCTCCTGTACAAAGTTTTCCTTTTCAAGGTGAGAATGACAGCTAGGTTTTTCCTGTGCTTCCACAAGCCCTCTGCACATCCGTTAGAGTTCTTAACTCCCCCTTCTCCATATAAAACTGAACTCTTGAGGGAAATCTGTTCCTCTGTGCCCTTTTTGTTTTTATGTCCTGGGTTCTTAAAATATGTGATTTATAGTAAGGATTCAAAATGTTTTTGGTTGGATGTGGGTAGATTATGAAAAGTTGTACAGGCACAGGAATATTTAATTTTAAATTCAATAAAAAATTTTGTAACTGTTTGCTCCATATTGTAATAGGTGTGATAAAGTGGAGAGAGGTTTTCGTGTAATCCCAGAGAGATAATTTAGGCTGTTGTTCTATTTGACTAAAGTGGGCTCTTCTGTTTTTCTTTCCAGCATACAAGACAGTATCAGGAGTCAATGGTCCACTAGTGATCTTGGATCATGTTAAGGTAATATACCACCATCATTGTTTACCATTTATGAAGTTTAAAACATGGCATTAAGTCCTGTTTAAGAATGCCTTAAGTTTTATGTTATGATTTTTAAGCCATTCCTTGGTCTGAATGTCAGTGCTATATAGGAGCCAAGAGTTTTAGATAAAAATAAGAAGACTGGATTCTAGTACTGGGTATACTGTGGATTCTGTTTGTGACCGATGGTCTTTTGTCTGCAGAATTTTAAAAAAAAAAAATTGTTTTTGTCGCTCCTACCTCACAGATAGGTTTTATAGAAAATTATAAAACTGTTGAAAGACATAAAAGAAAACCTTAAGTGTAGATTCCATGTTCATGAATGACAGAATAGCAAAGATGTTGATTTTCCCCAGGTAACAAAATCAGTTAGAGATAGAGTAATTAGGAATAGAAATTTGGTGCAGGAGTAAGCAAGTATATCAGTGGAGCAAAATTAAGAAGTTGCCTCACACAAGAGAATTGGACTTGGTAAATAGTAAAGGCTACAGTACAAGCCAGTGGGAGACATTTTGTGCTACTCAGTAAATATTATTAGGGCATTTGGCTTCTTATATGCAAAAGAATAAAAATGAGAAAGGTAAAATTACATAGCAAAAATAAATCCAGATGGATTAAAGGCCTGAACATGAAAAACCTATTTTAGAAGACAGTACAGAAGACCATTTTAATGACTTCTCAACAGTTCACAAAAGGTACAAATTATAAAGGAAAACAAATTATTTTATTCCATAAAAAGTATTAAAACTTCATGTGATAAGATACCATAAACAAAATTAAAAGGTAAGAGACTGACTTGGAACAGATATTTGCATAAAGGTTAGTATCCAGAATCTATAAAACTCTTAAAAATAAATAAGAAAAAGCAGATCCAGTTGAAAAGTGAGGAAAAGATAGTAATAAGCCAGTCATAGGAAATAAAGTCTGAATTGTAACTAAACATGAAAAGATGCTCAATATTAATAGAATCAGAAAAATGCAATTTGGAAAGATGCTATTTTTTTACTTTATTAAATGGCATAAATTAATGTTTAATAGTAATTATGTAAGCTAGCAGAGTTGTAGGGAAAATACACTTTTGTATACTGCTAGGGAGATTGTAAATTAATATAGTTCTTTGCAGAGTAATTTGGCAGAAAATGGGCACAGCCTGTAGCCCACCACTGAGTAATCAAATACCTTAGGGCAGTGGTTCTCAACCTTCCTAATGCCGTGACCCTTTAATACAGTTCCTCATGTTGTGGTGACCCCCAACCATAAAATTATTTTTGTTGCTACTTCATAACTGTAATTTTGCTACTGTTATGAATCGTAATGTAAATATCTGATATGCAGGATGTATTTTCATTGTTACAAATTGAACATAATTAAAGCATAGTGATTAATCACAAAAACAATATGTAATTATATATGTGTTTTCCGATGGTCTTAGGCCACCCCTGTGAAAGGGTCGTTCGACCCCCAAAGGGGTTGAGACCCACAGGTTGAGAACCGCTGCCTTAGGGGAACTCAGGCACACTTGCATGAAGAGCACATGGGAGGATGTTCCTCCTTGAACTCCATTGGTAGAACAACTGAATAAAATATGGTGTCATTTGATTTTTAAAAAAATCTTTATTGTTGAAAGTTACATAGGTCCTCCTTTTTGTGTCATTTGATTTTATTTTCACTGTATCTGTTTTAACATTAATTCTAAGCTGACCATATATCCAAAATCAAGTTGCTATCAATGGTCTGTCATAGTTTACTTGACAGATGTTTTTCTTCACTTCACACAAAAGAGTGGTACATCTTTCAATAGATTATGTTGACAAAATAAGGTCAATATTACCATGACAGACCCAAAACACAATGTGAAATGAAAAAGAGGTAGAAGGTGATATATTTAGTATGTTGCCATTTATATAAATGAAACTACACTCTATTTTTAGAAACATGCATTTAAAATATTAAGAACAGATAGAAGGAATACATATCTGGTTAGGAGAATTAGATTGAGGAGGTACTGTTAATGTTACCATATTATAGTAGCCACTAGATGCCCCCTGGTGGTCAGTGTGTCATAGTGACTGGTCATTCCCTGTTGTTCCGCCCTTAGGGTCAATTTGCATATTACCTTTTTATTATATAGGACTAGAGTCCCGGTGCACAAAAATTTGTGCACTCGGCGAGGGGGGGG
>NW_005366140.1:617936-645446 GCF_000412655.1 Myotis brandtii | reverse complement strand
CTCCTTTTTTTCTTTTTCTTTTTTTATTCTGGGCCAGCTTTAGCTCTGAGGCTTGGTTCCAGCTCTTAGGCCTCTGCTGCTGAAAGCAGGTATCTGGTTTGTTTGGGTTCTATAATCGAAACACTGTATCAACTCCAGCTCTGAGATCCCGGCCTGCTAAAAGCTGGTTTCTGGGGTTTTGTTTAGCTTCTATATTTGTTACAATGTTTCAAACTGCAAGCTCAGAGGCCGGCAGCGGCAGGCGGGGAACGTTGGAGTACTCTGTCACTGAAGCAAGCAAGCCTCCTGTTAGCTTCAAGCTGCCTGGCTACCGGCCACCATCTTGGCTGGCAGTTAATTTGCATATCGGCCTGATTAGCCAATGGGAAGGGTATCGGTCGTACACTAATTACCATGTTTCTCTTTTATTATTATATATATAGGATTATTACTTAATTGCATTTTATCCCCCTGCCTCCAATGCATGCAGGAGATTACACACACATCCCAGATTATACACACAACAAACATCACTTCTGAGTAGGGGGAACATGGTTATTTGTAAGTTCTGTACCTTTCTATAGTCTCAAAACTTTAAAATATACACAGAGGAAAATAACTTAATTGCTGTGTTTTCACAAATTTAAGACTCTTCTCTCTGTATCTTATGCTGGTTTGCAAATGTGTATACCAGTGATTGGCGTTTTAAGGACTTAAACTGCTTGAGGATGTCATCAACTCTTGGGTGTACCTTTGTGTGTCAGGGAGGTGGTGGGATTGCATATGGATACATGCTATGATGGAGATAGAGCACATGGTGTATTTTGGACTTTTTAACCCTACCCCTAAATCTAACTTTAACCTCTAACCCTATAGTTAGTTACCGATCCTTTATTTTTTTCTATTTAGTTTCCCAGGTATGCTGAGATTGTTCACTTGACATTACCAGATGGCACGAAGAGAAGTGGGCAAGTTCTAGAAGTTAGTGGTTCCAAAGCAGTGGTTCAGGTAAGCATAATTTTAATAACTGGCTAGTTGAACTTTTTCCTAATCACAAAAACGTAAGGAACACTGCATGTTTTTTCTAGTCATTGAATAAGTATGTCTGTGGAGGAAAAAACTATTTTTGCATGTTTTCTTGTCAGATGTCAGCCACTTATATCCTAGATTCTAGCCCAATAGCTTTACTGGTAAAATGGCTTTTTTTTTTAATGGATAAAATGAAGCAGATGATCATATAGAAGGAGAGAGAAGAAAAGCAGAATTCACAGCTTATGGTGAGACCAAAACAGAATCTGAGCCTGTTTCTTTAAATTGTCTTCTATAATTCCTAGTTTTTAATGTTACTGCTACGGTAAATGCATTTTTCCCAAACAACATGTTCCCCTAAAAAGTAATCTAGAGCAAGGGTCAGCAAAATTTTTGTAAAGGGCCAGATAGTAAAGTTCTTAGGGTTTGTGGAGCCACCTAAGGTCTCTGATGCATATTTTTACTCTTCTTTCTTTTTTTAAAGTAAACAGTTATTTTAAAATGTAAAAAAAAATTCTTAATTTGCTTGTAGGATTGGATGTCCTTCATGCACGACCCTTGTTAAGAGGTTGTGTTTGTGGTACTAATAATAGTGTACATTTATGTATTTGAGTTTATAAGGGCTGAAAAAATTTAAATTTCTTTTACCCTCCTGATTACTTCTCTTTCTTGGTAGGTATTTGAAGGGACTTCAGGTATAGATGCTAGAAAAACATCCTGTGAGTTTACTGGGGATATTCTCCGAACACCAGTGTCTGAGGATATGCTTGGTAAGTTGATATCCTTTTCCACACCTTTCCATAAAATCTTTTTAAAAAAACGATGAATATTTGTAACATTGTCTGCCGGAAGCCAATTCCAGCATGTCAGCAGGGCTGAATCATCTGGAGATGGCTGAGGGCATTTCCCCAAACCTGAAAAGGATGCATGGGATGATTGCTTGGGCATCTCAATCTACATGTTATTGCCTCCTACTGTCCAAACACCTGAACAGCCGTAGGCAAATCCCCCCCCCCCCCCAATCTGACAATGCTTTTGTATACAAACCCTGGCCTTTGATGTATATCTACCTTGCCTTAGGACAAATTGTGTTAATAAATAGCAAGGGGTCCTGAGACAAGGAGAACTTAGTTCCTTTAGCTAAGCTCCTCTGGCCCCTCAAATGCCTTTCAAAATTAAGTTTCGTCTCTGGACTCTTATTTAATTTACGCACAGCGGCTTCTCCAGGTTCCTGAACCCTTCTAGATGCTGGATTAAGACCACCGGCGTTAATTGTCCACTTGTACTGTTCTATGGTTTTACAGGTCGGGTATTCAATGGATCAGGAAAACCGATCGACAGAGGTCCTGTTGTACTGGCTGAAGACTTCCTTGACATCATGGGTAAGGACAGTAAATGGGATTCTGTGTTTTGTGGAAAATAGCCTATATCTGTCTAGCTTATATCTTCACCAGATAGTGATCTTTTGTGGTACTTTAAGTTGATAACCAACTTGCTCCATAATTAATTACTTATTATTTAATAAATTTATTTTTTCCTAGAGATAATCTTAATATTTTATATAAGTATCTTAATATATCACTAGGGTATATTAGGAATGTAAATAATAAAGTCATGGCTTTGAGGCTTGCTCTCTTATTTGCTATACCTCTATTTCACTTTAAGAACTTGAGTTCCACTATCAATATTTCATGAGTCTAAGCAAGACTAATGGAAAAAATTATCTAAACAGTTTTAGATTTCAGAAAATAATTGATATTTTAAGAGTAGAAAGAAATGCTTTATATGTTTCAGTCTTCTTGCACAGACATATTAAAATGTTCCCTTTTGGAAATTCATTAGGCCAGCCAATCAATCCTCAGTGTCGAATCTACCCAGAGGAGATGATTCAGACCGGCATCTCGGCCATAGATGGCATGAACAGTATTGCTAGGGGGCAGAAAATTCCTATCTTCTCTGCTGCTGGCTTACCACACAATGAGGTGAGAACTAGGGTCTATTTGATATGAAATTTAACAAGGAAGAATTCCTAAATGCTTGACATTAGTGAGAAACCAAAGGGGTTTCAACATTAATCTCCAGTGTTACCGTTTATATAATCCAGTTACATTGGATCTTTAGCCATACACTAGAGGTCTGGTGCATGAATTTGTGCACAAGATGGGGATGGGACTGGCCAGGGGGAAGGGCCGTGGATGGTTGGCAGGCTGGTTGAACCTCCCAGTGGAAGGGACTATTTGCATATTCGCCTTTTATTATATAGGATGATAGCTCTTTTTACTTACTCTTAGGAATTTTTGCATGCAAAGTGCAAAATAGTTTTATTGGATAAAGTCCTTTAAAACAGCGGTCACCAACTGGTGGTCCGCAGACCGCTGGTGTTCTGTGAGGTCCGAAAGTTTGGCGACCGCTGCTTTAAAACATTCCAATTTTATGTATAATTAAAATTTCAAAAAGTTTAGAATAAAAGTTACTTTGTTTTAGCAATGTGGTTTTAGATTTCAACTCAGTGCTTTTGTACTCCTCATCAGATTGCAGCTCAGATCTGTCGCCAGGCTGGTTTGGTAAAGAAATCCAAAGATGTAGTGGACTACAGTGAGGAAAATTTTGCAATTGTATTTGCTGCTATGGGTGTAAGTATAAATATTTGCTGGTTTAGTATGAAATATAAAATTAATTGCTTATGTTATTAGAATAGTGTAGAAATTACACATGTATCATTGAATTTATATCTAGGTAAAGAAGTTGCAAACTAAGGATTAAAATTTGGCATTTGACTATGAAATGTAAGAATAATTTTCTTTGTGCCCAAAGTAGGCTGTTTACTCTGTTGGCTTTTGTGAAAAATATGTGTGAGTACTTGACAACTTTAAAAGAAGGAACAATGCAGATCTATAGCTTAGCCTTCATCAGAAATACATAGTATTGAGAATTTTCTTCTCCCAGCACTGATGAAGTCATTGCTATTTAGGTAAACATGGAAACTGCCCGGTTCTTCAAATCTGACTTTGAAGAAAATGGCTCCATGGACAACGTCTGCCTCTTTTTGAACTTGGCTAATGACCCTACGTAAGTGAATAGAGCTGTTTCTTTCTGTTCACCCAGGCTTCAGGTCCAAATGCTACCTAAGACTAGGGAGGAAAAGTGTTATGAAGCAGCATGGACTTAAGAAGGAGATAACTCTATCTAAATTCCAGTTGTACTTCTTGGTAGTTATTTGGCTTTGGGCAAATCATGAAGGCTCTGAAGGTCAGTTTCCTCTTCCAGAAAATGTGACAAATAATACTTGTTCCACAGGGTTATTGTGTTTATTAAATGAGATAATCTGTATAAATTACCTAGTACACAATTTGTACTCAATGAATGATCTTTTCCTCTTAACTGAGAAATCTGGACCCTTTCTTCCCTCCCTCTCCCCCCTCTCTCTTCTTTCTCTTTCTGTTTTGAGAACTATATAGTTCTGAGAAATTATAAAATAACCGATTTAACTTTGTAGAAGTAATTATTATTATTATGTAAATACATAAAGTAACTGCTTTACTTAACTTTTACAGTAATAATAGCTTTACCCGCCTCAATGTATTTAAAACTTGTAGAGGGAGATTGTACTATTATTTCCAGAATCTCATTTCTTTTGTTTTTGGCCTTTTTGTTTGAGTGACATAGGACTTAATGTTCCATTTCAGTATTGAACGAATTATCACTCCTCGCTTGGCTCTAACCACAGCTGAATTTCTGGCCTATCAGTGTGAGAAACATGTATTGGTTATCCTAACAGACATGAGCTCTTATGCTGAAGCACTTCGAGAGGTAACTTCTTTCTAAATTAAAATGGCTTCATTTCTAGGGGTATCTTGTCCCTTTGCAAGTTTTCATTTTTCTTTCATCATGTTTTTATTTTTTTTAAATATATTTTTATTTATTTCAGAAGGAAGGGAGAGGGAGAGAGAGATAGAAACATCAGTGATGAGAGAGAATCATTGATCGGCTGCCTCCCGCACACCCGCCACTAGGGATGGAGCCCACAACCCAGGCATGTGCCCTTGACCGGAATTGAACCCAGGACCCCTCAGTCCACAGGCCGATGCTCTGTCCACTAAGCCAAACCAGCTAGGGCTTTCATGATGTTTTTAAAACATACATCTGTCACTTCAGTTGAAAAGATTAGATGATAAGATTTAAATTATTAGCCTATTTATCATTCTGTCACTGTCTCCATGAATTAAGACTTGATTCTAAGAGAGAGTAAATGGTAAATGATGCAAGCTCTTTATTCAGTTACTCTCCCAGGAAGTTCTGTCTCTGTCCAGACTGTCAGTTTTTAACGTTTTCCAGAATTTTATTCTTAATGATGTTACTATTTGAATAGATAAAGTCCATATTCTGGCAGCACCCTTCTCAGGACCTTTTCCTTCAGAAAACTCAGTGTTTAATTAGGACAATATTAAGATTTTTGCGTTATCACCAGAAACTTAGGGTGTTGGTTCTAATGCAAGTTACTCAAATGTTGAGTGAGGTACTCTTTTAAGCATGTAAAAAGTTTTTTAAAATTCCCTGAGATCCATCACCAAATCTCACTCTGCTACCAAGGTTTTTTAGTGGAGGACTCCCCGCCCCCCAATACCCATCGTAAACCAATACCTTTTCTAAAATGAGCTATTAGAAAGTGAAATTTAAAAATACATAATTTATAAGCCCAGATTTATTTTATTAGATTCAACAGACATAAAATTATTCTGTTAAATTGCCATTGAAGTTTTCTAAATGCTTATCTTATTTTCTCATTGCACATTGATAAGAGCTGGCCTGCAGACCATACTTTGAGTGATGCTGCTATAGCACACTCTTTTGAAGGAAGCACTTAAACTTGGCCTTAATGTTTTGGGTTTTTAGTGGTTGTAGATTAATAGGTACACCTATATTCTAGTATGCATGTCTCTACGAGAAAGACCATTTGTTATTAATCTTATTTTGTGCAGTGAATGGACTCCTGGCTCTGTGATTTTGGGAAATTATTTATCTGACCTTTGGTTCTAACTACAAATTGACATTAACAATAACAACATTACCTTCCTCATAGGATTGTTGTGAGGATTAAATAATGAATGTAAAGTATAAAGTACATCAGATGACTCCTGGTATAGATTTCCTTCCCTTTTGACCTTTTCAGGTTTAGCTTACATATACATGGCAAGACCCTTGGCATAAAATAAATCTTGTGAACTAATCGGTTCTCTTAGTTTTAAAATTAACTTCCTTTGGTTTATAAAATTGCAAGCTATTTCCTTCTAACAAGCTATTTGGAGATTTGGCAACATGATTTTAGTGAAAAAACGTCTGGTCCCAATTGTCAGCATTTTCATAGCAGAATACTTGAAATGTGTTACTAGATTTTTCTAAGTAATCTCTTAGAGACTATTTAAAATGGAAAAGATAATATTGCAACTTTCTAAGTGTGTTCAAACAAACAAAGCTTTGCTTTCCATATTCCATGTTGTGTGATATTCTCCTCCTTGGTTTATGTCAGGTTTCAGCGGCCAGGGAAGAGGTTCCTGGTCGACGAGGTTTCCCAGGTTACATGTATACGGATTTAGCCACAATATATGAACGTGCTGGTCGAGTGGAAGGTAGAAATGGCTCGATTACTCAAATCCCTATTCTCACCATGCCTAATGATGGTAAGTGTTTGGTTTTTGGATTATAGCAGGCCTAATGCTTGTAAGGGCTTCGATTCTAAGAGAGAAGACAATCTACCTTTTTGAGAGTGTTTATCCTCCAAGGGTTTACATTAACTAGTAATTTGTACCTAAATAAAATTTTTCATTTGAAAACTGCTCATAATTATCATTATCCTTTTGTGGAAGAAAAAGTAATAATTTTCTTTATAATTAGAATTTTAAATTTTCATTTTCTGGGTACTATTGAGTGCCTGCTATTTGTAGGACATTGGTCTGGATATGAGTAATTTAAAAACCACTATGGTCTTAACCTAATGTAAGTTGTTTAGTCTAATTAGGTATTTTCTTATGTGTGTGCACAAATAATTTAAGGTGGCTTAAGTGTCAAAAGCACAAATAGTAAATGCCATGAGACTTTAGAGACAGGTGATCACCACCAAAGGCTGATTAAAACTTAGTTTCCTTTACTCTGTGTGAAAGCACACAGTGCAATGCCTGTCTAGTGTGTGCTCAGGGTGGCTCCTGGGGCAAAGACTTTCCGCCTTTAGTCCTTTTCTCTGTTTTTAAAAGGCACTTTTGGAAGATATTTTCAGAAACAGTGAAACTCACTATATTGAAGACTGTTCTAAGTGCTTTATAAATGTTGACTAATTTGATTGTCATAGCAATTTTGAGGTAGATTCTCTAATCTGAGGCACAGGGAGGTAAAGTGATCTGTCAGAGTTGGGAAGTGATAGCCTTAGGACCCAGGCAGTCTGAATTCACAGTTTGCTTCTGCCATGAAAATTATTTGTTCCAAGAAAGTAGCTACAAATTACTTCATGTAATTTAGCAGACTTAGAAATGTCTTGACTTGTGTGACCTTTTTGGTGCTGCCTGCATTGTGTCACTTTACTTGTCTAGTGTCTCTATATTTCCCATGTTGAAATAGCTTATGAGCTAGGAATAGTCTCTCAGTATACATCCCATTGGCAATCTCTGCAAGGGAACTTTGTGTTCAAATGGAATTTTTTTTTTTTTTTAATATTTTGGGGAGAGATCAAATAACTAGGAGAAATAATACTTTTTAAAAATATATATTTTTATTGATTTCAGAGAGGAAGGGAGAGGGATAGAGAGATAGAAACATCAGTGATGAGAGAGAATCATTGATTGGCTGCCTCCTGCACATCCCACACTGGGGATCGAGCCCATAACCTGGGCATATGCCCTGACCGGGAATTGAACCGTGACCTCCTGGTTCATGGGTCAACACTCAACCACTGAGCCACGCCGGCCAGACAGAGAAATAGTACTTTTTATGAATGCAGCTAATTTACCTCATGTGCCAACACATAATTAACTATGCTGCAACCAAATAAATTAAACTGTCCATTATGGTAACCTCCAGCCACATTTGGCTGTTTAAATTCTAAAGTTTGATATTAGATAAATTTGAAAAACCATAAAGTTTTTCAGTTATATTAGCCACAATATTTTTGGTGCTTAATAGCTACATTTGGCTAGTGGCTATCATATGGTACAGCATACATACAGAACTTTCCAATCATCACAGAAAATTAATTTATACTAGAGGTCTGGCGCATGAAATTCGTGCACGGGTGGGGTCCCTAGGCCTGGCCTGCGATCAGGGCCGATCTTCCCCAGCTGTGTGTGGGGCGACTGGCGGGGTAATTGGGGACCTGGCGCCTCCTGTGTCCCCCACCACCCACCTCCAGTTCCTGGTTCCCCATCCAGCAATCGGAGCCTGCCAGCCGGGGGTGGGGGGGCACCAAAAGGTTGTCCAGCAGTCCCCCATTGGGCGATCAGGGCCTGCGGGCTAGGGGCAGCTCCTGCGTTGAGTGTCTGCCCCTGGTGGTCAGTGTGCATCATAGCCAACCGGTTGTTTTGCTGTCCGGTCGATTTGCATATTGCTTTTATATAGATAGATAGATAGATAGATAGATAGATAGATAGATAGCAAGCACAGTTTTAGGTAGTGCTGTAGGTACTGCAGATTGACATGCTGTGGGTTTGTTTATATGAGATGACACTTTAACATCAGATGTCTTCTTGTAGATATCACTCACCCCATCCCTGATTTGACTGGATATATCACAGAGGGGCAGATCTATGTCGACAGACAGCTACACAACAGACAGGTATTTGACATTTGAGTGGCGCAGTAAAGCTTACAAATCTACTCTTCAGTTACTCTTTAGTGACTTGGACTTTGCTCTTAGGAATTTTTTTTTAGAAAATAACACCTTAAATTGATTTTGACATGGCTGTAAACTTGTCATTTCTATGTACAACAGATTCTCAAATAGTATTTGTTTAATGTCATTTTGTTCTAAAGTTGATGAGATGCCGTAGGAACTTAACTCTTGTTTGTATCAATCAGCCTATGGGAAAACTAGTTTCATTATATGTCATTTTACTTCAAATCAAAGAACCCATCAATGACATTAAGAGGATTGACTACAATATCCTGATGTGGCTAATTTCCACTTTTTCTTTATTGTGCCTTATAATGGAGTCAGTTGTCTTAAAGAATGTCTTTGGGTATTCTATTCCATAATGGTATAATCTACCAATCATATTAATAATACAAAAACAGATTTTTTTCTGCTTTTTTTATTGAGTTATAATTTATTAGTTTCAAGTGTACCACATAATGATTCAATATATATACATATTGCAAAATGATCACCAAAATAAGTCCAGTTACCATCCATCATCATAGTTAAAAATTATTTTTCTTCTGATGAGAATTTTGAAGATCCACTCTCCTAGCTACTTTCAGATATAATACAGTGCAGGCTTTTTGTTTGGGTTTTTTTGTGTGTTTTTTTAAATCCTCACCCGAGGATATTTTTCCATTGATTTTTAGAGAGAGTGAAAGAGGGAAAGACAGAAATATTAATGTGAGAGAAACACATCAATTGGTTGCCTCCTGCATGTGCACCAAGCAGGGCCCAGGCCAGGGAGGAGCCTGCAACTGAGGTATGTGCCCTTGACTAGAATCAAACCCAGGACCCTTTGGTCCTCAGGCTGATGCTCTAGCCACTGAACCAAACTGGCTAGGGCTACAGTGCAGTTTTATTAACTATATTCACTATGCTGTACATTACATCCCTGTGACTTGTTCATTTTATAACTGGAGATTTGTACCTTTTGACCCCTTCATCTATTTTGTCCGCCCACCCCCACTCCCCGCCTCAGGCAACCACCAGTCTGTTCTCTATTGAAGTGAATTAGTTATGCAAATAATAATAATAATAAAACTTTGAGAGTATTTGCTTAGGATGTTTTCAATATTCAGTATTTTTGGAAGTGTCAATGAAGTACTGGTGGGGTGGTCCTAATAATCTGGCCACTCAGTGTATTCATGAGCTTGTGGGGGTTTTTTTTTGTTTGTTTTTAGATTCCACATGTAAGTCAGATCATATGGTACTTACCTTTTTCTGTTTGACTTATTTCACTTAGCATAATTACCCCTCAAGATCAATCCATGTCAAAAAAACAAGATTTCATTCTATTTTTATGGCTGAATAACCAAAAACAAATTTTTGATGGTTCTGTACTAGATCAGCTTTTAGGTGGAATTATTGTTAGTCTTATTATTTTGTATGTGATTTTGAGTCAGAGTTCAGCAGACCACTTAGGCAGATATTGAAAATTCAGTTTTTCAATATAATCTTGTACTGTTATATAGGTTTTTGGATTTGATTCTCAAAAGAAATACTATGCCATAAAGAGTTTCATACCAGGAAAACATGTTAAAATTCACCTAGGAAACAACTGCAGCAGTTTTATGTAATTTAAGGGATAATAACGAGTTTCCAAATGCTACTTACTACAAGTACAGCTTGAATTTTGTACTAATTTTTCCCCTCCCATCCTATCCAAGATTTACCCGCCTATTAATGTGCTGCCCTCATTATCACGGTTAATGAAGTCTGCTATTGGGGAAGGTATGACCAGAAAGGATCATGCTGATGTGTCTAACCAGCTGGTACGTATATCTTCTTAATGATGGCGCTTAAAGAAGTAAATGCCTTTCTTAATCTATTCTTTCTGCTGTCTTATACCTCCTGTCTTTATCCCATATCACTTTTCTTTTCCCCATCCATATAGAATTTTAGTATAGGCTTCATATGTAGTATAAAAACATTCATTAGAACCAAGCAGTCTCTTTTTCATAAGGATGGATGCTGGTAGCGAAGATTAAAAATCATATGCTTGAAACACTTTTTTATGCTATATAAAGTAGCTTCTAAATAAAAAACCAAGCCATAAGGCAGTTTTAAATTTTTATTAGTAATCATAATAATAATTATGGAGTATTCCTGAAAGGATTCTTTAACTTTCCTTAAAGTAGAAATGGTACACCTAATAGCACAAATGTTTTTCTTGAGTAGAACTTCAAGATGGATTACTCCATGGTATGAGTTCTGATTTTCAAATATTCTATAAAGTGTAAGCTCATTGAGACATCGAGGAAGTGTATTTTTGTAGCAGTGTTTATTGCATGCCTGAAGATTCCTGTCCAAGTGAGACAGCTTTTTAATAAAGTCCTCTGATACTTTCATGAGTTTTATTTACGTGAATTGTGTTTGTAAGTAACGTGAAATTCCTTCTGTGTTCTCTTATGAAGACAGCTAAAGCAATACAATCTTATGTCTGTGCGTGTGAACCTTTTCTCTCTTTAGTATGCGTGCTATGCTATTGGTAAGGATGTACAAGCCATGAAAGCCGTGGTGGGAGAAGAAGCCCTTACCTCAGATGATCTTCTTTACTTGGAATTTCTGCAGAAGTTTGAGAGGAACTTCATTGCTCAGGGTAAGATGACTCTTTTCTTACAGATATAAACAGCCTCATATATAGTTTTGAAGACCTCTTTCCCAATCTGAGAGATTTTACATTGGTATCTACATAATTTTTCTTCTGATCAGAGAAGAGGGTCTTTCAACTCTGTTGTGTCTTTGTACTTAGTGCTTTGGGTCCTTCCCCTCTGCCTTCAACTCTGTTATCCAGTTATTGAGCTCCCCCTTTATTTTCTTCCTTCCGTACAACTGGCTTCTATTGCACGCCTCCTTCCTCCTACCCTCTCTGCAGCCATCTTCGCCAGCTTTGGGGGTTTGGGACTTTTCTGACCCATCTGTTTTCATCTCCTTTTTTTGATATATCTTTCTGCTTCTTAATTGTTTATATTCCCAGAGGCGTAGTTGCCTGTGCTTCCCTCCCTTCTTCCTCCTCCCCTGCCAAGCTTTGGCTTGTTCCCTATGCATTGACTGAATTGCTATGTATGATCCTTACCCTCTTTCTGAAGCCCTAATCCCACATCTTCAACTGGGACACCTTACTTATGCCACCATCCCTGAGGCTCAGCCTGGTCAGAACCAAAGTTTTTACCCAACTGACCACCTGCCTAGCAATTCCCTCTTCAGTTTTTGTCTGCCTCGGCATGACTATTGTCCTGGGTGATGTCGAAACTACTAATCTCTGACCACTCTTTGAGTGGGACCACACTTTGAGTCTTAAGGCCTAGTCCACACCTTTGGTTTCATCATTCCTGGTCTCAAAATGCCAGCTTTTTCAGTTTCCCTGATCCCTTATATACTATTGCCAGAGTAAATTTTATTGATTGTCCCTCTACTAAAAAGTCCAGAATGGTTTTCATTTCATAGCCTATGTAGTGTAGGGTTTTCTAGCTGCTTGGCTTGGTTTCTCCTGCCAGTCCTGCTAACGCTGCTAATACTCTTCCTGACCTCAGTGGTACTTAGAACAGATGTGTAATTTGGAATAATTAAAAAATTCATTTTGGAATAATGCATAAATCTATGCACTAGGATTTGTACACTTTTCTATTTATGTGATAAGTTTTTTATTGACATTAAAATCCCCAAAATATGAGTTTTTTTAATGCATACCTTAATACCTTAAAAGTTAGAGATGAAATTCTTCTGCTAGAGTAAAGAATCCAGAACTTCAGCCACTCTGGTTTCTTAGTTAAGAAATGAGATTTATTTGCATAAGGTTGATTTCTGCTATTAAAAGTATAATAACAACAACTTTGAAAACCACTGACCTATTCAAGTACTCAATTGGCCTTTCTAAGTATCTGTCAAATTCAGCCTCTGTTCCTGGGAAACTTTTTCTCACTCCTCTGGACACAACACTGAGTTTGGTTTCCATTGCCCAACGTATTTAGATCCCCACCTAATTGTTAAGAAAGCTCCCCTTCTCCCCCAACCCCCTCTCCCCTCCACACACACACACTAGACTGCCTGCCTGCTGTCTCTAGCCCTTGGGCCTCTCTTTCCTCTGATTCAAGATGGTGCTTACTGTCTGTGGCCTCATTTCCACATGCAGTTGCATCCAGTCTGGGGAGACCTAACTGCTTTGCGTCTCTTCTTTTTTATACTTCATGCTTCCAGTGCTGGTCATATAACAGAATACATCCTGAATAACCTGGTAAGTTGGAAGTAGTTTGCCTTTATTGATCCAATCTCAATTTTTTATAAGGTCCTTATGAAAACCGCACTGTCTATGAGACTTTGGACATTGGCTGGCAGCTGCTCCGAATTTTCCCCAAAGAAATGCTGAAGAGAATCCCTCAGAGCACCCTGAGCGAATTCTACCCTCGGGACTCCGCAAAGCACTAGCTGCCGTCTCATCGTTGGCTCAATACCCTTGTGTAATACTGGTTCCGTTTATTGATTCCTTTCGCACTTGCCCATCCCCACTTTTGTGTTGGAGTTTACCGTGTTACCCTGTAATTAAAAACAAAGAATAGGTGACATATTGTGCCAGTGTTGCAATGTCTTAAACTGCTAACAGACTTTAAAATATTCCCTGCTCAGAAAACTTGGATCTTCAATGCTTTGTTTAAAGTAGGTGCAGGGATGGAGGCGAAGTTTTCTTACTCATGTGTATTTGTAAATAGTGGGATAGTTGCCTAATAATGTCCTCATTATTTGAGTCTCTCAGACCTTCCTTCTCCACCCTCTTGAGAGTATCACTATCTGAAGCTATAATGCTTTGATCTCCAAATTGGGCAGGATCAGGACTAAAAGAAGCCTCTGCTTAGAAGAGCCCAGAGCTCTCTCCTGAGCATTGTGTTTGGATTGTGGTGTACCACTAGGTCTGTGCTGCTGTTCTAAGCAGATGGTTTTTACTGTCCACCTGCTCTTTCCTATTTAATGAGTAGATTAGAAAAGGAGTTGGGACTCCTGTGTGTTCATGTGCTCTCTCCCTCTGAGTAGCACACAATCTTGCAGCATTTGCACAGCTGGCATTGATCGGATAGCAGTGAGATGCCTTGTCTTGATGATCCTTACTGGGTTGTCATGCAGAGGAATCACAATTAAAATAACCAGTATAATTGTTGCTTGGAAAGAGTTGGAGGTACAGCAAAAATAAAGAAAAGAAAAACCTACACCCATGCTACATTCGGACATGCTAACAAGTGGTGTAATTTTCTAAAGTGTTTGCCAGATGCTGAGGACATGGTGTGGGAGAAAGCTCTCCTGTGTACGGACATGTTAAACTGTTAGCAGCCTTTGGAAAACCCCTGTTTGGTCCTGCTTTCTGACCTATCTCTGCCTCTTCAGGGTAATCTTGTGGCACAAGTGATAGCATTTAAAAGCTTTAGCCTTTTAACTCCTGCTCCTTCCTCTGCTGTGAGCCTGAGCTGTCTTCTATGCACTCCGCCTTGTCCACTGTGTGGTCTCTGTGTTCTTTGTTAGTTGGATGCAATAGCAACTTCTCTGTGCATTCCATCTTTCAAGTTGTGTAAAGTTCACTTTTTTCTCAGAGGATGTATGTGGGAGAGGCAGCATGATTATATTTTAATGTAGAAAATGTGACATCTGGATATAAAATGAAAATAAATATTAAATTAAATGGAAGTGACTGAAAGTGACTTTGTGTCTTCAAATCAGAAAAATGGTGTCAATAAGCAAATATATATAATAATACACCTCTTTGATTTACAGTTTAGAACATCATACCCAACCCTTTGAGTTATAAGGAGCATGGCCCAGGTTTTGTACCCTGTTTTTCAGCCTGCCCTGTTCAAGCTCTTTTCAGTAATATCTCTTCCAACATGCTGTAGTTTGATCCAGTGCTGAGAGTTGCTACAGGTGTTCTTTGGAGTTCTTTGTTTCAGACATTTTCAGGACCTCTAGAACCCATCTGCCATAAATGAAAGTGGATGATAAATAGAAAATGAAATACATATTGAAACAAGTCAAAGCATGCTTCAAATAAAATTTTAAGTAGCTGTCCAGTATATCAAGAAAACACGCTGGTTGAAGCACCAGGGTGTGGCATCATGGGGGCATCCTGTTTCTCATCTTCAGCAAGGCAGTTGTAGGAGATGGAGAGGAAAGGGCTCAGTCATGGCAAAAATTGGCCAGGCCCATGTTCTAATCCTGGGGCTGCCACTAACTGTATGGCCTTGCTTAGTAATTTGACAAGTTTGAGTCTGTCTGCTTATGTTCCTTATAGGGTTTTTCCAAGGACTAGAGCTTTTGTCTGTGAAACACCAGAACAGCATCTGGTCCATGGTAGGTGCTCAGAATAGGCTGCTACTATTAACAAACCTTTATTAGGCAGATTGACTTATTACTCTTACATAGTATTTAGGATTAGTTGGTTAAGTACTAAATAATTTGTTATGTTTTAGTAAAAACATTTTCTTAGTGTACCTTTTTATAACCAGTGATTAAAGCTAATTAAAGGACCCATTAAATTATGCTTTAACTAGAGGCCCGGTGGGGGTCCCTCAGCCTGGCTGGTGATCGGGGTCAATTGGGCCAGAGGGGGGGGGAGGGCAGGCGGGCGGCTGGCCCAGGAGAGGGACCGCGGGAGGTTGGCCAGCTGTGGGAGGTTGGCTGTGGGAACACACTGACCACCAGAGGGCAGCTCCTGTGTTGAGCATCTGCCCCCTGGTGGTCAGTGCGTGTCATAGCAACCGGTGGACTGGTCGTTTGGTCGCTTAGGTTTTTATATGTATATAGATATGAATCCTCACTGTGATCAGATATTTTTAAAAAAAATTTCAGTTGGCTTAAAGTATTTGGGAGGAGAAAAAGTATCTTCAAAGTTCAGGCTAACAGCATGACTCATGAACCATGTATTGTTGGCAGTTGACTGTCACTTCAGTTTGTGAGATTCCCTGTAAATAAAAAAATGTTTTAAGACTAATGTAGTAAATGCCTCACTAGGATGTTTCATTTTTAGCAAGTGTGGATAGTACAAGGTGTCTGAGGTCAACAAAACATTGTCTGCTTTTGGAATTTTCCATTATACTGATAAGGGAAAGTGAGCTTAATCCAGTATTAGGGGCCAACAGAGAATAGTTCCCCCACACTAAACTAAAAATACCATTTAGAGACAACAAAAACTTAGCAAGCCAGTTCCTGAAGGAAAATTATGTTTTGTGGGAAACCTAAGTACAAAGAAATGAGTGTTAAATATGAAAGTTATATGATGCTATATATAGAGAACTCTAAAGATTCCACCAAAAAAACTAGAACTGATAGATGAATTCAGTAAAGTAGCAGAATACAAAATAAATATTCAGAAATCAGCGCATTTTTATATGCCAATAACGATCTATCAGATAAATTAAAAAGT
This sequence comes from Myotis brandtii, assembly GCF_000412655.1. NCBI lineage: Eukaryota > Metazoa > Chordata > Mammalia > Chiroptera > Vespertilionidae > Myotis > Myotis brandtii. Next base: position 629,133 of record NW_005366140.1, on the reverse strand, counting down.
CCATTTATAACTGCATCAAAAACAATAAAATACCTAGGAATACATTTAACCAAGGAGGTATACTTGGAAAATTATAAGACATTCAAGGGAGAAATTGAAGATAAAAGTAAATGGAAGCATATTACCATGCTCATGAATAGGAAGAATTAATGTTAAAATGTCTGTACTACCCAAAGTAACGTGTAGATTCAATGCAATCCCTATCAAAATACCAATGGCATTTTTCACAGAACTAGAACAAATAATCCTGTAATATTTTGGAACCATAAATGATTCTGAAGAGAGACAGCAACCTTGAGAACGAAGTTAATCTGTATCCTCTGTTTCCTTGACTCTTCATTAAAGTGTCTTGAAAATTCATAACACACAAAATGAAAGTCATGTTCCTCACTCAGCTACCATGACCTTATTCCAAACCATTTTCCAGTTTGGTGATGCACACCTACCTGCCTAGCACTCAAACCATATGGTGTCCTCAGCTGCCCCCTCATATGAAACCCTGCTGTGGCAACAGTGAGCTGGTGACCGATGTTGAGAAACAATGAGACATCTCTGCCAGTGACTCATCTAAGTCACAGGGCTTTATATTGCCAGCAAGAATGGCAAGACCTGTCTGGAAAATGTTTTCAGGCACCTGAGCAACCTAGGAATTGTTCCCTCTCTGATCAGCCCAGCACAGTCCCTTTTTAAGAGAAAAGAAAAACCTCTGCCTGTGGCAATCCCTGAGGTGGAAGGCACAGATAAGTAAGATATGGGCCTGGCCAGTCTCCTCTGCGAGTGAGTGAGGGTCCCTAGGCTAGGATAGAACACAGCCTTTGGCTGTGAATGGCCGCTGCAAGTACTACACATAGGACGGACCACTTTTCCTGAAGGATCTCATCTCCAAACTCCAGAGCTTTGCATAAATGTAAGAAATTTGTGACTTGTTCAAAGTGACATGAGGAATGGCAGAACATGAGCTGGAACCTAGGCCTTTAAACCTGGTCTAGTGGTCTTTGTATAGCATTGTGTTAATATCCAAGTTCACTCCATAACTCGAAACAGGCAGGTGCAAATTCCAACCACTATGGAAACCAGAATTTTATGTTGTGGCTAAAAGTCCAGTCTTCTATGGGACATAATGATGTTGTGAATGTAAACAAAAGACCCTGGTGGGCTAGGGTCAAGAATTGCAGGGATCTCGCCAAAAAGTGAAGATGTGGGGGGAAGGAAAGATAGGGTTGCATGTAGACAATAGCCTCAGAATGCATCTTGATTGCTTTCTAAGCAGTTGTATTCTTCATTTCCACGAGGGGGCAGCAGCTCCTGGGCAGCCTTGCGTAGGCTGTACACAGCTCAGTAATGGTGATAGGCAATTTTCACTGGCGGCAGCAGCAGGGAGGTCAACAGTTCACGGAATCAAACAGTGGTGGGGTTTTGTTGTTGTTCTGTCTTTTTGAGCTACATTAGCTTGGGATCTATAAGGAAACATGCTCTAATAAAAAATACACCAAAGCAAGCCAAAACTGGTGCGAAGAGCCCCGTGGAATCAGGAGATCTGGGTTAGAAGGATCAAACAGAGCCTTTGGTCAAACTCTCCTGATAACTAAAAGCCCTTTTAAGATTTGAAACGGTGATACCCAGCTTCCAGTGCATGTGGAGCTGCCTCAGGAGGCGTCCACTCCAGGGATGGGCCTCTGGTGCTCGGAATGTTCACCAGAGGTAAATCTTGCCTCTGTGACGTCACACAGTGCTGTCCTTGGCCTGTTTCCCAGGGCCCTTCCATGCAATAACCCTCCATTGCTTTGATGATAGTTGCCAGCTTTTCTAAGACTTCAGTCTAATTATTCCTAGTTCCCTCAACCATCCCTCATTGATGAAATGATTCACCCCTTCAATAAGTGAATAGGATTAGGACCCAGATCCATCCTTGTAGAACAGGCATCTTTATATTTTTGTTCTTAGAATCAAGTTCTTTGGAACTGAGGTCATGAAAACCTTGAACATGGTCTTCAGGACTGACTTTCATGGAGGCCAGGCCTCTGAGTCCAGCTTGGGTACTGGGAACCTCAGTCTGCTAACCTCTGCACTGAGACATCCTGTTCTCTGGTTCTGTTGTACTTTCCCCGGGACCTACTGTTCAGTAGCACTCATGTGTAACCTAGCACCAGGGAAGTTTCACTAATGGTTTACTTAGTAGATACTCATTGTTCTGATAAAACTCAGAAAGTACAGATAAGCACAAAAAAATAAGGATTCCATAACCCTACCACTCAGAGGAAACTTAACATTTTGTTGTATAGAATCCCTTAACAGTCATGGCTTTGCCCACCTATCTTATTAAGCCAAAGCCCAAAGCAATTATGGCTTCTTTCTCCCATAGACCATGTATAGACGTTAATGGGAGTCATGTCAAGAAGAGAGATGTGAAAGCTATAAACTCTTAGTACATACACTAGAAAACCGTGAACTATGTGGTTCAATCTGAGTGGTGTCAGAGTTAACACAGCTCGTGTAATAAAAGTAATTTCAAAATAAAGTTCTTTTGTTTGGATTTCTTAAACTGCAATGAAGGGCGCCATGGTCCCCTGGAAGAACTTTAAAGACCCTATCTCCTCATCAGTCCACTACTCTCATCTCAGCTGCTTGGCTCAAAGCCTTCGAGAGGGTGGAGGAATCCCATTTTCCATCATGCTTTTTTCTGCTCTTCCTCCCCTTCCCATCATGAGACCTCAGGACTGGAGTGGGGAGGCTGAGCCCTGAGGAAGTGTGAGAAGGAGACCAGGCTGATGTGTGAGCCAAGCTAGAGGCCTACCCCTCGCCCTCACTGGAAGGGAGGGGCAGGGTAAAGGCTGAAACACGTGTGCTTATTTCTGGGCCAGCTCAGGAAATAGAGCCCTAAATGCTTTGACAACTTGTGAAAATACCAGGCAGTTACTTGTGTGTTTGCCAAGGATTCTGAAAGCTACAGTCATGAGTGTGAAAGATGTTTTAAGCCAACAAAGGCTGGCCTGAAATTGCATCGCAGGCTCAGGCTGCATGCCACAGTTTACAGGAAAGTCTGCTTTGACAGGTCAGGACCTGAAGCCCCGAGGTGCCCTGGGCCAGTGCAAATCATGCAGGAGCATGGCTACTACCGTGTGGGTTTTGTTCTCACTAGCAGCTTTATTGAGATACTAGAGGCCCGGTGCACAAAATTCATGCACTGGGTGTGGGGTGGTGAGATGTCCCTCAGCGCAGCCTGCACCCTCTCCAATCTGGGACCCCTTGGGGGGATGTCTGACTGCCGGTTTAGGCCCGATCCCACAACCGGCAGTTGGACATTTCTCACAATCTGGGACTGCTGGCTACCAACCGCTTGCCTGCCTGCCTGATTGCCCCTAACCGCTTCTGCCTGCCAGCCTGATCGACACCTAACTGCTCCCCTGACAGCCCCATCGCTCCCAACTGCCCTCCCCTGCCGGCCCGATTGCCCCAACTGCTCTCCCCTGCTGCCTGGTCACCCCCACTGCCCTCTCCTGCTGACCTGGTCACCCCTAACTGCCCTCCTCTGCAGGCCCAGTCACCCCTAACTGCTCTCCCCTCAGGCCTGGTTGCCCCCAACTGCCCTCCCCTGCCAGCCATCTTGTGGCAGCCATCTTTGTGCGAGGGTGTGATGGTCAATTTGCATATCACCTCTTTATTATATAGGATAACTCACCTACCATACAAGTCATCCATTTAAAATGTGCTATTTGCCCTAACCGGTTTGGCTCAGTGGATAGAGCGTCGGCCTGCAGACTGAAGGGTCCCAGGTTCGATTCCGGTCAAGGGCATGTACCTTGGTTGCGGGCACATCCTCAGTAGGAGGTGTGCAGGAGGCAGCTGATCGATGTTTCTCTCCCATCGATGTTTCTAACTCTCTATCCCTCTCCCTTCCTCTCTGTAAAAAATCAATAAAATATATATTTTAAAAATAAATAAATAAAATGTGCTATTTAACATTTTTGTATAGTCACAGTTGTGTAACCATCACCACAATCAGTTTTATAACATTTTGATATTCCCTCCCCCCTGCCAAAATCCTGTACCCCAATTTTCCCCAACCCTATTAGTCCTAGGAAACCACTAGCCTATCTGTCCCTATGGATTTGCCAATTCTGAACATTTCATATAAATGGAATTATAATTTACCAGAGCCCTGGTGCACCAGTGGGGTCCCTTGGCCTGCAGGATTGGGCCAAAACCGGCTCTCCAACATCCCCCGGGAGGTCCCGGATTGCGAGAAGGTGCAGGCCAAGCTGAGGGACCCCACAGGTGCATGATCGGGGCTGGGGAGAGACATGGGAGGTTGGCCAGCTGGGGAGGGACCGCAGGAGGGCTCCAGGGCATGTCTGGCCCATCTAGTTCAGTCCCGATTGGCCAGACTCCAGCAGCAAGCTAACCTACCAGTCGGAGCATCTGACCCCTGGTGGTCAGTGCACATCATAGTGAGTGGTTGAGTGGCCTTAGCATATCATTAGCATATTACGCTTTGATTGGTTGAATGGCTGAGCAGTCTACCAGACATTTAGCATATTAGGCTTTTATTATATAGGATGGTCCTCTGTCTTTGTGACTGCTTCTTTTTTGTTGTTGTTTTGTTAACCCGCACCGGAGGATATTTTTTCCATTGATTTTTTTTAAGAGAGAGTGGAAGGGAGGGAGCAAGGGGAGAGAGAGAGAGAGAGAGAGAGAGAGAGAGAGAAACATTGATGTGAGAGACATCAGTTGGTTGCGATTGGTTGCCTCCTGACCGGGGCTGGGGATTGAAGCTGCAACCCAGGTACATGCCCTTGACCGGGAATCGAACCCACAACATTTTGGTCTCAGGGCCGGCACTCTAACCACTTAACAAAACCAGCCAGGGCATGACTGCTGCTTTTATTTAGCCTAGTGTTTTCAAGGCTCGTCCATGTCAAAGCATGTGTCGCATTTCATATCTTCTTACCACTGAGTAATATTCCAGTGTATAGCTATACTACATTTAGTTTGTCCTTTAATTTGGTTGATGGACATTTGGGTTGTTTTCGCTTTGAGGCTATTGTGAATAATACGTCTATGAGCATTTATGTACAAGTTGTTATGTTTCACTTCTCCTGAGTATATACCTACTAGTGGGATTGCTGGGACATATGGTAACTCTATGGTTAACCTTTTGAGGAACCACCAAGCTACCAAAGCAGCTGTATCCTTTTTCATTCCCACCAGCGGTGTGTGAGGGTAGGTTTCTTAATGCCAAAGAATTTGGTTTGCTTGGGCAATGACTGACTTATAGAACTCTTATTAGCTGTGCTTTTAAAGGTATACTAGTACTTAATGCCTTTTTAAAAAAACATGACATTTATTTATTATGAGACTAAGTGCTTTGATACAGTTGAAACTAAAGATATATAAATTTTGCAGCCTGCCTTTTTACTTAATTGAATGGGAAGCTGCACTTAAGCATTCAAACAACTTAGTGACTATACAGTACTTTATAAATATACCGTATTTCCTCTATTGTTTAACATTTAGGGTATGTTCAACTTTTCACTTCTGCTGTGAAGATATGTATTGTTGACATATATTTTTCTGTATTTTGAGATACTTAAGAGATTCCCAAAAGTATAGACGGAGAACATGAACACTCACTCCCAACACTCTTGACTTATATTGGCAAGCTGCTTTTATTTATTTATTGATTAAAATATGTTTTTGTTGATTTCAGAGAGGAAGGGAGAGAGAGAGAGAGAAACATCAATGATGAGAGAGAATCATTGATTGGCTGCTTTCTGCAGGAGTGAGCCTCAACCCGGGCAGTGCCCTGACCAGGAATTGAACCATGACCTCCTGGTTCATAGGTCAATGTTCAGCCGCTGAGCCACATGGCAAACTGCTTTTAAAAAATACTCATGACACTTATGGTCTCACCATCAGTGTATGAGTGTTCATTTCATTGTGTCCTCATTAGCACTGGGTGTTCTTTCTTGTTAAAAAATAAAAAATAAAAGAAAGCAAAACCTTAATTTCAAGAAAACCTTTCTATTATAGTAACATATAGAAAATTGCACAAGTCATTCATGCTTAGCTTGATGGATTTTCATAAAGTGAACACGCCTGTGGGACCAGACCCAACTCATTAGAACATCTTCAGCCCCTCAGAAGTTACCATCACGCCCTCTTCCAGGGACCAACTGCCCCCACGCCCTCCCCAGGTAATACCAGAGGGGGAAAGGCCTTGCTCACTTAGTGCATTAAAATGTATCCACATTTCTAACCCTTTAGCCATTTGTGTTTGTTTTGGAAATCCTGAGCCTATATTTTGCAAAGATAGGTTTCTTTATTTCAGGGTCCCAGTTGGGTGGGAAAAGAGGGAGACCATGTGATTTCTAAATTCCAGGATCCCAGGTTTGCCCTGGGTAGTGTGCATGCTTGTGCCCAGTCTCCCTCTTGGGAGTATGGTGGGACTTCTTTCTTACTATCTTGCTTAGGCAACCAAGGGCTTTTTCCCTCCCCCAGTTTTTTGAGATATAATTGATGTATATAACTATATAATAAAAGCGTAATATGCTAAGTGTCCGACCGATTGTTCAACTGCTATGATGCACACTGACCACCAGGGGGCAGACGCTCCAACCAGTAGGTTAGCTTGCTGCTGGGGTCCGGCCAATCGGGACTGGGCAAGAGGGCCAGACACACCCTGGAGCCCTCCCATAGTCCCTCCCTGGCTGGCTGGCCAACCTCCTGCAGTCTCTCCCTGGCCGGCTGGCCCCCATTGGCCTGATCAGGACTGGGCGAGAGGGGCCCGATTTGCCCCAATCGCCGGCCAGGCTGAGGGACCCCACCTGTGCATGAATTTGTGCACCGGGCCTCTAGTTGGCATATAACATTGTATAAGTTTAAGGTGTACAGCATAACGATTTGATATATGCATACATTACAAAATGATTGCCATAATAGGATTAATTAGCATTCATCACCTCACAGTTATGATTTTTTTTCTTGTGAGGAGAGCTTGTGAGATCTACTCTCCAAGTAACTTTCAAATATACAACATGGTATTGTTAATTATAGTCACCACGTTGAACATGACATCCCCAGGACTTAATTGGAAGTTTGTACCTTTTTAAAATTTTTTGTTAATCCTGACCCGAGGATATTTTTCCATTGATTTTTAGAGAGAATGGAAGGGAGAGGGAGAGACACAGAGAGAGCAACATTGATGTGAGAGAGACACATCAATTGGTTGCCTCACGCATGTGCCCCAACCAGTGCTGGGGATTGAGCCTGAAACCAAGGGACATGCCCTTGACTGGAATCAAACCCGGGACCCTTTAGTCTATGAGCCCATGCTCCCTCCACTGAGCCAAGTCAGCTGGAGTGGAAGTTTGTACCTTTTGACCCCCTTCACCCAGTTCTCTCACCCCCACCCCTGCCTCTGGCAGCCATCAATCTGATCTCTGTTTCTGTGAGTTCAGTATTTTTAGATTCATATCAGTCAGACCACACAGCATTTGTCTTTCTCTGTATAACTGATTTCACGGACCATCTATGCTGTTGAAGAGGATCTTTGGTTTTTTTCAATCCTCACCCAAGGATATTTTTCCTGGATAGCTTGCTGCTGGGGTCCGGCCAATCGGGACTGGGCAATAAAATCAATATATATTATTGATTTGAGAGAGGAGGGGAGAGGGAAAGAAGAATAGAAACATTGGTGAGAGAGAATCATTGATCAGCTGCCTCCCGTATGCCCCCTACTGGGGATCAAGCCCTGACCAGGAATCAAACCAGTGATCTCTTGGTTCATAGGTCATGCGCCAGCTCGGCCAGGCAAGGGCCTGGATCTTAATTCCTAGATGGGTGACTGACATCATGCATCTCCAGGGAAGACTAATTGGTTCATGGATTTCTGGAAAGGGTCAGGTGTGGCCTTCTCAAGCCATTTTCTATCCCCTCTGCTCCTCCTCAGTTCACAGACTCACTTTCTCAGTCAAGCTGGCCTGGTTACCCACCCGCAGCCCTGGGGACGCAGGTTCACCCAGGGCTTCTTTTACCAGCTGGAGGCTGTGGGTGGGGAGGGTCCCGCCAGGCAGGCTCGGCACGAGGGAATTCCACCCGAGGGAATTGTTAAGGGCACAGAGAGGACTGACTGTTCTGTGGCCTGCTCTGCGGTAAGGAGGAGAGGCACCCCCAGCGGCAAGGCCATCACAAACCATGGCTTGAGCACCTCATCAGTCGGGGATCCCTGTTGGTCATTCAGCGACCGGCCATATGCCTTAGCAGGGCCCTCAGTGTGTCTGTCTGCAGGTGGCAGTGCTTTGAACCCTGTCACAAACAAAATCAAACTTAAAGCCCTAGGATTCTCGCTGTGTTTCCACTATTCGCCACAAGGTGTCAGTGGACTGCATAGGAGAAGAGGGTGCTCCTATGAGCAGATGGCACTTGAGTCCCCGAGTGTCAGCCCAGGACGAGGGGCCCTCCTTCTGAAGTCCTGTCAGCAGCCCGAGTGGGAGTTGTCCGAGCGCCTCTTTTCCCCGATGCCCCCCTGCCCCCGGCTCTCTCTGTGGTCCCAGTGCATCTACACCCAAAGAGGCCTGTGTCCTCTTCAGGACATCGCTCCCCGCTGTGCACCGATGGCCGGGATTCACTACGTGCCAGGCTGAGATGGAAGCACAGAACCCCCTGATTTAATTACGGAAACAACACTAGATGCGGGCACAACTGGGTGCCTGTTGGGCAGACGCGGAAGTGGAGGAATGGAGGGTAACGGCCACCTGGATCAAAACCCCAGCCAGGGCTTCACCTGCTGGTTCCCCCGAGGCAGAGCCCAGCGCGTGCTGAGCCACTCACGGCAGACGCCCCGTCACCAGGTGGAAGAGCCCGGTCCGACTGGCCTGGCCTGTGTCCCGGGTGACAGGCAGACAGGTGCGCCGCAGTGGTCATTCTGTAACAGCAGCCTCCTCCCACCTTGAGGTCCTGGCACCCACGCCACTGGTTTCTCGGCCGTGTCCTACATGTGTCACCCCTCCAGCTCTCACCTTGGCTCTGGTATCCTACTAGGGGGTGCTCCTGCTCTGCTCAAAATCTTCTACCCTCAAGTCCTGTTACGGGACGGACGGTGTACCCCCAAACTCCTATACTGAAGTCCTAGCCCCCAGGACCTCAGAATGTGACCGTGTTTGGAAAGAGGGTTGTTACAGATATAATTAGTGAGATTAAGATGAGGTCATACTGGAGTGGGGCTCTATACGACTGGTGTCCTATCCAATAGGACTGGTGTCCCTTTAAAGGGACTGCGTGAAGGTGGCGACCCCATAGAGTGCCATGGGAGGTGAGTGGGGCAGCGACAGGCCGAGGAGGGCCCAGCTGAGCAGCCGAGCACGGGAGGCTTGGAGAGACCTGGTTCTCCCCGACCCCTCAGAGGGAACCAACCCTGCTCATACCTTGATTTGGGGCCGGATTTGACATCTCAGTTTCTGGACCCCCACAATTATGAGGCAACACATTTCTGTTGTTTAAGACACTCGGCCAGTGGAACGTTGTTACGGCAGCCACAGAACAAGATGCAGACCCAAATCCAGTACCTTTTCTTCCGTCTGCTGTGGGTCAGGACTACGGCCGCTGTGGGGCCCAGGAAGGCACAGGCAGGCGTCAGCTCCTTTACCCCACAGGCTCAGTCTCGGTGGCACTGCCCTGTCCCCTCTAAGAGAGGGTGCCCTTCCCCAAAGAGAGGCTCTGGGGAGGGGGAGGAGCCTTGGCCCCACTTTCAGGCAGCAGCAGTGCCTGCCCAAGAGGGTCCTTAGAGCCTCAGCTCAGCCACCACTGCCCCCGGCTCAGCCACTGTCGTGTTGGTGGGCCCTGCGTTCCAGCTGATGCCTGTCGACCCTCAGGTGGGAGCTGAGTGAGGACTGGGGTCTGTTAACCTCAGCCCAGACAGGTCCTCATGGGGCCCTGAAGCAGGCAAGTGACCCTGTGCAGGGGTGAAGTGACCAGGGCCGAGAAGGAGCAGGTACATGGGCTGGAGGGAGGAAGAAGGAACAATGGTTTCTCTGCAGGGGCTCAGGTCAGCATCAAGGCTCACCTGAGAGGACACTGCTGTGTTCCTGGTCCTCACCTGGCCCACCTGGGGGCGGGGTTGATGGCGCTTAACCTTCGCTTTCTCCTGCTGCTCCCGGTGACTGAGGAGTAGGCATCCTGGTTCCCACTTTGCAGACAAGAAAAGGAGGCTCCCGTTAGCCAGCTCCACCCAGAGGCTGAGAACCCGCAGCCGGCCCACATCCTGAGTCGCCAGCCCCGCTGGCTTCTGGAGCAGAACACCCGGTGCTGGGTGCTGGCCCGGCCCTGGGTTTGAGGGAAGCCGGGGTCATGGAGCAGCCAGCTGGGACCCTCTGCCACAGAGGCCCTCTTCCTCCTCCTCACCAAGTTCATCACTGATTCTTATTAAACCACGAATACCATCTTATCACCCGGTGTGACCGAGCCCCATGCCCCCAGGGCTGCCGGCTAAACAAAGGGCCTCTGTGCCCGCCCCCTTCATCATCACCCAGCCTGCAGGACAGCAGGTACCCCAGCGAATTGGGGGAGGGGGCGGGCGGGCAGGCGCAGCTGCGCTGCACGGGAATGGGGGTGGGGGGGAGCAGGCGCAGCTGCGCCACACGGTGCACACTCATTCCCTTAATCCTCCTCCGCTAAGTGCTGATTGTGGGGCCTGGGGACCCCTGGGGCCTGGTCCCCGCCCTGACCGTAGCCGGTGGCGGAGAGCGGGAGCAGCTGGCGGGCGCACTTCCCGGCGGCGGCGGCAGATGCCAGGCCAGATTATTCAGGGAGGGCTGCGCCCGGGGCCGGCATTTGCACTTCAAAGGGGTCGGGCCCCAGTTCCCCACTCTGGGGACCTGGGTCTATTCTGGGGAAAATCAAGTTGCCTTGAGTGAGTTATCCACCGGGCCCACCCCTTCTTAACAGGGGGCGGCTTGGCGGGCGCACTTCCCGGCGGCGGCGGCAGATGCCAGGCCAGATTATTCAGGGAGGGCTGCGCCCGGGGCCGGCATTTGCACTTCAAAGGGGTCGGGCCCCAGTTCCCCACTCTGGGGACCTGGGTCTATTCTGGGGAAAATCAAGTTGCCTTGAGTGAGTTATCCACCGGGCCCACCCCTTCTTAACAGGGGGCGGCTTTAAACAACCCGGGAGTTAAAGCCGCCTGCAGACCCGCCCGCCCCGG
>NW_005366140.1:611698-617839 GCF_000412655.1 Myotis brandtii | reverse complement strand
GCTCTGCTCCCCGGGCCTGCCGGTCCGCGCCCGGGACTGAGCGGTGGCCTTTCAGGCTCAGGCCTCTCAACGCTGGCGATGGGCCCAGCTGTGCTGACGTCCGAACCCCCAGATCCTTATTTGGAAATGGGATCCTTGCAGACATTAGTTCAGATGAGGTGGCCCCTAATCCAATATGACTGGTGTCCTTACACAAAGGGGAGAGACAGCGAGAGCGAGGCCACGTGCAGACAGCGCAGGCAGCGGGGAGCTGGGGCGGAGGTTGGGAGGATGCTGCTGCAGTTAAGCCAGGGCCCAGGGACGCCCAGGGACCCAGGGACCAGGAGCTGGGAGAAACGAAGGACCTCCTGGAGCCTTCAGGGGAGGCCCTGCCCACACCGTGCTGTCTGGCTCCTGGTCCCCAGAATGGGAGGCGACAAATTTCGGGTGTTTCAGGCCACCCTGTCTGTGGCACTTGCTAGGCAGCCCTAGGGCACTAACAGAGCCCTGGAAGGTAGGAGGTGGTATCCCAAGTTACCCAAAGAGGAGGATGGGGAGCAGGCTGAGAGCTCCCCACTCCCAGGGCAGGAGGCTAAAGGTGGGGGGCCTCTGCCCTCGGCCACCCTCCTGGGCAGCTTCACCGGGACTGGCTCTGACACCAGGTGGCCGGTGGTGCCTAGGGTTGGGGAGGCCACCCCATGTAATCAGGTGTGACCAGGGCCCTAAAGTTCCTAATGAAACGGACGGAAGATGGCGCACCTCCTCCACCCAGACCCAGGCTCCCCCGCTGTTTGCACAGTGCACCCTGTTATTACTCATGTTCGTGTCTCCAGGACCAGAAAGCCAGTCCTGAGCGCTACTGGGGTTCAGCCCTCTCCCCACTCCCCCACTCTACTCAGCACGTGTGGATGGAACTGGGTGTCTCCGGTGCTGCGTACTGGGTGGGGATTTGAAAGAAATGAGCACCCTCACGGAGCTCATGGGCTGGAAGGTGTTTCAACTCCTTCCAGGCCTGTGCTGTGGGGCAGCCGGCAGCCCTCCCCTGGGGGCAGCAGGTACCTAGGCCCAGCCTGGCCCCGAGCAGACGCTCTTTCTGTCCCCAAGACAACTCAGCAGGTGCTCAGCACTGCTCACTGCCAGGAACCAAACGCGTTATGAACTTGGGCAAGTTGCAGAGAGAGAAGGAACATTCGTTGAACCTCTTCTACGTGCAAGGTGACAGGCACTGTTAAGGACTTCTCCGATGCCCCAGCAAATCTCCATGGTGAGACTCCAGGCATGTGCAGGGCAGCTGGCTCCGCCAGACCTGGGCTGGTACGGAGAGGGGCCTGGGCTGCTGTGCTGTGTGGTGCAGATCTGCGAGTCGCCCAAGAGCCAGCCCACCGGTTCAGCTGTCGTAACCCCCAAGCAGCGGCCAGAAGCCAGCCCAGCTCATCCTTGGCCACAGTGGGTGCTCGGTCCTTGGAGAGGGCTCGGAGTGAGTGAGACTTCCCACAGGCTCACGGCCAGTTCCCCCAAGTGACCTCAAGCAAACCCCAAACCTCTGAGTTCCAGCTTCTCTAATCCATGTCTGAGGGTCCTTGGTGAAGGCACCGCCCCCCCCGCCCCCGGGGTGCTGGCGAGGCCATCTCAGGCTGTACCGTATTTTTCCTGTGTGTAAGACACCCCCATGTATAAGATGACCCCCACTTTTCCAACCCAAAATTAAGAACTCAAAAGTGACCTCAAGCAAACCCCAAACCTCTGAGTTCCAGCTTCTCTAATCCATGTCTGAGGGTCCTTGGTGAAGGCACCGCCCCCCCCGCCCCCGGGGTGCTGGCGAGGCCATCTCAGGCTGTACCGTATTTTTCCTGTGTGTAAGACACCCCCATGTATAAGATGCCCCCCACTTTTCCAACCCAAAATTAAGAACTCAGTATTTTAAACACATTTTTATTTAGTAACTAGAGGCCCAGTGCATGAAATTTGTGCACGGGTACAGTCCCTAGGCCTGGCCTGCGATCAGGCCATCTTCCCTGGCTGCTGGCAGCCAGCCCCACCCTCCACCATCACCTACCCCCGGTTTCCCTGTTTGCCATCAGGCAATCGGAGCCTGCTGGCCGGTGGGGAGGGACCAAGAGGTTGGCTGTTCCCGCCCACTCGCCAACCCTGCCCCCTGCCACTGGTCACCCTCTGTGTGTGGGGCGACTAGTGGGCAGGGGCCTTGGCCTGGCACTGCCCACATCTGCGGCCACCCACCCCTGGTTCCCCATTCCCCATTGGGTGATTGGCACCTGCCTGCTGGGGGAAGGGACCAAGAGGTTGGCTGGCAGGCCCCAATCAGGCGATCAAGGCCTGCAGGCTGGGGGCGGCTCCTGCATTGAGCGTCTGCCCCCTGGTGGTCAGTACACATCATAGCGACCAGCGGTTCTGCCATTCGGTTGATTTACATATTAGCCTTTTATTATATAGGATTACCACAGATAATGTTTACATACCAGTACTATGAGATTATGCAGCAGATCACTTTATTCAGCCTCTGTTGCATCACTGCTCTCTTCTTCATCACTATTAGTTCCAGACATATCAATTTCTTCAACTTCTATTGTATCACTGCTGTCTTCTGAGTCACTGTCTATATATGTGAGATCATCCTCATAAACTGGTGGCATTTTCTGAGCTAACTTTGTTCGTGTTCTCATGGCTTCATTTCACTTGCAAACATTCTTGCCTGACATTGAACAAGCTTGGTTGACACACATAAGCCACTCTGGCGCTGCTCCATAATCCAAGTCTTAAGCCTCTGCTCCAAGTTTGCCCATTTTGCTGATTTTCCTCTTAAGGCCTTCTTCTTTTTTGGCATCTTAAGGAGTTGTTCTTCCTGTTTTCTCCACTGTCTGATCCTACACTCAGTGGGAGGAGGTCCAAATTGTCTCTCTGCAACCCTATTTCCATGGTCTTTTGCATAGCTGATTACATTCAGTTTGAATTTTGCAGAGTAAGACAATTGCTTACCAGTATTTATCTTTTTATTTTTCGTCATCTTTATGGGCTCAGAATGCTCGGTCCCTGTTGTATCTGCACACTCTCCACCTCCACCTCCAATTACAGCATTAGCTGACGTCAGTAACAATAAGGCTCGTGATTGGAGGAAGCCTGTTTGACAAGGTGTGGGCAGCTACGCACCCACACAGCTCCCTCCTCTGCTGACTTCCATGTATAAGACGCCCCCTGATTTTCAGTCTAACGATTTTAGGGAAAAATAGCGTCTTATACACAGAAAAATACGGTAAGTGACAGGGGAAGTGGCATTTCCAGGCTATTGTGCTCTGCAAAGAGGAGAGAGAGGAGGCTGCAGGATGGGGAGGTGGCCTAAGAGGGCAGAAGGCTCGCCATTCAGCCGCCTAAGGAGGCCAGAGGAGATCATTAGCTGCTTCAGCCTCCCGGGTGGAGGCTGGGAGGAGACTAGCGTGGGGCGGGGTCCAGGACTTCAGCTTTGCCCAGGACTCTTGGTTGGCCTGGGTGCCATCCTGTGAGGGCTTGAAGGTGGGTGGTGAGAGCTAGGATGGAGACCCCATCCATTTGGCTTTGGTTTGCAGTGCAGGGTTCAGAGGTGGGGGCAGACAACAATGAGGGTGCAGAGAGGAGGGGGGAGAAGAGAGGGGTGGAGGGGCAGGCCCCTCCTGGAGGAGACTCATTCCCTAGCTGAGGGAGAGTAGTGGCTGCAGCTCTCAGCTGAGGTTCCCTGAGACTCACCCTGAGCCCCTGAGCCCACAGCCACACCTCTCCCCAGGGGGCCACAGGCAGGGTGTGGGGACAGGGAGGGGTGGAGAGGTCCTCACTCTCACCCACCTGTGTGAGGATCAGCTGGGCACTCATGGTGTGTCTCCCCTCTAAGCAGTTCCCCGCTTCCTGTCCCTGAGGGGATGCCAGGACAGGCTCCCAGGAGGCTGTGCTGTGTCTGTCCTAGACCAGCCTCCTGGGGAGCCTCCCAATGTCAGCGGCACTTTCTGAGGTTGACCTGTTCCCTGGCTAGGGGCAGGGATGAAACCAATGAAAGGTAGTGCCCTTCCCCATATGGGAGCTTCCAGCCCTTTCCCACCCACACCCACGTATACACATGCTCACACCCACCACACACACCCACTCTCACACACACCACATACTCACACACATAGACACACTCACACCCACTACACACTCACACACACCACACACTACACACTCACACAGACACACACGCTCACACCCACCACACACACTCACACCCACCACACACACTCACACCCACCACACTCACCGACACATATACTCACACCTACTATGCACACACACTCACACAAACCACACATACACCACACACTCACACACATAGACACATACACTCACACCCACTACACACACACACACTCACACACACCATACACTCACAGAAACATACACACACACATACACCACACACACCACACACTCTCACACCCACCACACACACACATACACACACACAGACACACATACTCACACCCACTACACTCACACCCACACATACACACATTCACACAGACACACATTCATACTCACATACACTTTGCAAGCCCTAATTTTCAACATCACCTTAAAAATATCTGGTCTAAAGGAAAGCAGCATTGTCTGTTTTGCTGGTTTACCCTGTGTGCATGTGTGTGCCTGCATGTGTGTATATAAGAAAAATAAAGTAGCTAGATAGGCTTTTATCTTTTCCGTACAGTGTGCCTCTGGGAATTGTAAGTAGGAAAATACCCACTGAAGGAAGATATTGCAAGATGGCCGTGAAAGTGAAAGTGAGCCAGAGACGGTCTGCTTTTCTCCCGCGCTGGGAGCAGGAGGGAGCTGGTAGCCGACTGGGAGAGCCAGGCTTTGGGCTGTGGTCCTTGGGTTTGCCCGTGGCTGTGCCTTTCTGTGATGCCAGCTCTGGCTTGGAGCTGCCAATGGGCCTCGTCGGGGCCCCTCCTGCTTTCTAAGTATAGCCTTTGAGGCCCAGCCAGATGGGAGCCGGAGCCAGAAGTTCCCTGGAAAGCATTTGCTTTCACAGGGGCCTGGCGGGAAGCTGGGCAGGAGGCTGGCGGGGCGGGAGGGTGGGCGCAGGTGCTCGGCCGCCTGGAGGGCCTGGTTCGCTGGGGTCGCTGTCTGTACAGGTGGTCCTGAGGCCTGAGAGGGTGGTCCTCCCCCTCCAGTCTGATCGTGGCCAAAGCTGGAGCCAGAGTAGACCAAGCTCAGGCTGGCGTTTTCAGGGGCTGGAGGATGGGTGGCCCTGGAGAGCTTGGCCACTCTGATGGGCAGTGGAGGGGAAAAGCGAGGTGACCTGGACCAGCTGACATTTGGCTACTCACCACTGCTCCCTTGCTGTGCCCGAGCCCAGCTCCCCCGCCCGGAGCCCAGCAACCTCACCCGGCCCCCTTCTCCTCTAGATTGGGAAATGCTTCAGAACCCCATTCACTTACTGGGGGGTCATCTCTCCTGGGATATTCATACTTCTGAACGCTCGCCCCAAAGACACGCCTTTCTAACATGAAATTTCAGGATTCTGGGGTGGGAAGGGCTGTGCTGAGGGGGAGGGGAATTGGGGCTCCCTTCGTCTGTGGGCAGGTGGGTGAGAGGAGCTCAGACACCACCTCTGTGGCCTGTGAGGGACAGGGGGCCTGGGCTGTGGCCAGGGTGGGAGGAGAGGCAGCCTGGCATCCGGGTGATGGCCTCAACCAGGCCTCGCAGCTAGGGACCTAGGCTCCCCGAGTCACAGCGTCTTCCCGTGTGAAATGCAGGGCCCTATGGGGGTAGGTGCAAGTGCAGGTTTGGGAAGTCATGCAGCCCAGCCAGTGCCCCCCATTTCCCTTCCCTGGGCCTGGCCAGCACCCCCGCCCGCCCACCTGCTCTGCTGCGCCCCAGCTTCCTGCCTGGAAAAACCAGTGGAGCAAAGGGAGCCTTGGCTTTGCACCCACAGGCTGTGAGCACAGGGCCCCGCGGGGCCGCAGCCCCAGAAGGCGCCACCGGTGATGGATCCCGCGGGCTAATCATCCTGTTGCTTGTGGTGTAAGGACTTTCATCTGCCTCGCCTGTCACTGACCGTACACGCTGTCTTGAGCTCCTAACTGTTCAATGAGCCCTAATTGAGGCAGTGGGGGCGGGGAGCAGGAGGGAGAACGGTGG
>NW_005366140.1:608704-611554 GCF_000412655.1 Myotis brandtii | reverse complement strand
GGGGTGGGGGTGGGGGTGGGGGAATCTGTGCCTGTGTGTGCACATGCGAGCATGTGTGTGTGCCTGTGCGGTGTGAGTGTGTGCGCCCAGGCTGGCGCTGAGAGGCAGGGCGGAGTGGGGGAGGAGCCCTGCTCGAGGAGAGGCTGCACTGGGGTGGGGGGCAGGATGCTAACTGCTGCCTTTGGCAGGGGTTTTGGTCGGTCACAGGCTGGATCAGGCCCAGGCCCAGGCCGGTTTGCACCCCCCCTCGCAAATTCCTCTTTGTTCCTTTCTTCCCCAGCTGCGCCCTCTCCCCCAGGGCTTTCCCCACAAGCCAGCCTTCTGGAGTTGAGACGGGCAAAAGGGTTGGGGAGACAGCTGACCAGAATCAGTCAGCTGTACCCCCAGGGCTGCAGCTTTGCTGGGGCGGCTGGAGCCTGGGTGCCACTGTGGTTCATCACAGATCGAAGCCGTGGCAGGCATTGTATTCACAAACAATAATAAGCATGGTTAACACATTGTGATAGTAATAATAGTAGCAACACTAGCTTACTTTTATTGGGCATTATCTCATTTAATCGTCCTAACAACCTTCTGAAGCACAGGGTTAAGTAACTTATCCAAGGTCACGGGGCAGGCGCGGTGCAGCCAGCTCAGAATCCGCAGATTGAGCACGTGAATCCCGGCCGTGCTGCTTCCCACCAGGCCCCTGGGCCTCAGGTGGGACAGGACGGGGCAGCAGGGCCGGCGGGGGGCGGTTCTCACAAAGATCATGACTGACAAGAGGACCTATATTGATGGTAGATGTGACATTTCAGTGAAGAGACTTTGATCAGCGGTTAGGTTCAGGTTTGCCATGGTAGGTGTTGGAACCATAAACTGGAGAGGCTTGAAGCCCGCTGAGGGCTTTGAACCTGATTCAGGGGTCAGTGAGGAGCCCCTGAAGGGTCTGAGCAGAGGAGGGCGTGGTGGGAGCAGCCCGGGGGATAAACCCGCCTCTGTGTGCCGGTGTGTCTGATGGACGGAGCGGGGCCAAGGAACCAGCAGGGTCAGCAGGGTCATCGCGGTGCCTGGGTCTGTCATTCACTAGCTGTGTGACCTTGAGGAAGTCCTTCCTGGTCTCTCTTTAGCACATCTGTCCAAGTGAGGTGGGTGGAATTAGATGTCTAGGATGTCTTGGGCATTCTGTGCTTCTGTAATGACCTCAGCTGGGCCAGTGGGTGTAGGAAGGAAAGAGGAGGGAGGCGAGGGCTTTAAGAAGTAGACTCTACAGCAGCGGTTCTCAACCTGTGGGTCGCGACCCCTTTGGGGGTCGAACGACCCTTTCACAGGGGTCGCCTAAGACCATCGGAAAACACATATATAATTACAGATTGTTTTTGTGATTCATCACTATGCTTTAATTATGTTCAGTTTGTAACAATGAAAATATATCCTGCATATCAGATATTTACATTACGATTCATAACAGTAGCAAAATTACAGTTATGAAGTAGCAAAGAAAATAATTTTATGGTTGGGGGTCACCACAACATGAGGAACTGTATTAAAGGGTCGCGGCATTAGGAAGGTTGAGAACCATTGCTCTACAGGATCTAGGATCTGATTGGAAAGAGAGGATCAAGGAAAAGCAGGGGCCCAGGTCGGCTCCCCCTGCTAGACGGGATTGAGATTGGAGGCATAGAGCAGTCCTGGGGACGGTTCCAATCAGACCGTTAGCTGATAAATGTCTGCGGAGGCCCCAGCAAAGCAGACCCTCCCGCCCCAACAAACAGACGTTTAAAAATATGTGTAGATGGATAAATTAATTGAACATTTCTAAGCAAGTTACATGGAACTTTAGCACCCACACAAGGATTATGCCATTTCACAAAGTGTTTTTCACTTGCACACGCGGAAGAGCGATGCTTAGTGCGCCAGGCTTGCCCGAGGCCTTCACTGGGTGACGGGACTGGGTGACGGGCGGAGTTGTCTTGTGGGAGAGGAAGGGGAGGCTTCAGGCTGCTGGGGCTGCAGGAGACATCCAGGTGTAGCAACGAGAGATGCTGCGCCAGAGGACAGTGGGGAGCCTGCCAGGAAGCTGTCTGCTGAGGCCCCAGGGAAGGTAAGATTTCCCAGAGAGAGAACTTGGGGGGGAGGTGCTGGGGGGGGAGGCCCGAGTTAGGAAAGGACAGTGACTAGCAGTCTCCCCACATGTGGAAGGAGGGGACATTTTGGTTCTCCAGCTCCCCTCTCCCTGTAGCCACCCTCCTCCCTCTGCCTTCCAGGCCCAGCACCGCCTGTGCACAGACCACGGTGCCCGTGTGTCTCCCTCACAGCGCTCACGGCTCCTCGGGATGGAGGCGCCCCGCTTTATTTGTCACTCCCACCGTGTGCGGCCTGTGAGGGGGAAGGGCCGCAGCTGCTTTCGTTCACCTGCATCTCTAGTATCTGGATCCGAGCTTGGCACCCAGTCGGACCCGGTAAATATTTGTTGAGTGAACGCAGGCAGCACCCGAGGGGATGGACGGGGATGTCTGATGCTTCGCCTGTGACGCACGGGCTGCGTGGAGATCTGGGAGCAGCATGGCTTTCCTCCCGTCACGCGGGAGGCACCTGCTGCGCAGGCTGCGTGGGGACCGTGGCCACTGCCTCCCGCCTCACAAGCGCAGTGGCAGGTGCGCTGTCCCTGGCCCCGTGAGGACGCCTGTGACCGCGCTGGGCGGCCCTGCTGAGGCTCCCTCTGCTTCTCTAGGGCAGTGGTTCTCAGCCTTCCCAATGCCGCCAGCGACCCTTTAATACCGTTCCTCATGTGGTGGTGACCCCCAACCATAAAATTATTTTCATTGCTACTTCATAACTGTAATTTTGCTACTGTAAACAATATGTAAT
>NW_005366140.1:602999-608645 GCF_000412655.1 Myotis brandtii | reverse complement strand
CTTCCAATTTTGCCTTTTTTCCCCCCCCCCCCCCAATAAAATAATAAGCAGGTTTGGAGGCTCAAGGAAGGCCTGTGTCCCGGACAGCGCTCCAGGGGAAGTGGGGGTGGGGAAAGCCGTTGCTCCCCACGTTGCTGCCAACTCCTGCGGCTGGAAGTCACTCCCTGGCCTGTCCCTTTCTGAGCCCTCTTCTTCCTCGACCTTCGGATGGAGAGGGGCTTGCCAGGGTGGCCTGTCAGGGGCCTGGCTGCCAGAGGCTGTTTTGGTTATTTCCTGCTAAGCCACATAAGAAATCCCCCCAAATTGAGGGCCATTTGATAGGTGCTGGGCGCTGAGGCCAGGGCTCTGGAAGGACAGAAGCAGGAGCAGGTCTCTGTTCCACAGGATTGGCTGCGTCCTGGTCACTGGCTCGGCTGCACTTAGCTGGGGCTGAGCTGGGACAACAGGACCTCCTGCCCCCTGGGGTCTCTCTGGCAGATTTGGGGGGCTTCGTACAAGGCAGCTCAGGGCCCCCAAGAGTATAAAAGTGGAAGCACGTTGCTGCCAACTCCTGCGGCTGGAAGTCACTCCCCGGCCTGTCCCTTTCTGAGCCCTCTTCTTCCTCGCCCTTCGGATGGAGAGGGGCTTGCCGGGGTGGCCTGTCAGGGGCCTGGCTGCCAGAGGGTGTTTTGGTTATTTACTGCTAAGCCACATAAGAAATCCCCCGAATTGAGGGCCATTTGATGTGTGCTGGGCGCTGAGGCCAGGGCTCTGGAGGGGCAGAAGCAGGAGCAGGTCTGGTCCTCAGGATTGGCTGCGTCCTGGTCACTGGCTCGGCTGCACTTAGCTGGGGCCGAGCTGGGACAACAGGACCCCCTCCTGCCCCCTGGGGTCTCTCTGGCAGATTTGGGGGGCTTCGTACAAGGCAGCTCAGGGCCCCCAAGAGTATAAAAGTGGAAGGTGAAAGTGAGTCCCAGGGCGTGGCTGAACTCCAGGGAGGGGGCTACCCGGGTGGGAACAGTGGGAGACAGGTCAGGGGGTGTCACCCGTGCAACAGCCTAGCAGCCTTGGGCCACACCGAGGAGGAAGACCGGACAGCGTCACCCCGGGCCCGACATGACCCCTTTGCCTTGGAATCTGACCGATGCGGGACCTAGTTCCAGCTTGGTCACTGACCTTCCTCGGGCTGGAGGCTCACGGCAGCCCGGCCTTCCTCCCTCGCCAACGTGCTCCTGGCGCCTGTGTGGGCGGGAGGGACCCTGGATGGTGTGAACGCCTGTCCTGGGATGAATTTCGTATCTCTCCCTCCTCCCACTCATGTCCCACCCTTGCCCCCAAGCCCTGCTGCCTGCCACCTTCCCTGGACATTCTGATCATCCCCTGCAGAGGCACGGGCTTCTGTCTACCGGGGTCCTTTGAGCGCCAAAGGGGTCGCGACCCACAGGTTGAGAACCACTGGGCTGGAGGCTGCCGGCAGCCCAGCCTTCCTCCCTCACCAACGTGCTCCTGGAGCCTGTGTGGGCGGGAGGGACCCTGGATGGTGTGAATGCCTGTCCTGGGATAAGTTTCTTATCTCTCCCTCCTCCCACTCATGTCCCACCCTTGCCCCCAAGCCCTGTTGCCTGCCACCTTCCCTGGACATTCTGATCAGTGCCCTGCAGAGGCACGGTTTTCTGTCTACCCTCGCCTGTCCCACAGGCTGCCTCGTGTGCCTAATTCCCTTTCCCCGGCACCTGCCACCTGAGCAGACCCCCGTGAGCCTAGGACCCGAGCCCGGGGAAGTAGGTGGCACTTGTCCAGGTAAATGAGGCAGGCTGACAGCAGGAGGCTGGCCAGGTGGCCCGTGGGGTGCTTGTACCTTCCCAGCTGGGAGGCCCTGGGCAGTGGCAACAGTAGCCACTCTGGACTCCTGCCGAAGTGGCCAGGTGCATCAGACCAAGGGGCTGGCTGGTGAGGTGAGCGTCCGGGGGCAAGAGGCAGGGAGGCCTTAGGTGGGGCTGGGGAGGGGCTCTCTTTTGGAGGGGACCCTCCGCCTTTGCAGAGGACCATGCCCCTTGGTCTCCTTTTCCCTCCTCAGGGTCAGCCCAGGGCCCATTCATAGGTAAGGCACAGGGTTGGTGAGTGGCTGGGTCCAGCTGGAAGTCCAGCTTTCCCACCAGCCAACACCGACCTCATCAAGGCCTCCCACCGTCCCCAGTGGGAAGGGCGGCACCTTTCTTGTTTCAAATGGAGGGGCCCCAAGAAGCTGCCGGGCCACAGCCAGGGGAAGGAGGGTGGCTTGAGTAGACAAAAGCGTCCATGGAAGACATGAGAAATGGCATTCTTTATTCATAAATAAAAACATAAAACCACCAGAAATAGTTTACATGGCCAAAAGGGGCATCAAAAATAAAATAAAACGAAGCTGTCAAAAGCAAAGCAAACAAAACAAGAAGCAACCAAGAGAAAAAGAACTGTACATATTCTTCCGAACGCTAGCCCGTCCAAAGGCCGCCGGCTGGGGGTGCCGGCTCTGCCTGCAGACGCAGCACAGACGCTCCACACTGGAGGGCGGGGAGCACCACCTGCACGGGGGTGGGTGGGGGAGATGGCTCCAGCTCAGGAGAACTCGGGGCGCAGGGAACGCCCCTCCTGAAGCTGCTGCTCCACCAGCCCAGCCTGCCTCCCCTCCGGGCAGCCTGGCTAGGTCGGGACCAGGCCGGGGCAGGGGCAGAGGCTCAGCAGGTGCCTCTCAGGGAGAGATGGCCCCCAGTCCCCACAGAGCTCAGTGTCCACATGGGCGGAGTGTGCCCTGCAGTGTGCCCTGGTCATCCCAAGTCCCCGAGGCAGAACCCCCTCCTTGCAGAGGGGGTGCGGGCTGCTGCGCTGTCTGCAGACAGCTGGAGCTTTTTCAGGCCAGGCAATCTTGGGGGCGCGAGCAAGCCAGCCAGCAGGAGTGCTCAGAGGCAAGGGCCCTGGGCCAGGCTGCCTGCTCTGAGGCCCAGTCGTCCGACCTTCCCAGTCCCTGCCAGCCTCTGCTGTCCAGAGCCCCGTCTGGAGAGGCTGGGTCTGTCGGGCTCGGTCCAGGAGGAGGAAGGTCTGGAGAGGCTGGGTCTGGCGGGCACAGTCCAGGAGGAGGAAGGTCTGGAGAGGCTGGGTCTGGCGGGCACGGTCCAGGAGGAGGAAGGTCTGGAGAGGCTGGGTCTGGCGGGCACGGTCCAGGAAGAGTAAGCACAGTTTCCACAGGGAGGGGAAGAAAGCCACGCGGTGGTGAGGTTGCTATGTTACAAGTCACTGATGCACCCTGGTGCCATCCTGGGGCCGGGGGCTGGTGGCAGCCCAGGGAGGGATCCAAGGGTTGGCTGAGGGCAGAGCTGTGGGGTGCAGGGCACGGTCATACCCTGGTTAGCACCCACCTCTTCTCAGGTGAGGGACTGCTCTTTGGGAGGGGTGTCGGGGTGTCTCCGGCCTGGGGAGGGGCCAGCAGCCCCTTTCTCTGGCCTGTGGGGCAGTCTCACTGGGAGGAAGGACTCAAGGCCCGGCTGGTGGAAATGGAGGGATGACGGCACAACACAGGGCATGGGGCACCTTTGACTGGGTTCTGCACAAGGCCCAGTGGCCGGTAGGGCCCTGCAGGCAGGGAGGGGGCTCTTGGCCTGTGGATTCCAGGTTTAAATCTGGCTCATGACTAAGAGCCATGGCTTCCAATTCCAGAAACGCTCCTCCGTCGTGTGAAGGCAGCAGGACAGGCACAGCGTAACCGGACTCGGGGAAGGAATGTGGTGGGTCCTGGAGGGACCGGGGCAGGAAGAGGAGCAGCTTCATTCCCACCAGGAGTCTGTAGCCGAAGGTCAGAGGTCGGGAGACAGAGGGGGACTGGTGTGGAACTGCCAAGTGGCCCGGGAAGCCCCTCTCCCCCGACAGACAGGCATGAGGGGCGGGCACCCGGCAAGGGCTGGCTGTCCTAGGAACAGCAGCTGCGGCTAGAGTCAAAAATAGAACACGGAACAGTCTGGCTGCCTGCTAGAGCTGGCTTGCTTCTAAAAAGACAAGAAAGAAAGAAAAAGAAGAAAAAAAAATTCTGAAACAAGCAACTGAGAAACTCTACCTTTTCTGTGCTCCCCAGCGCTACACATCCTGAGAACGGAGACCCCGCCTCCCTGGCGCCGGCCCAGCTCCCAGCAGCTGCAGCCTCTGGCTTCCTGACAGTCCGGCTCTTGGGCTCGGGGTGGAGGGAGGCCCGCGGTGGCCCTGGGACGTTCACAAGGCTGTGTCTGCGCCTCTCGCTCTCCCTGTCTGGGGCTCGGGCCACCGGCACTCTGGGGACCCCTCCTGACCAGGAAGGACTCTTGTCTGAACTTGGCCCTGGAGCCGTGAAGGGAGCAGGCGTGCCGCTGCCCAGGCCGTCCTGACCATCTTAGTGGATACAGGCTATTCTGGATCCAGCAAAGGCTGGGTTCTTGGGAAGAAAACAAGTTCAAAGTAGCCGCTGGCCAACTTAGCCAGGTGGGGAAGCCGCGCCTCCAGACCCCACCAGGAACTATCCCAGGCTCTCCTGGGCACAGCTGGAAAGCCACGCCCACCCGTGTCCCCGAGCCTGCAACCTTCCCTTCCCAGCACCTATCCAGGTATCTATGGCTTTAAGAAAAGTGGTCACTGAGATCAAAGGCCACCGGCTGCCCAGAGGCGGCTCACCGTGTCAGCAGGCCCAGCAGGGTCGGGTCAGACTACCGAGCTTCTCCCTCTGCCCCCTGGGGTCCTCGCTGACCGGGGCTACCCAGCTCTCCCCTTCTTTCTGTGGCTTGCCGGCACCGGGGCAGCGCTGATGTGGCCAAGCCAGCTGCTCCGCACCCCGCCCCAACCCCTGCGCCTCCTCAGCCAGAGGAAGAGCTCAGGTGATGACTGGGTCAGATTACAAGGATTCTGGTCACAAATGGCTTCATTCTATTCCCAAGGCATCCCAGTGTGTCGGGGGAGAAAGACGGTGGGAAGAGAGGGGGTTGCTGACCTTCGTGGCAGCCACCACCATCCCTGGGGAAGGGTATCTCTAAGTATTTGAATACAGGCCAAGGTGTAGGGAGACCTTGACCAAATGATGGAGACGCCTGGCCCATCTCTTGGGAAGGCTAGAGGTCTGGTGGGCGGCAGAGTGGTGAGCACTGCACCAGGGGAAAGGGGAGGAGAGGCCAGGGGCAGTCCCTTCTCTCCCCTCTGCTTCCCTCCCCGAGGATCCCAGGTCTGTGCCCGGGCAGGCTTCTCTCAGAGGCTCAGCTACTGAGCAGGGAGGAGGGGAGGGAGCCCTCCTGGACAGCCCTGCACCCTGCCTCCCGATGCCGATGCCGGTCCCGGCTCTCCCCTCCCAGGAGGCCCCTCAGATCTCGGTGGCTATGATGTCCTCGTAGGGGATGTCGGCCCCTTCAAGGTCAATCTCCAGAGCCTCCCCCGCCCCGTCTCTGTGGGCCAGCTGCTGCAGGGCCTTCTCCAGGCGCTGGTTCCGCTGGTACATGGCCAGGTAGCTCTGCTGTAGCTGCTTCTGGTACTGGATCACCTTCTCTTTCTCCTCCTTCCAAACCAGCCGTTCATGCTGGAAGCCTGAGGACATCTGGTCGTGGCCTTGCCGCTCCTCCTTGAGCTCAGCCCGCAGCCGCTCCAGCTCCCGCTGCAGGGCCGGGATGTCCTCAGAGAAGG
>NW_005366140.1:585760-602914 GCF_000412655.1 Myotis brandtii | reverse complement strand
CGTGCAGTCCCGCTGCAGGGCGGCCTGCGCCCGCAGGTCCTGTAGCTCCTGCTCCAGCAGGTTCACCTTCTCCCGCAGGAGCTCCGACTCGTTCTTCTTGCGCTGCAGCTCGTTCTCGCAGACCTCCAGCTCCAGGCCCTTGGTGCGCAGCGCGCTCTCCAAATCCCGCGTCTTCAGCTCCATGCCCTCCAGCTTGCCCCGCGTGTCCTTCAGCTGCGCCTTCAGACTGAGGATCTCGCTGGCCTTGGCGTTGACCTCCAGCTGGGACTCCTTCAGCTGCTGCTTCAGGAGGGAGATCTCGCCCGACTTCTGGCACACCTGCCGGGGGTCCGGTCGGGGTGGGAGAGAGGGGAGAGTGGGAGGTGAGAGGCCGTCGCCCAGGGCGGGCCACAGCTCCGCTGCCTCCCAGAAGGAAGCTGTCCTGACAGCTCCCAGGCGTGCTGGTCTGAGTGACCATGAAGGCCAAGCCCCTCCTCGAAGCTCATTTCATTCTGTAGCCTGGCTCTCGCTCTGTCCACATTCCTCCCAATTCAGAGTCAAAATCCCAATCTATACCCAAGCCTACAGTCACGTGCAATCGATGACCAGAGGTTTAACCTGCCCACTGCTGGCATCTCCACCATCCACATTTAACGTCAGTGGTTGACTTCCATGTCTGCCCCATCTCCATCACCATGTTTATGCACATACTCTCTGACCTCACCCCTGCACACACCCAGCTCCCCTGTCCTCCCTACTGGACACGTTCATGCACTCGCCCCTGATGAGCACCATGCCTGGCTCAGAGACAGGGCCCGATTCCGATCTTCCGATCTACCAAATGATGGGCGACTGTGTTCTGCCTGCCCCCATTTCTATTCCTGTTCCCAGAAAATTCGGCCAAGATCCACAAACACCACCCACGGCACTGAAGCAGACCGGTACGTTTCTGGGTCTGGGCCATTCAGGGCTGTGAGTGGCTCAGAAGAAGGCCGAGGCCCATCTGGGTGTGTGTCACAGAGTGCGTCCCGCTGCCCCGGGAAGGCTGGTGGAATGAGCCTGGGGCCCGGGCCTCTAACAGGAGGGATTCTGGGAGCAAGACTGGAAGCCACCTTGACATTTCTCCCTTTTCCTCAGAAACCCCCCTGTTGTCATGAACTACCCTGGAAGCATCGACTGGGACCAAGAATGCCTTTCCAGGGCCAAGCCTGAATCTGTTTATGGAGGGAGTGGCAGGAGTGATGGTTGAGGCACGGGCCTGGCTTGGGATCCTGACTTGACCCCGAGGACCTGAGTGACCACTAGCGTCATGGCTATACGGCATAGTGATGAAATATTTGAACTCCGGGGCCAAGCTGTCAGGATCAAGTCCTGGCTCTGATACTTATTACGTGGTGGCTGTGGGCAAGCCATTTAACCAGTTGCTCTTGATCATCTCCTGGCTCAGAGACAGGGCCCGATTCCGATCTTCCGATCTACCAAATGATGGGCGACTGTGTTCTGCCTGCCCCCATTTCTATTCCTGTTCCCAGAAAATTCGGCCAAGATCCACAAACACCACCCACGGCACTGAAGCAGACCGGTGCGTTTCTGGGTCTGGGCCATTCAGGGCCATGAGTGGCTCAGAAGAAGGCCGAGGCCCATCTGGGTGTGTGTCACAGAGTGCGTCCCGCTGCCCCGGGAAGGCTGGTGGAATGAGCCTGGGGCCCGGGCCTCTAACAGGAGGGATTCTGGGAGCAAGACTGGAAGCCACCTTGACATTTCTCCCTTTTCCTCAGAAACCCCCCTGTTGTCATGAACTACCCTGGAAGCATCGACTGGGACCAAGAATGCCTTTCCAGGGCCAAGCCTGAATCTGTTTATGGAGGGAGCGGCAGGAGTGAGGGTTGAGGCACGGGCCTGGGCCTGGCTTGGGATCCTGACTTGACCCTGAGGACCTGAGTGACCACTAGCGTCGTGGCTATATGGCAAAGTGATGAAATATTTGAACTCCGGGGCCAAGCTGTCAGGATCAAGTCCTGGCTCTGATACTTACTATGCAGTGGCCGTGGGCAAGTCATTTAACCAGCTGCTCTCGATCATCTCCTCTCTGTGCCTCAGTCTCCATAATTGAAAAGTGAGAATGAGGAACAGTACCTCCTCCATAGGGTAAGGAGTAGATGAGAGAACCGAGGGCCTGACACTTAATAAACACTCTACACATTACTATTATAAATGTTTGAATATACCTATGTTATTATAAATGTTTACTTTAATTTATTTCACTGACCGTTTTACTATCTAGCCTGACTGGACAAGCTGGGAGCGAGGGCCACAGCCATGTCCAGCTCAGCTCCAGGCTGGACGGACAGGAGGGATGCCCAATGCCAGCACTAGCTTAGATCCCCGAGACGCCCCCAGGGGTCCCCAGTGCTGGCTGAGAAACAGTAACTGTGGGAGGGTCTGCTGCGCCCACACGGACATGGAGGAAGGCACTGCTCTCACGGCTCACCTTCTTTCCGCCCCAGAAAACCTGCAAACAGGAAGTGACACCCTCCTCCCCTGCCCAGTCCCCCATCCATCTCTCCCACAGAAGGGATCTTTCCCTCTACTACTGGTAACACTTCATTCTGGCTGCCAGGATCAGTGCAGAGAGCTCTAGTGCAAACAGATGTGTGTGCTGCTAGGGTAGTGGTGCTGGTCCAACCAGACCCAGTGGCCCTTCAGTCCCTTTCCACACAGTGTTTGCCTGGGTGAGCCACAGAGCTGCTATGCACACACTCCCGCCTGTCCCAGCGCACCGCCAGGAGCCTCCCGGGGAGAAAAGCTGCCTGAAGGCAGCAGGATGGGGGGTGAGCTGGTTCTCCGGCAGCCAGATGCAGAGGCCTCCCTGCCAGGGTGTCTGAGTGCGTGCATGTGTGTGCGTGAGGCCTTGTCTTCCTGTCCTGCTTCCATCTCAGACACTGGACAGAACCCCCACTGACACTTCTGGGGGGAGCGGTCCATTCTGTCCCTGAGACCTGCCACACGTGGCGGCACTCTCACCAGTGGGTGGGGACCCTCCCCTCAAAGGTAACACATCCTAGGCTCTCTCGTGGCGCTCGGACCGGCATGAACTCAGGTACGGCCGTGCTTCCACTGAACCTCCTGTGAGCAGGTGAAGCGAGCCGGCCCTCAGATACCCGCTGGGCCTTGCTTCTTATGGCTCCAGCCTCTTGGTCAGTGACTTGGTCAATAAATTCAATTCTGGGGGCCAAGAGGCCCTGAGACAGGGAGAGAGTGAGAAGCGCAGACTGACTGCATCCCTAATACGGGAGTCCCTCGTTTGGGTCACGAAGCTGGCCCTTTAGCGCGGCGTGCTGGGCAGTCTGTGTCCACACACCACTGGCCAGGACCTGGAGGAGGGGAGGGGCCGGGCACCAAACAGGGCGAGCCCTCCCCAGTCTTACCTCCCACTGGGTCTCCTCCAGCGCGGGGCCGAAGCTGGTCTTCTCCTTCTCGTAGGACCGCAGCTTGCTCTCCAGCAGGTCCTGCTCCTTCATGAGGCTCTCCAGCTCCTGCCGCAGCTGCCGCTTCTCCTGCTGGAGCTGCAGCACCTGCAGGTGCAGCACCTGCTGTGTGCGCTGGCCCTTCTGCGAGGCCTTCAGCCGGCTGCTGCTCTTGGGCTCGGGGCCCTCCAGCTCCTCGGGGTAGCGCCACGGCCGCTCCTCGTAGGCCTGGCTGGAGGCCAGCTCCTTCTCGTCAAAGCTGCGCCGCAGCTTCTGTAGCTCGCCCTCCCTCTCCAGCAGCTTCTGCTCGAGCTCCTGGATGGCGCACTCGTCCGTGGAGATGGGCGAGCGCACGCAGGAGGAGCCCCTGTCCGCCTTGCTCGGGTGGGCCAGCTTGCTGCCGCCGTCGGAGAAGGACAGCGCCTTCAGGCTCATCATGTTGCTGTCCTGGAGGAGGATGCCCTGGGTGATGTTGTGGGCTGAGCCCCCGAAACGGCTGGCGGGCCCCACGGCTGTGACCAGCGGGTCCAGCTGGTAGCTGCTGCTGGTGCTGTGTGTGGGCAGGCTGGACATGGAGTTGCGGCCGGAGTCGGACAGAGCCCCGGAGCACTGGCCGGGCCTCAGCTCCTGCTCCTTGGGCTTGTCCGAAGGGGCGGGGTGCAGCTGGTGGCCAGTGCTCTCGGGGGAGGCGTGCAGGACGGCTCCTGATCGCGGCAGCACCGGCTTGAAGGCTGTGGGCCGCACCGCACCCTTCTCTGAGGCCTGGGGAGAAAAAGAACCACGTGACCTTGTGTCTCCGTCCACCCAGCCACTCGGCACCCTTCTTAGTCACAGCCCTAGGCGGCCTCGCCTGGTGCTCTGAAGCTGCCGAATGTGTTGAATCTCAAGAAGGAGAAGCCACTCTGTGCCATGAACTGCCACCTGCCACCAGCTCCTCCCAGCCTCCCGAGATGCACAGCTCCGGCTGTCCTGTGTGGTGCTGGCAGGGGCGTGGGGCTGGGTGTAGAAGTCCCTGCTCACCTCTACCGCCCTTCCAGCAGACACCGGCGTGGCCTCCTCAAAGGGTTGGGAGGAGCACTTGACATAACCCTCTCCTTGTCATTTTCACTGGTAGAGCATTTGCAGTCTAGAATCCCTTTCATCTGAAAAGCTTAAGGCTCTATGCAGACACCCGGGGCCACTTCCTAGTGTATCAAAGCCCGCGTAGCGCTGGGGCTGAAGTAGGAACATGGTTTTGGCATCCACCGGTGGGCCCCATGAGAGCTTAATCTGGAATGAGGACTGGCTTTCTGGAGTGTGTAGGACTCTTTTGCCCTCATTTCTGCTGAAGATGATGGCAAGAAACTCACAGCCCTCATCCAGCCAGCCAGCCGGCTCCTGGCCCGGCTTGAGACGAGCTGCCGCACCACCCAGCAGCACATGAGGATCTGCTAACGAGAGAAGCTGCCAGCTCTCCAAGCGGACTCTCCATCTGCTCTTCCGGGCGATACCAGAGCTCCCTCTCCTTCCCATGCACTTGAAAATGCTGCTGGTGGTCTTGCCTTGACCATCATTTATATCCGGGAGCTCAGCAAGCCTTTCATTTCCCCCTGCTCTTTGCTGAATGGCTCACCTAAGATGGACCAACCTTTGGTCTCTGCAGAGCGGCTGAGCATTTCGGAGATCTAAATGTTTAGGTCGCCGCCACCCCTCCCTGCCCTGTGTTCTCTACCCCTGTTGCTCTCCCTGCCATTCCAATCCACCCGCCCTTACCAGAGACCCCCACTTACCATTTCTAGCTGATTGGAGAAGGGCATGAGCTTGGGTGGGGTAGACGGGCCGAAGTCCACCCCAGCCTGGCCCCCTAGGTCCCCACTGGACAGTGCAGTGTAATCGGGGTGGTGGGCGCCCCGGGCCTTCTGGCTGACTTTAATGTAGAAGAAATCTTCACTCTTGCCCATTTTGGAGCTGGACTTGCCATGCCCCGAGTCCTGGGAGAAGCCGAATCTGAGCAGCCCGTCCGAGTAGCGGTTGAGTTTCTTGAGGTGGGAGGACTTGCGCAGCTTGTACTGCGAAGCGCGGCAGTGCTTGCTGTGGAAGCCGTGGCCGGAGATGAGGCTACTGACGCTGCCCATGGTGACGCGGGGCGGGGGACAGGCGGGGCAGCGTGGGCACCTGGAGTGGCTGTGGCAGCGAGGGGCAGTCCTGGCTCCGGGAAAGGACTGCGGTCATAGCAAAGGCCTCCAGAGCCTGGGAGAGTGCGGATCTGGAAGAGACACAGGGCAGGAGTCAGCAGGGCTGGCCGTGCGGTCCTGGTGGGACCGGAAGAGGAGTCCTCACTGCTGGCCCTGGCAGTGGAGACACGCAGACATGCATGTGTCTGAACAGAAGCCCAGCCCTATCCCTAGGCTCACTTTTCTTCCTTGTCCCCAGATTCAGCAGCGTTCCCTTGAGGGTCTGCTTCCCAGGGCGCTGTTCTGAGCGGGGAAACAGGGCGGAGACTAAGACACTTACTGCCCCTGTCCCTGGGGGCTTGTGTTCAGGGTAGTATGGATGGGCCAATGCACTTGAAAATGCTGTTGGTGGTCTTGCCTTGACCATCATTTATATCCGGGAGCTCAGCAAGCCTTTCATTTCCCCCTGCTCTTTGCTGAATGGCTCACCTAAGATGGACCAACCTTTGGTCTCTGCAGAGCGGCTGAGCATTTCGGAGATCTAAATGTTTAGGTCGCCGCCACCCCTCCCTGCCCTGTGTTCTCCACCCGTGTTGCTCTCCCTGCCATTCCAATCCACCCGCCCTTACCAGAGACCCCCACTTACCATTTCTAGCTGATTGGAGAAGGGCATGAGCTTGGGTGGGGTAGACGGGCCGAAGTCCACCCCAGCCTGGCCCCCTAGGTCCCCACTGGACAGTGCAGTGTAATCGGGGTGGTGGGCGCCCCGGGCCTTCTGGCTGACTTTAATGTAGAAGAAATCTTCACTCTTGCCCATTTTGGAGCTGGACTTGCCATGCCCCGAGTCCTGGGAGAAGCCGAATCTGAGCAGCCCGTCCGAGTAGCGGTTGAGTTTCTTGAGGTGGGAGGACTTGCGCAGCTTGTACTGCGAAGCGCGGCAGTGCTTGCTGTGGAAGCCGTGGCCGGAGATGAGGCTACTGACGCTGCCCATGGTGACGCGGGGCGGGGGACAGGCGGGGCAGCGTGGGCACCTGGAGTGGCTGTGGCAGCGAGGGGCAGTCCTGGCTCCGGGAAAGGACTGCGGTCATAGCAAAGGCCTCCAGAGCCTGGGAGAGTGCGGATCTGGAAGAGACACAGGGCAGGAGTCAGCAGGGCTGGCCGTGCGGTCCTGGTGGGACCGGAAGAGGAGTCCTCACTGCTGGCCCTGGCAGTGGAGACACGCAGACATGCATGTGTCTGAACAGAAGCCCAGCCCTATCCCTAGGCTCTCTTTTCTTCCTTGTCCCCAGATTCAGCAGCGTTCCCTTGAGGGTCTGCTTCCCAGGGCGCTGTTCTGAGCGGGGAGACAGAGCGGAGACTAAGACACTGACTGCCCCTGTGCCTGGGACTTGTGTTCAGGGTAGTATGGACGAGCCATGGACAGCGTGCACCATCAAGTGACAGAGGGGCTATGGGATAAAGCAGAGCGCGTGGGATGGAATTTGGGGGCTGTTTATATAGGGAGCACCGGGGAGGCCTCTCTGTTGGGGGTACCATTTAAAAAGACCCCCCAAAATAGGGGAGCAAGCTGCATGGGAATGTGGGGGAGAGCGAAGCAGCTCCGAAGCAGCCCACGTGCAGTCCCGAGTCCCTGCGGTGTGGGGCGCCTGGCACTCGTGAGACCAGCAAGGAGGCCAGTCGGCTGGAAGCCAGTTAGCAGCAGGGAGGGGAGGGGAAGCCAGGGGCTAGCAGGCCCGGGCCACACAGAGCCTGGGGCCCCAGGGCTTTGGCTGTTACTCTGTGTTACTCTGGTGGCTTTCAGCAGCGACACCATGATCTGACTGAGGCTGTGGAGGGCCTGGGTGGACGTGGTGGGCCAATTATGCCAGGCAAGTGATACCATGGCTGGGCCAGGCGGTAGCTTTAGATTACACGTTAGATTTAATTTTAAGTTTTAGCTGATAGGATTTGCTACAGGTTCAAATGCAGGGAGCAAGAGAGAGGAAGGAGTCTAGTCAAGTAAGTAGAATAAGTATGTTTATTGAGATGCAAAGACCACAAAAGGAGCCAGTTTAGGATGAAGTGGGAGTAGAAACGTCAGGAAGAGGGAGAGGAGTGCTGGAGAGTGGGCAGCAGGACGGGCGGGAGCTGTGTTGGCTGCAGATTTCTGTGTGAACGTTGTTGCGGAGAGAAGCCAGCTATGAGAGCAGAAGAGGCCACGGAGGAAGCGAAGGCAGGAAGAGAGAGAAGTCTGAGGATCCGCTCGGGTGGTAGGAGGTGAGGAGTATTCGGAAGAGAAGCTGAGAAGCTCCCAGCTGATGCAGGAGGCCTAAGGGAGCCACGGAAAGAAGTCGTCCCGGAAAGAGGATGGAGTCAGTACCGCTGAAGTAAGATGATGGCTGAGGACTGGCCAGCGGATTTGGCCATGGGGAGGTCATCGGTGGCCCCAGCAAGAGCAGTTTTGGTGGAGTGGCGGGAAGGAAGGCCTGATTGGAGAGGGTTCCAGAGAGAACGAGGAGGGGAAAATTACTCCCTTGAATGTTGAGAAGTAGTGATAGGAGGCTTGGATTCCCAGTTATGAGCCCTGCCTGCTATTGGGTTTCATATACTAATGCTAAGACACATTTTTTTTTAAAGTAATAGGAATGCTTCTTATAATAAACGCTGAAAACAATAATGATGACCTTGCCCCTCATTGGACAGAGGAATGAATACATTGGGACATCAATAACAACACATGATGATCCAATGAAGAAAGACAAAGCTACACGCTCAGTAAAATAGGAAATCAGAAGGACCCCGCACTCTTTATCTTTCTCTAAATGATACTGTTAACCCTGAAGGGGCAAAAGATGTCCAGGCAGGTTATGGAGAGTTGCGTGTGCACAGCGGGAGGAGCCAGAAGACACCTCAACTCTGCACGTGGAGGCTTGGATTCAACTGTGCATTGCTATCCTGAAGAATCAAGTGGTTATGCATGAATAAATGTGTTCTATGTTCCATTAGTAAAAACAACACAGCAAAACAAGTTGATGGTCTCTTAGAATCACGGAACCATAGCCATACCTATTCCAGAGGTTCATTATAAGGGATGTGTGAGATACCACCATAAGCTAATGGGTATGTACAAGGCATTCAGTAAATGGTGGGCATTTTCATTGGTATCAATTATTATATTATTACCATTGTTCCCTCCAGCATTCATCAACCCTGTTATCTTCAATGCATCCCTTTTTCCAGAAGGAGTTCTCGCTTTTCTACATGCGACTTTCTTGCATCACAATCCCTGACAGTGCTACCTACGTGTATGGAGCTCCTCTGTTCGCTTAACAGGTGACAATGACTAAATATACTTCTCATCCCCCAGGTCACCCATCTCTTGCTTAGCTAAGACCTTCAGGCCCTTCGAGGCAAATATTCTTCTGTTTTCCATATGTAGGAAAGCTAGTTTTGGCCAAAAGACTCTCCTGCACTCTGCACAGTATACCCCTCGGGCAACTGGTGACTTACTTTTGTCCATCCAGTTGCACATTTTTGAGCATCTTTATGGGCAGTGTTGTGGAGATACGGCAGATCTGGATTTGAAAATCAACTCCTCTGAGGTTTCTTTGCTTATAAAATAAAAATAATCACTCCTTCAGAGGACCAGCATGAGGATGAAGCAAACCAACAGCAGGCAAGGGCAACGCTCGCCCATGGTAGGCGCGCTGCAGATGTGTGATCAATGCAAGGACGAGACGGGACTGTTGCCCTCGAGAAGCGTAGACCAGTTAGATTATAACTAGTGTCAGGCTCCATGGATCTATTTGTGTTCTCCTGCTCCACCGCCAGCTCCTCTCACCTGCACCTTCAGACAGACTCCAAAGTTGTCTTCCCCCAGTCTGAAGTGGCACAACCGTCACACACCCTGGTGAAACCCTGCCAGGCTTCCCATTGTTCTCAGAGTAAAGCAGACTCCTCACCAAACCCCGCAGGCCCCTGGCAGGCCTCGGTTTTGCTCCAATCACATCTCACCCCATTCTTTCCCTGCTCATAACTATAGTTACAGCCCTCGACTCTTTTCTGTTGGTTGAACACATCTAGCCTTTTCCCACCAAGGGCCTTTCACCCCTGCTGTTGCCTTTGCTGACAAGTTTCTCCCCTTAGCTCTTTACACAGAACATCCTCTCATCCATTAGTTCTCAACCCAGATATCACCTCCGAAAAGTAGTTTTCTCTGGTTGCCCTGGAAAATCCCATCTCCCCCATTACTCCCTATTACTCCAATCTGTTCATTCTTTCATAACACTAGCTTTAACCTGTAATAATCTTCTTTTTAAATGTGTGTGTTGTGAATGTATCCAACAGGATATAAACTCCATGAGAGCGAAGACTTTTTAAAACAAAAATGAGGAACATGGAGCACAGACTCAGAGAGGTCGACATGGCCCCTGTTATTTGGTGACCAGTGACCCTGGGGGAACCTCGACCCAAGTTCCATGAATCTATGCTGCAGACACTGCTGAGGACTCTAGGTGAGGCTCAGGGAGGCTAAGGTCAGTCCTGGACAGCAGAGTGAGTTTCCAGGGTAGGGGAGAGAAAGCCTGGAGGACAACTCAAGGTCGTCACTTCTGGCCATGACTTCATTTCCCTTTTGGGTGGATGACAACAAGGTTTTGAGTACAGGTGAGCCCCTTTGCTCCCTGAGCAACAGCTGGATGCCTTGTGAAGCACAAGCACTGCCCTAGGCCCTAGGGCAGTGGTTGGCAAACTGCCACTCGCGAGCCACATGTGGCTCTTTGGCCCCTTGGGTGTGGCTCTTCCACAAAATACTGACTTCTGCGCATGGGCCACGAAGTTTCAATTGCACTGTACGTGCGCGCCCGCACGTGGTATTTTGTGGAAGAGCCACACTCAAGGGGCCAAAGAGCCGCATGTGGCTCGCGAGCCGCAGTTTGCCGACCACTGCCCTAGGGGATGGAGAGGAAAAGTCCAATGATACGGGGAGCAAATGAGAGGAAGGGGTGAAGATGGTGGCCTCTGACCTCCGGCCTCCGAGTGCATCCTTAGCCCCTGATCCCTGCCCTCCCTCCACTCCCCAGGTCATGACACACAGAGGAGCTTTGAAGTTTGAGATTATCCCCAGATCCACTTGGAGCTAAACTAATTACCTTTAAATGCCTGGACTCGTTCTGTTTTTAACTTGGAGAGAACTTCAGAGAAAGCTTGGCTGTGGTCCAGCCCTAGTTTTCTGACGCGCCCAGCCCCGCAGGACTGTGTCTCTGTGCTCAGGGGGAAGGAGCACATTTTTATTCCTGGGAAACAGACCCCACTGGCCAGGAGTACATACTCAGGGTGGAAATGAGCACACAGATCTTGGCGATCAAGCAGGAGAGAAGGAAGAGGGAAGGACTGGGGAGGGAAAAGGAAGGAACCATGGAAATCACACTGAGCATGTTGGAGTAACTTTGTTCTGCATGACCTCCTACTGACTTCAAAGAAGGAATCCAGCAAGAATTAGACTTCAGGTCTTAAGGGAAGAGAGAACAGCTAGTGGAAAAGGACCCCCTCTCCCCATGTTATACTCAGAATCGGACTGAGGAGAACTCAGGAGACTTCCCCCAGACTCAGTGCCAGCCCCTCTCTCCCTTCCCTGCCGCCCCGCAAATGACTGAGGCTGCTACATCGGGGCAGACAATGACCGGGATCCTGGGGCACCCTCAGCTTTGGGCTGCTTCTACTCCCACCACAGTTGCCTTCCCCGACTCCATTCTGCACCCTCCTTCCCTTCCTGAAACATGAAGATAGAGGCATAAAGGTGAAGAGGGGCCTGTCTAGACTCAGGTGAGAAATAATGCTACACACCCTCCCCACCCAAACCACAGGGAAGAGCAGCTCTGGCCTACCCACACCAATCCAAACCTCCGGCCCGCAGAGGGCGAGGCTCCATATCTGCCCTCCCCTCTCCCCGGGCCTGGAGAGGTCACCACCAGATCAGGATGCTCAGCCTCCAGTTACCTCACTCCTTCTCAGCCCCCCATATTTCCCTTCCTGCTCCTTTTTCTCTCCTCCTTCGCCCTCCTCATCTATTCTCCTCCCCACACCCTCCCAGGGAATGGTCCTGGTGGGAGGGTCAACGAGACACCCACAGCCACAGCCACGCTGCAGGGCATCTCTGCTCTCCTGCCAAGGAGGTACCACCACCCAGTGCACACCCACAGGGACTCACAGAGTTCGGGGAGGCTGTGCCAGCTCCGTTGTGTAGCTTCCTCCAGCACCCAGGCCGAGCTATGCTGCCCACTCCCAGGCCCACCGGCGGGGTGTGTCCCAGTAACTGCTGTGCAATGTCACCTGCAGGCTGAGCCTAGATGATGGGGCTAAGTGTGGGGTTCATTTAATCATTTATTTGATAAATATTTATTCAGCATCTGACAAGGACCAAGTATGCAAAGTGCAGGGGGAGGGAGGAAAGGAGAACAGTAAGCACATAGACTAAAAAACAAAAGCCAAAGAGAGAGGGAGGGACAGGTGTGCCCGTGCATTTACTGCTTCACTGGCAGTGCCCAGCGAAGGCCTCTGAGACGGCATTCAGGAACAGGCAGCCTGGTGACGTTTTTGATAGAATAGTCCCTTGGGGAGAACAGCAGTGCGAAGGCCTGAGGTAGAGCAGTGGCTCCCAAGTGGGGTGACTTGCAGGTTTGGAGACAGTCATGACTGCTATGACTGGGATCTAGTACATGGACACAGCACAGCCCCTATCCAGTACATGTGGCAAAAACAGCCCCTATGACAAAGAATTATCTGACCCAAACTGTCAATAGCACTGAGGATGAGAAGTCTGGTTTTAGAGGAACAGAAAAATTTTACAACCTCAGCCCTGCCATTGACGGAGTGTGACTTGGAGCAAGTGCCTCGAGCGCTCCGTGCCTGTTTCCTCACTTGCAAAGTGGAGGCCACCACGCCTGCTTTGCCACAGGACAGCTGTACTGACAACGGATGGTCACTGGCACCAATTCAGCCCCAACAGGAACCCCAATTTGGGGTGAAGCAAACTTAATTACTGCGAGCACCTTCAGGGTGATACCGCATGGCTGGTACTATACAGTATGGCCCTGGGGCCAGGCCCTCGCCCACTAGGAAGCTCCGCTCTACTCACAGGTGCACCACGAGACCTTCTCCAACATTTCAGTTCCAGCAGGGAAACCCAGTCTTCAATCTTGGAAAGCGCATTCTCCTAGCCAATGAGGAGCTGGCTTATATAGACAGACATTCCCATCCCTGGTCCCTGATTGGTCAGAACAGAATGGCTCTGATTGGATGCGGAAAGCCTCAGTCTCATTGGTTGAAGTAGGACTCCAGGAGCTCCTCTATAAGGGCTGGCTCACAGGGCAGACACACAGGACAGGCGGGCGGTTTTGCAGAGGCTTCTCCCCAAGTGCAGTTTGTTTGAGAGGCCCCTGTGCAGAAATGGCTGGTAGGCTGTTTTGTGTGTGTGTGTGTGTGTGTGTGTGTGTGTGTGTGTGTGTGTGTGTGTGTTTAAATTTGAGCTCATTTAGCCACCAGGAGCTTTTCTTAGCAGGTGTCTTTTTTTTTTTTAAATTCAGGGTTCACAGTCGGAACATGAAAGGAAGTTAGAGCTTAGCTCGTATTTGGAAAAATCACCAGTGCTGGTTATTGTTAGTGTTGTTTTTCATTACTCTCCAGGCCAGTTCGCTGAGATATTCAGTTATACAATAGATGGCTTATTGCAGGAGTGCCTTGCACTCCCAGATCAACCTGGCCGGCCTCAGTGGTCTGAGGACTGTGGCTTTCCCATGATGCTCCTGTACCAGGGAGACACAGACGAGGGGCCAGGTGTAACCCTCCCTTTACTGCGGAGCTTCGCCGGCTCTGGGCTGTTTCAACCACAGCACGAGCGGCTGGGTTCAGCTCAGTTCTCCTGAGGCCTCTGGAGAATGAGTGGGAGCTACTGACCCCCTCCTCACCAGTGTCTCCCCTCTGAGATTTGCGTATGACTTCTCAGGGTTCCTTGACCCGGAATGCCCCTTGATTGACCCATGTTAAACAGATTAATATATCCTGCTCTGGGGGATCAAATGTGAGCTTGGGGCTCTGAGGAGGGACAAATAACTTGGTCTTAGATTCTTGTCTTAACTAATGACTCCCGGCTTTCCTTCATGGATTGGGGAGGTGGGAGCAAGGAGAGGAAGTGAAACTAAAGAAACATCACCTCAGTGCAGCCTGCCCCTCCCAAACTCAGACTCCAAGGCCTCACAGCCCCCCTTCCCAGGACTGGGACAGACTTCAGACCAACTTCAAAGAGGGTCATAAAATGAAAGGAGGGGCCAGGCAGTCAGGGGGGCAGCCACTTGGACCATGATGAGCAAGACTCTGGGTGGACACCTCACCAATGCTCGCCCAGGTCTGGACATGTCGCTATTTGAGCTTTCTTCTTCCATTTAATTTTAATTGATTATTAAAATACCAAAATGCTACAAAAATAACCTGGGTTGCTCATGCAGAATTGACAACTGTTAAAATGTTGTCATATTTGTTTCAGAAATAAAACATTTAAGTTGCAATCCCCGTTCCCTATTTCTTCTCTCTCCCTGTTACTCTCTCCCTAGGGTGGGGATGGGAGGCCCTATCATGAATTTCCTGGGTAAATTTTTTATATTACACATATTGTTAACATACAAGAATATTCTGTATTGCTTTGTCTTCCTCTTTGTATAAATGGTATCATGTTGTATCATTCTGCAACCTCGAGTGTCTTATTTAACCTTTTGCATGTTGGGCCCCACTTATGCTGCTCCTTCATCTGCTGTGTAATCATCCTACCACATTTTGTTGACCATTCCCTACTCAGGTGCTTCCATTTTGTTGCTAAAACCCTCTTATATATGATTACTTCCCCACATGTGTGGACTTTTTGTAAGATTCACTTTCTTTGAGTCTTGGAAGATACCTAGTGTTTAAAGCCCCCTCCCCTTTCCATTGAAACTCTCAAGAAGAGGTGGTATCTGAAACCCATATTGGCCAATATATCAGAGGGCAACAAGAGTGGGACCAGAGCCCCAAATCCCACTTCCCCATTTTACTCCAGGGAGGGGGAGGCATGTCATTGTTATCAAGAAGAGGGTGCCATGGGCAGAGCGGAGGTGGGAGGGAAGGAGTCTTGGCCAGAGACACTGTCCTGCTGCAGGTGACAAGGGACCTGCCGCTCTGAGGCAGCCTGGATATGGATCAAAATTCCATAACGCTGAAGCTGTGCAGGACCTTAGAGATCCTGTTCCCCAACTCCTTCACTACCCACAGAAGCCAGGAGCAGGGAAGGGACTTACCCAGTCACATCAAAAGTTCTGGACTTGAGACCAGCATGCTTTCCATTTTACCAACAGGACAGGACTTCCATTTTCCAGACCGGGGGTGAGCAGCTCCCTGTGTGAGTGGGCCAAATGTGTAAGGGAGTGTGTGTGTGTGCACGCGCATGCGCGTAAGGCTGCCTGATACAGATGGGATTCTATCCTGTGAGCTCTCAGCCCTTGGCACGGTTTCAATGAGATGATCCCCCTGGGGGTTGGTGCCTGGGAAGGCAGAGGAAGCAGCTGCGGGCAGGCTCTGCTTGGGCCCAGCCGTGGGGAATGGGGGAGCTGACCTGTCTCCAGCAATGGCTGACGGTTGCTGGGCGGGGCCTAGAGCTCTGCCTGCAGCTGTCTCCCTCACTCCGGGGGCATCACAGTCCAGGACAATTCCTATCTTAGCCTGGGAAGCCACGCCTTTGCTTTCTCAGTTCAGTTCTATCTGTGGAACCTGGATAACACACACTCACTATTATTCATTCCCATTGTCCTTCAGGGTAGACCACATGCCAAGTATCACCTAGGGTGCCTCGAGAAGACAGGCAAGCGGCAAGCCTGTCACAAAGAACTGGAACTCTCAGTGAACCCTCAGCTTCCTTTCAAAGGAAGAATCTTGGGTCTCCCCACCCCGGGCAGCCTTGAAAACCAGAGGAAGTCCCTCCACAGGACACAGACACTATGGTGCTCAGACCACTGGGCACTCAGTGACAAGGCCTGGGGACCGCTTTTGCATTAGGGATGAAGGGTTCTCTCTTCATTATCGTTAAACCTCCTTGAAGGCAGCAATGAGAGCAGTTTCTCTGTGCCCCACACAGTGCTGAGCACAGTGCTAAGGACACAGTATGCTCTCAGTGCATGTTTTAAAGTATTTATTGATTTTAGAGAGAAAGGGAGAGGGAGAGAGAGATAGAAACATCAATGATGAGAGAATCACTGATCGGCTGCCTCCTGTACGCCCCTCACTGGGGATCGAGCCCTCAACCCAGGCATGTGCCCTTTTGCCGGAATCGAACCTGGGACCCTTCAGTCCACAGGCCGACGCTCTATCCGTTGAGCCAAACCAGCTAGGGCTCTCAGTGGGTGTTTTAATAAAACCAGCTCTAGGGGTCACTGGCTGTTTGCGGAAGGGCAGGCGAGGCCCAGGGAGATGTGGGATTAGGTGGGGTCCCACATGCCGATCGGAAGCCAGGTCTACAGAACTAGAATCCAAATCTAGCTTCAACCCAAACTTCCAGCTCTTAGACTGACTGAGTCAATGGTCACCTTGGGGAGAAGGAGATTTACCCTGTCCTTCTTGTCCTTCACATCCCAGTCCTGTTCAAAGGTTTCGGCCAAGACAAAAAAAATATATGAGGCCATCTCTGTTTCCAAGGGGATGGTGGAGAGACAAGACAGGTAAGTAAAAAAGCAGCACTAGCTGAACTAAGGATTATAGCACATGAGTGGTATTTAACGTTTTCTTTATACAGAAGTGAGGTAAAAATTCTCACTCTACTGTCTGCCTATTATGGACTGAATGTCTGTGTGGCCCTAAAATTCATGCATTGAAGCCCTAACTACCAATAGATGGTGTCAGGTGATCAGCCTGGGAGGTGATTAGGGTGAGATGAGCATTTGGGTGGGGTCCTCATGGTGGGATTAGTGTCCTTAAGAGACTAGAGCCCCTTTGCTCTCGATCTCTCTCCCCCTCTGTCTCCCCTCCCACCATGTGAGGACACTGCAAGAAGGTGTTTTCTACAAGACAGAATCTGCCATTGCCTTGATTCTGGACTTCCAGCCTCCAGAACTGTGAGAAGTCAATGTGTGTTGTTTAAGCCCCCATTTGTAGTATTTTGCTATAGCAGCCCGGCTAAGACACTGGCCCCTCTGCCCCCACCAGACACCCTGGCGGAAGATGCCACCTAGGTCACCCTATTCCTGGCATTGTCCTTATATTCTTCCCTCCTGCTTTTCTGTCCACATGGTGCTGATCGCTCCAAAGTGCTCAGACCTGCTGTTGTTTGGGGATAGTTCTATAATGGAATAATGCTTGATGGAGGTCAGGGAAGCTCAGCTCTACTTCCGGTTTTGCCTCCTCCAGCTCTGAGACACGCAGCCAGCAGGTTCAGTTTCTGGCCCTGCCCACTGTGACTGAGGGCAGAGCCTGTGCCTGTAGAGCTATGAGTCCATAGGAGGGAGCCATCAGGCACCATCCAGCAGGTCCCTACATGACGTATATGCCACCTGCATGATGGC
>NW_005366140.1:551654-585303 GCF_000412655.1 Myotis brandtii | reverse complement strand
GACCTGGTCACCCCCAACTGCCCTCCCCTGCCAGCCCAGTCACCCCCAACTGCCCTCCCTTGCTGGCCATCTTATGGCAGCCATCTTGTGATGATATGGGTGTGGCCATCTTGTGTGAGGGCACAACAGTCAATTTGCATATTACCTCTTTGTTATATAGAAGGATATTAGAGGCTCAGTGCATGGATTTGTGCACATTGAAAGGAAATTAATTAGAAGGTGGCTGGTGGGGTGGGACTGGGCGAGATGGGCTAGACATGCCCTGGAGCCAACCTCCCTGAGGTCCCTCCCAGCCGGCCACACCCAGGACCGCGCTGGGGCTTGAAAGGCATCTGCAGAGTGAGCGGGTCCCTTCAGCAAGTGGGGTCCCTCAGTCAGGCCTGTGAGGATCGGGCCGAAACCAGCAGTCAGACATCCCCTGAGGGGTCCCTGAGTGCGAGAGGGCACTCTGCAAAGTTGCTGTCGCTCGGCAG
This sequence comes from Myotis brandtii, assembly GCF_000412655.1. NCBI lineage: Eukaryota > Metazoa > Chordata > Mammalia > Chiroptera > Vespertilionidae > Myotis > Myotis brandtii. The sequence continues at coordinate 584,830 of NW_005366140.1, read as the reverse complement.
CTCCTGCATTGAGTGTCTGCCCCCTGGTGGTCATTGCACGTCACAGCTACCGGTCAGAAAGTCAAATGGTCAGACGGTCACTTAGGCTTTTATATATATAGATATATATATGAAAATGCTTGACCACAGTAAGAATAATACATTGGATAAATTTACACCAAAGTGCTTGTGAAATTATAAAACAGTTTGGAAAGATGCTAGAACTAGATCCTCATGTCTTGAAGTTAAAGGAGCAGGTCTTTAGGGAAGGATGACCACCCCACCCCCATCCCCATCTCCATCTCCTGGTGGAGTAGGGCTGGCCAGACCTGCCTCTCAGCCTGCTGGAGGGCAGTGGGCTTGCAGAGTGTGGGAGCAGTCCAGGAGCACCTGCCTGGGGGGCTGGGGGTGCTGGGATGGTCCCCAGCAGCTCTGCAGCAGAGGTCTCCCAGGGGCTAAACAGGGCTCATGCCCAGGGATTCCCTGACGCCCCTTTCAAGATGACTCTCCCCCTGACCCTCTGTCCCCCACCCCAGCACACTGCCTGACTCAGCTTTCCTTATCTGGAATTCCAGTGTTTGTATTACTGTCCTTGACCTCTCCTGCCATTTGCTGCTCTGGATAAGGAATGGGGGAGAGGGGGGCTGGGGCCAGGGCTGGGGCAGGGGTGAGCCTGGGAGCTGGTTAATCATTTCAGCCCAATCTGCAACCCTCCCCATGCTTGCTTTGCTGGTGCCTGGAGGGCTCCATGTGCAAAGCTCAATGCATATTTCCGGGTGAATGGATGAATGAAAAAGAGGTGAGGATGGAGGAGGAAGGAGGTAGGGGAGTGTGGGCAGTGCAGAGAGGCTGAGGGGAGCAGGTTGCAGGTGGGCTGTGAGCAGGGGCCCACGCAGTTCTCAATAAGTGCACTTGGGTTCTGTGGAAAGGAGCAAGTGAAAGGGAAATCGCTGGTAGGCTGAGTCATCCCATTGGGTGAACAATCGGAAGCAATTCTGCTTCCCACTGCTGGGAGGAGTCAAAAGCCATTCCGCCTGGCAGCCTTTGTGTGCAGATCTCAGCGGTCAGCTGCTGGCTGAGCCTTCCTCCTCCCCAGTGGGCAGTTTGTATCCTAACAGCGCTGATTGATGGCTCTTCTTAGGAACATGATTGCCCACCAATCCCAACCTGCCCTTCTCTTTTCCAAAATTAAACTACAGTTACATGCAAAGCTCATGCAAATTTCACCCCTGCTGCTGTGAGTGAGTGCAGCGGCTGCTCCCACGTGAGGCAGCAGAAGGTGAGCCTCATCCATGCCTATGACTGGGGCACCATGGGACACCAAGGCCCACTTCTCCTCCTTTAACTTCTAAACAATGGTGACTCCGGTGCTCAAAGGCATAGCCTGTCTGATGGGGATCTGTGTGCACAACCTGTGACCGTTCCTGACTGGTCTCTACATGTCCTGAGTTAATCCTCTCTTTGTACCAACTGATGTGTGTGGCTACGAAATTTTGACTTCTGTGTCACCTCTGTCCTGATTTCTTACCCTCACTGTGTCCTCCTCCAGGGCGTTCCTGTTGGGGACCTAGAAGCCTTGCAGCCGCTGATGACAATCAAGTAACCCTGCTCCCCTGTGGGAGCCCACTGCCCCCACCGCCCTGATAGTGGGGTAATTACTGCACAGCCTGGGGAATCCCTTAGGGTTGGCCAACAGCTGCTCTTGAAGCCCCTCATTACTGCCCCTTCCCTCTGTGATACTGTAACTGGAAGGCCTTACCATCTGCCATCCCAGAGTTGCAGAAAGAGGCTCTGAAGAGCCACGTGGAGATGCTGGGACTAGAAGGTCGCTCCAGCTTCGCTGCTGCCCCTCCTTGTGCTTCACACTCCAGCGATGCTGAAGGGCTCATGGTTCCCCAAACTGCCTCTCAGTGCTTTTCCACTCGGTCTGCCCTCTGCTGGGAAGGGGCAGCTCCTGCATTGAGTGTCTGCCCCCTGGTGGTCATTGCACGTCACAGCTACCGGTCAGAAAGTCAAATGGTCAGACGGTCACTTAGGCTTTTATATATATAGATATATATATGAAAATGCTTGACCACAGTAAGAATAATACATTGGATAAATTTACACCAAAGTGCTTGTGAAATTATAAAACAGTTTGGAAAGATGCTAGAACTAGATCCTCATGTCTTGAAGTTAAAGGAGCAGGTCTTTAGGGAAGGATGACCACCCCACCCCCATCCCCATCTCCATCTCCTGGTGGAGTAGGGCTGGCCAGACCTGCCTCTCAGCCTGCTGGAGGGCAGTGGGCTTGCAGAGTGTGGGAGCAGTCCAGGAGCACCTGCCTGGGGGGCTGGGGGTGCTGGGATGGTCCCCAGCAGCTCTGCAGCAGAGGTCTCCCAGGGGCTAAACAGGGCTCATGCCCAGGGATTCCCTGACGCCCCTTTCAAGATGACTCTCCCCCTGACCCTCTGTCCCCCACCCCAGCACACTGCCTGACTCAGCTTTCCTTATCTGGAATTCCAGTGTTTGTATTACTGTCCTTGACCTCTCCTGCCATTTGCTGCTCTGGATAAGGAATGGGGGAGAGGGGGGCTGGGGCCAGGGCTGGGGCAGGGGTGAGCCTGGGAGCTGGTTAATCATTTCAGCCCAATCTGCAACCCTCCCCATGCTTGCTTTGCTGGTGCCTGGAGGGCTCCATGTGCAAAGCTCAATGCATATTTCCGGGTGAATGGATGAATGAAAAAGAGGTGAGGATGGAGGAGGAAGGAGGTAGGGGAGTGTGGGCAGTGCAGAGAGGCTGAGGGGAGCAGGTTGCAGGTGGGCTGTGAGCAGGGGCCCACGCAGTTCTCAATAAGTGCACTTGGGTTCCGTGGAAAGGAGCAAGTGAAAGGGAAATCGCTGGTAGGCTGAGTCATCCCATTGGGTGAACAATCGGAAGCAATTCTGCTTCCCACTGCTGGGAGGAGTCAAAAGCCATTCCGCCTGGCAGCCTTTGTGTGCAGATCTCAGCGGTCAGCTGCTGGCTGAGCCTTCCTCCTCCCCAGTGGGCAGTTTGTATCCTAACAGCGCTGATTGATGGCTCTTCTTAGGAACATGATTGCCCACCAATCCCAACCTGCCCTTCTCTTTTCCAAAATTAAACTTCAGTTACATGCAAAGCTCATGCAAATTTCACCCCTGCTGCTGTGAGTGAGTGCAGCGGCTGCTCCCACGTGAGGCAGCAGAAGGTGAGCCTCATCCATGCCTATGACTGGGGCACCATGGGACACCAAGGCCCACTTCTCCTCCTTTAACTTCTAAACAATGGTGACTCCGGTGCTCAAAGGCATAGCCTGTCTGATGGGGATCTGTGTGCACAACCTGTGACCGTTCCTGACTGGTCTCTACATGTCCTGAGTTAATCCTCTCTTTGTACCAACTGATGTGTGTGGCTACGAAATTTTGACTTCTGTGTCACCTCTGTCCTGATTTCTTACCCTCACTGTGTCCTCCTCCAGGGCGTTCCTGTTGGGGACCTAGAAGCCTTGCAGCCGCTGATGACAATCAAGTAACCCTGCTCCCCTGTGGGAGCCCACTGCCCCCACCGCCCTGATAGTGGGGTAATTACTGCACAGCCTGGGGAATCCCTTAGGGTTGGCCAACAGCTGCTCCTGAAGCCCCTCATTACTGCCCCCTTCACTCTGTGATACTGTAACTGGAAGGCCTTACCATCTGCCATCCCAGAGTTGCAGAAAGAGGCTCTGAAGAGCCACGTGGAGATGCTGGGACTAGAAGGTCGCTCCAGCTTCGCTGCTGCCCCTCCTTGTGCTTCACACTCCAGCGATGCTGAAGGGCTCATGGTTCCCCAAACTGCCTCTCAGTGCTTTTCCACTCGGTCTGCCCTCTGCTGGGAAGGACCTCCCTGACCTGTCTGTTTCTCCGGGGAAGGGAGACAATCACCTCTCCTTTCTCAACTGTGTCTGAAGGAGGCAATGCCAGTCCAATGCCCTGTTTGGAAATCAAACCCAAGGCCACAGATACCCATTCCCTGAACTCTGGGGGAGGAGGGAGGGCACACGACAGCGGCTGGAGATTTCAGAGAAGAACCTGAGATCTGGGCAGGAGGAGGGACCTCTAGCTGGGGAATCTTAAAGAACCCTCAGCAACATCTCCTGTGCTGTGTCCCCTCGACACTGTTTTGAGCTGGTATGGCAAAATGAGTCACCTAATCCCTCAGTGTCTCTGTGGACATTAACCACATCTACTTCATGCAATTTCTATGAGGATTCGATGAACAATGCAAGCTGAACACAGACACTCAGAGCACACCCTAAGCACTCAGTAATTGTTAGCTATCATTCTTGGGTATCCTGAACCCTATTCACCTCAAGACCTACCTCGAATGCTGCCTCTCTGTGGAGCTTCCCACATGAATTCAAGGCCTGTGGCTCTCTAGATGCTCTTGGCCATGGTTCTCAAAGTACGGCCCCCAGCCCAGCAGCAACAGTGTCCTCAGGGACCTTGTTAGACATGCACATCCTCAGGCCACCCCAACCCAGACTCCTGGGCCCAAACATCTGTGTTTAACGGCCCTCCAGAGGATTCTGATGCAGGATAACGCTTGAGAACCACTGCTTTGGTATTTTCTTTGTAATTTATCATTGTATTGATCATGTGATTTAGCCTGACCTGAATGAATAAAAGCTCCTTGAGGGTAGACCTTGTCTTATATTCTGAGGAAAAGTTGGGTAAGTCCATGTGAATTTGAGTTAGATGAACATTTTAGATTTCATCTGAATAATTCCTAACCTTGCATTCCCCCCATCCCCACCCGCCTCAACCTTCCCATCCATCCAAGGCCCTGGGGAAATTCTTACCCTCCCTCACTCAGTAAGAGAAGATTTCCTCCTCCTTCCCTCCCTCCCTTCCTCCCTCCCTGTCTCCCAGCCTCCCTCCGTCCCTCCCATCTTCCAAGGCAGCCACTTAGGGCTCATGAAAATGACAATGTAGAATAAGGGTGGAGAGCACTTCTGGAATGTTAGGCAACTCTAGATATTTAAGTTTGGGTCAGGGGTGTAAAATATATCTTTTTTAACATTTTTTTATTGATTTCAAAGAGGAAGGGAGAGAGAGAGAGAGAGAGAGAGAGAGAGAGAAACATCAATGATGAGAGAGAAACATTGATTAGCTGACTCCTGCACGCTCTCACTGGGGATTGAGCCTGTAACTGGGGCAAGTGCCTTGACTGGGAATCAAACTGTGACCTCCTGGTTCATCGGTTGACAGCTCAACCACTGAGCCATGCCAGCTGGGCGGGGTAGGGGAGGGTATAAGATATTGAGCTGTCCTCTCAAAATGCAAAACCAGGGCAAGGTAGTGTGGTCCTAAGCCCCTTGCACACAGATTCCTTACAGAATACTGACAACCTGCTTGTTGTAACCCACGGCATTATAGTCAGGTGGAAGAGGGCCGAGGGCACAAGGACTCCCTTTAATACCTCCCCCATTGCCACTGTGCTGGCTGCGGGGCTCCTTTCCCAGGCCCTGTGGGCAGTATAACTGAAAGCTGGGGGTGACTATGGCCAAGGAAACATATGTGCACATAAACATGTGATTTAGCCAAGCTGCCAGCCACTCTTAATTCTCTCTGTGTCCAACTAAAGCCACTAGTTTACAAACATAAGCTTTCCCAGAAACACAGAAGCTGTGAACATATAATTTGGACCCTTTTAAGAGTAAATGGGGGCACTGGTATTAATTACACTAGGACAGCAGACATAAAGTGGGACATGTAGTCACCTTACATATCAGTCATATTTCTTCCCATGAGGGCCAGGCCAGGAGTGAGGATATTGAGGAGGGAGGTTTGGTGTCTATTGGTTCCCTGCCCCCTCCTCTCAGCTACTTAGTGCTCAGTTGACTACAAGGGACAAGGAATGGGAAGCAACTAGGAACCAGTGAGCGCCAGCTAAATGGACCGCTTACCAGGTGCTCTGCCTACAGTATACCTAGGGTGCTGTGGCAGCTGGTACCTCAAGCACTTACACAGTGGGTCCTTATCTCATCTGTCCTCACCACAACCAGGGACAGGTATTGTAACAGAGCTCCAGGGTCACAGCTGGAAGAGCTGGTTCTAGAACCCAGGACTTCTGGCTCATAGGCCAGAGCTCATCCACTGCCACACAGCCCAGCCATGGGGCAAGCAAGGGTAAAGGATGGATATATTTGGCTGGGCAAGCATGGCTGTGTGTCGCCTCACAGGACCTGTGTCAGTAGTTGCTTTGATAGGTAGAGACATCTGTCACTGTGGGGTGAGCTGCTGGGAGCACGTGCACCTTTGTTCAATATTCACAAGGGTTTGGTGAGCATTTACTACATGCAGTCACTCTCAGGGCCCAGAGACACAGCAGTGAGCAGAACAGAGCCTGTCCTTCTCGACATATACAATCATCTCAGAAAGTGACAATCTAGCTTGCATTCAAGGCCCCGTACAATGTAACCCCAACTTCTCTTCTCACCTCACCTGCCACAGTCACAAGCTACACCAACTAAGCATGCTTCCCGACTGGTCCAGGACACAGGGTCATTGACATGCAGGGTTCAGCTGACATCTAGAGTGACCTCCTGGCCAGCATCCCTGAGCTCTCTCAAGGGTCCATGTAGCCCTTTCCCTTCTACGTGCCTTTGCCATGCCGCCTCCTCCCATCTGAGGCATAGTCCCTGGCCTCTCCTAGATCATCCCTCCTGGTTTCTCCTGCTCAGAAGACTCAGCATTGCTGACTAGTGCTTTTGTCACCTAGAGAGTAAACTCTTTTTGAGCCCATATTCTGATGGGCATACCAAACAACCAAGAGCCTCCAAGCAAGCCTTGGCTCTTGCTGCTGCCTTTTGTATTTCTCAAGTCAAATCTACTAAACCTTCTCCACTCTGCAAGCCTGCACCCACTGCTGCACTTGACTCCTGCAGGTAACTTCATCCGCACAATACAGAGACCACTGGAAGCTCTGAAGGAAAATCTCTCAATTCCTCAACGCAACTGACGAGCTTCTTGCCTCTTTGTGGCTCTCACTATCAGGTCATCCTTCCAGCTTTGCCATGATTCCATCAGCTCCAACCTTCTCAGGGGTCTTGCTCCAAGAATTGTGTTCTCTTCCTCCTATTTCAAGGTCTTGCTTTCTCTAATTCCCCCCCATGAGCACTTAAAGGTGCACAAGTCTGCCAACTCGAAAGCAACACACTAAATCCTAAACTCATTTTCCCTCCAGGAACAACCATCGTTCCTCCCATTCACAGCCATGCTTCTTGAGAGAGAAGCTATACTCATTATTGCCACTTGATCATTTCCAACTTGTCCTCAGTCCACAAAGGCCTGACTTCTGTTCCTACCAACCCTCTAGAACTGTTCTCCAGGGATATGGCTAAATCCAAGGGACACTTTTCCATAGTTATCAAACTTGACCTCTTAGTGGCTCCATATTTTTTTTTTCAACTCCATCCTTTGAGACAATCTTTCCTTGGCCTCTCCTTTGTCATGTTTACCTCTTTCATCCTGAAATGGTGGTTCTCTTTGGGATTCCATCCTGAGCCTGTCCTCTGCTCCTGGTGGGCCCTTCCTTTCCCGTGGTTTCAGCTGCATCCGCCTGGCGATGAATTTTGGATCTGTGTCTGCAGCCCAAACCTCTCTCCTGAGCTCCTGACCTGAACATCTAACTGCCTGCCGGCCATCTTCCCTTGGATGGGCTACCGCGTCTCACACTCAGCATGGCCAAAATGGAATATAGCAGTTCCTCTTCCCTGCCATCACTCACCTTCCCCCAACACGTCCCTGCTTCTGGCTCCTAGTCTTTGAGAATGGCACAACCAAGCCAGAAATCTGATTCCAAGAAATCCGACCAACAGTTGGGTATTAGACTTATCGGGGTCGTCACTTTGTAAGTTGTATAAATGTTTAATCACTATGTTGTATGGCACAACCAAGCCAGAAATCTGATTCCAAGAAATCTGACCAACAGTTGGGTATTAGACTTATCGGGGGTCATCACTTTGTAAGTTATATAAATGTTTAATCACTATGTTGCTACTGAAGCTAATATAATATTATATGTCAACTGCAATTGGGGGGTGAGGGGGGGGGGAGAAACTCGACCAAGCCAGGAAGCCTTGATTCCCTCTTCTCTCTCACCCCCACCTGAATAATCACTAAGTCCTGTCTTATGACCGAGTTTCCTCAAAGCCAGCATCCCCTCTAACTCCGCTTCTGCTACCTTCGTCTAAGTCTCTGCCATATTTCTCTGGGGATATTAATAGGCCTGGTATTTGCTCTTTTCCAAGGTCTCCCAAGGATTCCCTCTTGCCCAAAGGATAAAGTCCAAGTTCCCTAACATGGCAGAGAAGGCGTCCTCATTACGACTGTTCACCCTTGTATCTTCCTGCTGTGTGGCACCACTGCGCCCGCTCCCCTCCTGCCCTCCACCCATTCTGACGGGTGGGAGTCGGTGTGCAGGGGTCTCCCACTGGCCCCCTCCCGGGTTTCCCTGTGCTGCTCCCTAGGCCTCCGTCCCTGGGATCTGCTGAGAAGGGCTTCTGTGAGGCCTTCCTGTCTTCAGCACGCCCTCTGCTTGTTCTTACAGCAGCGTTAATCACACCATAGTGCAGGGCCTCCTGACTCACATCTGTAAGACTGTGTTTTATTCAACACTGCATCCCTAGCTTCTAAGCACAGTACCTGCCCCGGAGTCCAATAAATGTTTGTGAAATGAATGGATAAGCATGAGTTTAAAATTCATATTCTACTTTATGGTTCCACGAGCGGCACCCTTTCCTAGCTCAATGCCATAAAACATGACACAGTGGGTTTATGAACCTTTTCAGCTTAACCCCCACCCCAGGGGGCTCCGTGGACCACACTAGGTAGCCTGGAGCAGAGCTCTGACAACCCTCCATGCTCTAGGGGAGCCTTCTCTTGTGCCTCAGTGGCTCCCAGGTCTGAGTGTCTGGCCCAGGGCCTGGGGTGGAGGGTGAAGGGTGGGGGAGGGGTGTTGGGGTTTGCAAGCCTGTGTGAGACCTTCCTCATGCTGTAAGAGCACAGCTGGATGACTGGACCTGCAGGGCACACATTTATGCACTGGACTCAGCATCCCTATTGGTATTGGGTTTTTCTAAGTCATCTGCGCTCTGAGCTCCGTTTTGTGCAGAGAATCTTGGACTCACAGAGCGACCAGCTGTCCAGATTTGCCTGGGACTGTGGGAATCCTGGGGTGTGAGAATTCAGCACTGACACGGGGAAAGTCCCAGGAAAACCGGGATGGGTTGGTAGCCTTATCTAGTCGGAAGTTGGAGTTAGTACAAAAGAAGATTGAATTAGTCCCAGTGACATCCTGACCTGACCCTCGGCCCCTCACTGAGTGGCTCCCTGGGGTGATGTTATAGAAAACAAAAGTAGAGTAACTGCTTGTGTGTGTGTGTGTGTGTGTGTGTGTGTGTGTGTGTGTGTGAGTTACCTATCAGTGGTGTAATTCTGGGCTCCTGGAGGGAAATGTCTGTAGGGCCATGAGTTGAGGGCAAAGTAAAAGCCATATAGAGGGGGTAGGTGAATCTTTAAGTTGGGGGTCAAAAGAAAAGCAAGAACTGAGCACATCAGCCCCCATCCCACTCCTTCCTGACTGAAGCTTTCCTGAAGACCCCAGAGAGAGGTGAGCAGGAGCAGGTCTAAGAGCATTAGGGAAGGGTGGGACCCCAAAGGGCGAAGGGAAATCTGGGGAGGGGGAGAATAGAGAAAAGAGGGGGAAGGAGGGAGGAGGAGGGAGGAGGAAGAAGAAGGAGGAGGAGGAGGAGGAGGAGGGGGGAGGAGGAGGAGAGGGGGGAAAGTGCTGGTTGGCTCATCTGGGTGGCTCAGTTGGAAAGGGCCTTCATTGTGATGTAAATGCAGTGACTGAGAAGGGGGGGCGGGGGCTGAGTGTGGAAGGTGAGGGTCCTGCAGAAACATCAGTGGAGATAAAGGCAGAGATTATATCATAGCTGCTGGGTACGGAGATCTGATTTCTTTTGTGCAGATGTCACATGCTGGCTGAGCTGTTATTAACTAAAAGCAGTCAGGGCTCAGTAGCGAGCGGGTGTGTGGCTGAGTGCAGTTTAGCATGGCTGAAGCAATCTCGCAGCCTGCAGAAATGAAGGCCGCTGTCAGGGACCCGCACACATGTTAATAGGCAGAGACATCGCTAACCAGTAGCCACCCACTCCCCCCATCACCACCACTATCAGCACAAGAAGTAAAATAAAAAGTGTGAGAGGCCTGCAGGTTATCAACAAATAATAAAATTCTGAAGTAGGCTTGTTTTATTTTATCCATTTTAAGGTACAATGGCTTAAAGAGTGGATAATTATTGGAGGTATGCCCAGGAGTGAAGGAAAGTATGTAAGGTTGTTATTAATTTTTTTTTTATTTTTTGCTGGTATTAATTTTAACCAAGAAACGAATGGTTTCAGAACTGGGCTTTGAACCAGGCATTTTCACTTTGGAGGTCATTCTGAGCAGAGGGAGGAGGGAGAATGCTAGAAAGTCCCCGCAACCCCAGGCAGGCACACTGTCCTAGAAGCACCCCCTTCTCTCTTTCACCCACTGCAGAGCCAAGAACGTCCTGCAAGAGCCAAAACAACAGGATTCGTCAGCGTTTTGGAAATTTCCCAGAGGGGCTATCAGTGTCTGTTGCCAACTCTGACTTGGTGCAGTTTGGGAATTCTGGGCCTGCAGGGAAGCTGGCAGGAGGACAGTATGTGTGAGAGCCTCCCATGCAACCAGGCGTGTCCGGGAGAGGCGTGTAGAAACAGCCCCATTGACTGCGAGTTGCTGGGACTGTCTCGTTGAGCACAGCGCCTGGCACACAGTTGGAACTTGAGAAATGTTCATCGAGCAAATGAACGAGCAGACCTCCCACCTTAGGTCTCTTCTCGCTCAAATAGAGCTTCACGTGGCAACACTACAAGTCGCCTCTCTGAAACACAGACCGGGTGGCAGGTTGATGGCCTTTTCAGCCTCTCCCCTTTGGAATAAGTGTCCTAACTTCCTTCCTCAGGCACCTGTGCGCCCAGGGCATTCATGACTCTGCGTGACCTGGGCCCCAACCCCTCTTTCCAGTTCTGTTCCACCTTTTACCCTTCATGACCACTTTCCTCCCCATTTCTCCCAAGACCACTCTGTATATAATAGAACCCGCCTAGCCTTGCTCAGGTCAACCTAGAATCTCTTTCACAACTTCCCGTGACCCCAAGCTTTCAGCCTGTGATAAGCCACTCTTCAGAGTCCCACTCAAATACCGCTTCCTCCAGGAAGCCCTCCTGTATCTCCCCCTGCCTCTTTATCAGTCATTTCACACCAGGGGGCCTGACTCCAGCCTCTCTCTTAAATTGCTGGTTCTTCACCTCTCACCCTGCACTCGTAATTGGGCTTCTTGAAGACTAACACTGTTTTATTTGTCCCCACAGACTCAGCTCAATGACTCGGAAGGAGGGAGAGAAGTCAGAGAGGCTTAAAGAGGTTGGAAGAGGAAACGTTAATGGGGTGGTGTTAGGAAAATAAAGAATGGCAGACACCTAACCCTTTGCCTCAGAAATTGCTGTAATTGGCACAGATTTCCTTTTCCCAATTTAGCTTCCACCCCAAGAAGCAGAACTGCTACTGAAAGAGGGGAGATGAGGGAGTCTCATTCCCCCACCCCCACCAAGTTCCCCCAGAGAAAAGCCGAGACTGGGTGTCCCTCCTTCCTCAGGTCTTCCCTTAGCCCTGATCTAAGGGTGCACCTTCCGTCCCCTTTAATCTGCCCAGGAACAGGGCGGATGGGAGGGCTTCCTCTCCCGCAGCCCTGCTGTGTCTGGCGTGACAGTCCCCTCTCATTTTCTGGATGTGGACACTGTCCGGGCTGGCACCCTTCCTTGGGAGTCCAATTGTCATTCAGGCCCCATGAAAGGCCCCTTACAACTCGCTCATTCACTGCACTGCATTGTTCCTGCCCATTCACTGGCATTCACGGGGATAATTCCTCCTGTGCCACGTGCATGGAGGCGCGTGCACATGCGTTCAGACCCGTGTTCCATTAGCCGTGAGGACACTTGAAATAAAGGGCAGCGCTGCCTGGATGCACTCCGCCCTCCCCCTCTGACAGCTGGGGCAGCCACTGCGCAGTGTTATTTCAAGAAGCAGCCGGAGAACTGGGGGCCTCCCCACAGCTCCCTTCTCTAAACACCGGCAGCTACATCCCTCCAGACCAGAGCTGCTCTCCCTCCCCAGTGCCAGTTAGTTCTGAGGTCCAGCCTCTGCCGTCCTCTCAGCCTGTGGTCGGCAAACCGCGGCTCTCGAGCCACATGTGGCTCTTTGGCCCCTTGACTGTGGCTCTTCCACAAAATACCATGTGCGGGTGCGCACGTACAGTGCGATTGAAACTTCGTGGCCCATGCACAGAAGTCGGTATTTTGTGGAAGAGCCACAGTCAAGGGGCCAAAGAGCCGCATGTGGTCCAAAGGTCTCCACAAGCCTGCTCTCAAGGACCTTCCAGGCTCATCTGCTGCCTCCTCCCTCCACGGAGCCCCACCCCACCATCCAGGGCTTTGCTTATGTCGTCTTGGAATCACTGCTGAGGGGCCAGGCGGGCGCAATGGCAGAATGCTTGTTCTGTCTCAGCAGCTCAGAGGAATCACTCTTTCAACATTTTTTAAGGTAATGGTTAACAAGACAGCTGTTAGGGCCATGAAGAAGTCATCAGAGGAAGCAGGGCAAATGTCAGACCAAGAAGGAGACAGAGGCGAGAGAGTGGTCTATTCTATCACTCGTCTGCCAAACCAGAGCCCTGCTTCCCCCGCCCAGGCCTGGCCTCAGAGTCAGGCTCATTCTCCCAGATGTCAGGACCCCAATTCTCCCCTGAGCACTGAGGCCCCACTAGAGGCTCCCAAGACCTACTCTAGTCCCACCCTCCCATAGGGAGGCATCCCTGATCCCCACCGGGGCCCACAATCCTTCTGATGCCCGTGGGCTTCTGGGTAATACCCTCAACTGGCACTTACCAGGCCCCTCCATGTGCACATACTGTAACCACTAGGTGAGATCCCAAATTTCTGGAGGGAAGAGGTGGAGCTCACACCCCATAAGCTCACGGGCTTCTGGTTGGCAGGTGCAGATGCCTGTCTGCTTGCAGAGTGAGAAAAACCTGTCCTCTCCCCGGACAGGTGGGATTTCGTGGGCAATTGCTCTTGAACAGGGCATTTTGTAACCAAAGAAGTATAAGTTTTTGGGTCAGACAGATGTGGACAGCACGCAGCTTGGCTGCTGCCCAGCCGTACGGTCTCGGGGAAGCTGCTTAGCTCTGAACTCCAGTGTCTCCCTGTGCATTTGTAAATTGCAATTGGGTTTGCAGCCTTGGCATATGGACAAGTTGGGCTAGATCAGTGGTTCTCAACCTTGGCTGCACATTAGAATCACCTAGGAATCTTTTTAAAATCCTGATTTCTGGGCCTCATCCTCCGGAAATTCTGTTTCTTACTAATGTTGTGGCCCCACCCCATAATGAAGAAACAGCCAAGGTTGATAACCACTGGGCTAGATCATTCCATGTTGTAAGGGGCTGTCCTGTGTATTTAGGAAGTTTAGCAGCATCCCTGGCCTCTATCTACCAGATGCCAACTATACCTCCTCTCCACCCCTCTCCCGCCCAGTTGTGACAAAAATGTCATAGACACTGCAAATGGTCCCTGGAGACAAAGTCTTTCTCAGCTGAAAAGCACTAATATGTACGCCCTGGGGTTGCTCTAAAGATTAGACAATGTGATCGTACGTGTAAAGTGTCTGACGCATAGAGTAGGTGCTCCATGAAGGCTAGTCCCATTTGGTATTTTAAGTAAAATCTGGCAGTCTGCCTTCCATCCTCACCTGCCAGGGCGTGTCCCTGGGCCTGGGAAGCGAGTGGAGTGGGACAGCTCTGGGAAAGAGCTCAGAGGAAGGTGTCTGAGCCCAACCATCTCTCCAGTGGCTTCGCTGGTCTCGGGGGAGACGGCTCGGGGAGGCTCAGCTGTGTCTTAGGAGTGTCTCGTGGGAAAGAGGTGGCGTAGCTGGAGGCCCAGAAAGGTTTCCACAGAAAGCCTTTTCCAAGCAGGCGGGCTGTCTCTGCTTCACTCCCTCCTCCCCACCTGGCTGCTCTGGGGAGACAGACGGCTCTTTCTAGACGAGGGACTGCAGCTTGCATAGAGTAGCAGTTTGTCCCAGCAAGGAGAGCGTGAGGAAGACACTGCTGAGAAGCTGGCTTGGCTGGGGCGCAGGAGGGAAGGGCCCAGGACACCGGCTGAAACTGCAGGCCTCAGAGGACGACTGCCCGCTGCCTAGCCCTCGGCACATCTGGCCTTCGAAGCTGCCGCGTCTTGCCTGCCCAGCTCCAGGCCTCGCCACTGGGGCAGGAAGACAGAGGAAGGGGAGAGGTCTCTGGAGGCCAAACTTCCTTTGTTCCATGGACATCTTCCAAGTCCAGAAGAGAATTGTATGAGAGTCAAAACGAACCCAATACAGGAATCTCAGTGTTGCCCAAGCTATAGCCACCCCGCCTCCTCTGGTTGGTTTTTTTAAACGGTGGAGTAGAATGACAATGGACTAGGGCAGTGGTCGGCAAACCGCGGCTCGCGAGCCACATGCGGCTCTTTGGCCCCTTGAGTGTGGCTCTTCCACAAAATACCACGTGTGGGCGTGCATGTACAGGGAACGTTGTGGAGTGAAAGAAGATGTAGTGTCGAGGGTTGAGAAAGGAATGTTGAGATGGTTTGGACATATAGAGAGGATGAACGAAAGGAGATAGACGAAACAAGTATACAAGACGAGTGTGGATGGGAGAGTTGGAAGGGGTCGACCTCAGCGAACGTACCTCAATCAGACTGAGGATGTTTTTAGCAAAGGTCAGATTAGGAGTACCCTAATTAAGTTAATAACAATGTACCTACCTATATAGTTTAAGTTTAAAAAATTTGGCTCTCAAAAGAAATTTCAATCGTTGTACTGTTGATATTTGACTCTGTTGACTAATGAGTTTGCCGACCACTGGACTAGGGGCTTGAACTTTCTCCTCTGGACCAGTGACTAGTTGTGTGGTCCTGAGTGAGTCATTCTCTCCTGCGCTCCCTTCATCATCTCTCTGGGGCCGTGTCAGGACTGCTCTCTCAGATACAGACACTTTGAGGGGCTCTGGTGAGATCAACAACCAAACACACTTTGAGAAGAGAGAAAGGATTGTTGGTGTCCGCCCGCCACCGCCAAGTTCAGCCTCATGCTGAGGGAGTGCAGGGCACAGCAGAGCCATTTAACAGGGAGTCACCGGATGAAAGGACTGAGCTAACAGGACGAGCGCCAGCCAAGGCGGGTCACCTCTGGGAGGCCGGAGGGAGCGGCCCTCCGAAGGTTAATGAGTTCAGTGTGTAACAGGAGCGGGAGCCAGCCCACGGCCCTGGAAGAGGGGGTCCAGCGGAGCAGATGCAGGACTGTTTATTGTTTTGGGTTTAGATTTAATCATGAGATTAGCTGCCTGATCTGTGATTCCTCTGGGCTGCTCCCTCCTCCCTCTCTGAGGGTCTGCATCATCCCAGGCCCACCCTGTGGCCACAACCTTCAGGATGGCCTGCTGCCTCCCATTCTGCACGAAGGTCTTCTAAACACAGATTTCAACACTCTCACTTATCTCCTTGATAACCTTTTCTGCTCCCATGGCCGAGCTCACCAAGACCAATGCCACCATCTGCTCGTGTTCGACAACCTCTCCATGAAGTGGTGAGACCTACCTTACCACTTCCTTCCTCGTGGAGAGACTTTGGCCAGGCCTTTTCACGCTGAGCCCTTTCCTCATCTCTGGAAATGACCTTGCATGTGACCTCATGTGCAGTGAGGATCAATGACAGAGTGGATGCACCACCACTACAATCCACTCAGGTCTCTTCCACCTTTCTCAAGCCCATCCAAGATGGTTTTCTCCTGTCGTTCCTCTCCATAGGGATTCTCCCTCCTTCAACTGGCCAGGCAAGTCCTGCCCTCCAGGGCTCACTGACCTTCTCATCCTGATGACCCCCTTCACTAAGTGCACCTTTGGTACTGAGTCCCTGTCCTGCCTCAGTTCTTTTGCACACAGACAGGAGTTAGTGAGCCCCTCGCAATATGCCTGAGGTTTATCCATGACCTCATTTAATCCTTGCAATAAATGTAGCAAAGTGTCTGGATTCAAGGTCTGTATACAAAAAACAATTGCACTTCTATATACTAGCACCAAATTAAAAAAAAATTAAAAACGTGCCATTTAGAAAATGTATATGCCTG
This sequence comes from Myotis brandtii, assembly GCF_000412655.1. NCBI lineage: Eukaryota > Metazoa > Chordata > Mammalia > Chiroptera > Vespertilionidae > Myotis > Myotis brandtii. Next base: position 568,561 of record NW_005366140.1, on the reverse strand, counting down.
GGAAAAACTAACATTGTACATGATCTCTATACTGAAAACTGTAAAGTACTGTTATGATAAATTAAAGGGAATCTAAGCAGAGGCAGACATATGTCAGGTTCTTGGATTCGGAAGACTTAATATTCTAACAATGTTCATTCTCTCCTAATCGATCTACGGGGTCAATACAGCCCCAATCAAAATCCCAGCACTTATATAGGGTGTCCCCCCCAAAATGTATTCACACACTTTGAATAATTATAAAGGCAATGTTTATTAAAATACACTTCATTTTCAAAATTGAGCTATCAGCTGTTCAAGTATGTTCACATTTTTGGGGGACACCCTGTATAATAACATGCAAAGGGACAGGAATAACCAAGACCATCTTGAAAAGAACAAAGCTGGAGGGTGCATGTTACCAGATTTCAAGACTCTGAAGTGAGAGTAATGAAGACAATGTCGGGTTGACAAACAGCTGGAGAAACTGACCACGGGACAGAATAGAGTCCAGAAACAGTCCGGCCACTTGATCTATGACAAAGGGGACAGTGCAGAGCAGTGGGAAAGTAAAGTTACGTTTATTAATTGCTGCTGGTTGGCTGGTACCCATAAAAGAAGTGAATTTTGACTCCTACTTCACCCTACACACAAATAGTTCCAGATGACTTGTAGATAGAAATATGAAAGGTAACATACTAAAGCTTCTAGAAGGAAACACAGAAGAACAACTTCTTGGCCTTTGGATAGACAAACATTTCTTAACCAGGACATCCAAAACATTAACCACACAGGAAAAAATATTGACAAATTAAGAATCTCTCTTCCTTAGCGGGCACCACTGAAATTGAACGGCAAAACAGAATGGAAGGAGGTGTTTCTAAGACACATATCTGACAAAGGACTCCCATCCGAATACCAAAAAGAGCTCATGTAAAACTCTAATGAAAAGGCAGAAACCAAATTAAAAATGGACAAGAGAATTTAAGTAGGCACTTCATAAAACAGAATATGCAAAAGGCAAAAAAATGTATAGACAGGCATTCATCAGGATAATGCAAATTAAAACCATGATTACTAGTAAATACCACTGCACAACCATTACTGTGAGTAAACGAAAAAGCCCCATGACATCAAGTTTTGGCGAGGACGTGACGCAAGTGGGGCTGTCTCACAGCGCCGGGGGCAGGGCAGGCGCCCTCGACCTCACTGAGAGGGGCTGGCAGAAGCACACCTCATGCCCCAGCGGTTCCACTTCGAGGTGTGCACCCAGTAGACATGTTCCCGAGTTTACTGCTCTCTCCCTCAGTTGCTCAGTTCCTCACAGGGGCTTTGCACCCTCAGTCAGGAACCCTGACCTTCCTGCTTTGTGCGCCCATTGCTGTCAGCACAGGGTTGCACACTACAGCTCAACAGATGCTCGGAGCTATGGACTGAATGTTTCTATCCCCCCAAATTCACACGTTGAAGGCCTAACCCCAAGGTGGTATTTGGAGGTGGAGCCGTGGGGGGGGGCGGTGATGAGGTCAGATGGGGTCACAAGGATGGAGCCCCTTGACGGGATTAGTGCCCTTATAAGATAAGAAGAGGAAGAGACCAGGACCCTCTTTCTCCACCAGGAGGACACAGCAGGAAGGTGGCCATCTGCAAACCAGGAAGTGGGCTCTCAGCAGATGCCAAATCTGCCAGCACCTTGACCTGAGACCTCCCAGCCCCCAGCACTGTGAGGAATGAATGGTTATTGTTTCCGTCACCCACTGTGGTATTTTGTTATAGCAGCCTGAGCTGACAAAGACACAGGAGAGGAAGGCTGGAAGCTAAATTTATAAACTCACCCACCTGCCCCTTTTCTCTCCCTCCCTCCCTCCCTTTCTCTCCTGGCTCTAAGAAGTGTTCCCGAGCTTGCCAGGCTCTTGACTCCGCCTCCTGACTTGGCAGAAAGGCGTCACCTTTAGGATGGGGCGGGCAGGTGGCTTCAGCAGTGCTCCCAAACCTGGGGGTCTCCTTCACTCGGCTGCTCCTCGTGAGACCCTCCCAGGCACAGGGCTCTGGACGGCAGTGTCTGCTCAGCTCTCACCCCTCCTGCTCCCAGGGCTTAGTCCTGGCTCCTCCAGCTCCCTCTCAGCCTTGCAGCTCTTTTCTCCAAGAAAGGGGGGGGGGGTGAAGCATGTTGGCAGATCGCTGAGCAGGGCTTCCTTCCCGATGCCTCCCCCCTCCCTCCCCCGCACAGCTGGGGATCCTTAAGTCTCTGTCTCCCTGAAGAACCAGGACCTGGAGCCTCCTCTGGAAAAGCTGATCACCAGCCTCCCCACGGCTCAGGAATGGGGGCGCTGCTGCCCAGGAAAGGCCATGGGAGCTGCCCTCCCCTCCCAGCTCCTCTGCCAGAGGAGGATGTCCAAGCAGGACCAAAGGCCGGTGATGCCAAGAGGGGGAAGAGCTTCCTCTTCAGCTCCCAGAGCTGAGCGTTTCCTTAGGTTTGGACTAAGCACCATGCACACATGATCTGGTGCAAGCTGCACCCCAAAGCACTCCGAGAGGGAGGCACTACTGTGATCCCCACCTGACAGACCCACAGATGAGGCCTCAGGTTTTATATTGGCAAGTGCAGTGCCTGGCTTTGACCCTGAGCTGTGGTGAGTTGCTACTCTGGTTCTTTATCTCCAGTAATAGACTCACCCCTGGTGGTGGTCCCCCTGGCCCCTATCCACCCACCTCCCCGCAGGCCTGCGGCTCCTCCAGACGTCACCCTAACTTTGCCCTGTACCCCAGCCCCTGCTTCATCACTCCCTGTGCTGTGGGTTCACCCTAGTCCTTGGCCCCACTGCAGCCTCTCCACACTTCTGCTTCCTTCTGCAGACCGGAGCTGACAGCAGTGCCCGCCTCACAGGGCTTCTGTACATATGGAGTGACATTTTAATTGTAAAGGCACCAGGATATAAGCAAGAGCTTAACCAATGGCAGCTGGTTTTTGTTGCTATTTTTAAACATATGGGACTTGGTGACTCAAGACACCGCTGGGCTCTAAGGCTAGGCTCAAACTCCTGATCTATTTCTCTCCAACTCTGCAGGTCCCTGGTCTCCACCATTTTTCTTTCGTCATCTAAAGAACTGGGGACATTTCCATTTGGGGCATTTAGAGATTAGATTTTTAAAAAGATGAGTAATCACTTATCAGTTGTTTATAAGAATTGCTCTTAAAAGTAATCGCTGATCTGACCGGTGGATAGTAACACCCCTCTGGCCCCTTGGTGTCGTCTGGGCCAGGCAGGACTCCGGACGCTCAAGGAGAGGAGCAGACAGTCAAGAGCTCACTGTGCAGGGGGAGCAGTCCCAGCCTCTGGCTTGGTGAACAGAGGGTAGAGGCTAGGTGTGTTCAGCGGTAGCATCTCCTGCTCTGCAGTGCTCGGTGCTCCAGCCACAGGCGGCTCAGGGCAGGCAGCCCGGGCCTCCCAGAGGCATTTCTGTGCATCTCAGCCCTACCGTCCTCCTGGGCTGCAGCGCTGTCTCTGGCCTCCACTCCCAGCCCACACGTCCACCACTACCTCCTTGAGGAAAACGAAACTTCACCTGTGGGGGTCCTTTCACCCAAGTCCAGTGAAGGGCAAGGAGGGGACAGAGGCCTGGGCAGAAAGAGTGACCGGCAGGCAGCCAGGACTGGTGTGCCCTGAGCGAGGCTTAGTCTTGAACAGGGGCTGGTGCACACTGAACACCCCTGGTTTCCTTGCAAAAGAAACCGTCATCGTCACCAACTGCTCTTAGAAGCCAGACTGCCTTCTGCCGGCGCCCTTCTGCGACTCAATGTGGAAATATATTTGCCTGCAAAGGCTGAGCTCCTATAAGGCCTTCTGGTCCTCAGGGAAGTGGGGTCCCCCGCCACTGCGCCCCTGTAGATGGCAGTCCCGGCTGCCTTAGAAGCGCTGTGCAGCCAGCATAGGTCTCGGGGAGGCAGGGAGGCAGCACCGTGATGAGACCAGATCTGCAACTGACTGCTCCCAGAAGTCCCCGCACCTCCCTGTCCCTGTCCCGGCGCTGGTTGCTCGGGTTCCGGTGATGGAGCACAGTCCTCAGCTGCTGGTGGAAAGTGTGCGGGAGGGTTTGTGCTGCCATGTCCTGGGCCATCTCTGAGGGACCTACGGGGCAGAGACATCTGAAGCAGGCCTGTGTTCCCTTAACGAGATCCGCGTCTCTGTCAGCTTCTCAGTCATAGAGCACAGGCAAGGGGTGGTTCATCGACTGTCCCAGGGACGGTGAGAGGGCAGTCAGTCCTTCGAACTCTGTTGGGAGGTGGGCAGGCGGATGCCCGATTTAGGGTGGGGGGCAGAGACGGCCCCACGCAAGTCCCAGGACTTCTCTGTTCCTGGGCAGCGCTTTGAGATCTTTTGAAACTCTCCTAGTCCCAGAATAGAGGCTCCTGCAGCTGGGCTGGCATCCCATCCCCCTAAATGCCATGTGAGCCCCACGCTGGTAGAGGCACTGCCTTCTCCCCAGTAGATACCAACATGCTAGGACAGAGAAACCGCGGGACTCGTCAGATCAGAAACCTAACGGCTGTGTGCTGTGTGCCCTGGAGGAAATCCCTTCAACCCTCTGGGCCTCACTATTAAAGTGAAGTTTCTTCTACTTAAAAAAAGATAAGCATCCAGAGGACGAGGAGAAGGCAGTGGAAGGTGCATTCAATGCCCTCTGCTTGTTTCGCGGGGAGGATCGGTGTCTGTGTCCCTGCTGGGGAATGTGTCAAACAGGAGCAGCTGCTCCTTGGTCCACCAGGCCCCGCCCCGCCCCGCCAGGTAGGTGCAATAACTGACCTCATTTTCCAGCATAGAATTCAACTTCAGTTGTCTGCACGCTCCTGTGGGATGCAGCCGGACCCTGGGCCCCCTCATATCTGTGCATCCCCCTCAACTGAATGCAAGTAAAGTTTCAGTTTACTTGTTTTTCTCTCTCCCCCTTTCCTGACCTTACCCTGCTGGGGAATGTGTCAAACAGGAGCAGCTGCTCCTTGGTCCACCAGGCCCCGCCCCGCCCCGCCAGGTAGGTGCAATAACTGACCTCATTTTCCAGCATAGAATTCAACTTCAGTTGTCTGCACGCTCCTGTGGGATGCAGCCGGACCCTGGGCCCCCTCACACCTGTGCATCCCCCTCAACTGAATGCACAGAGAAGTTTCAGTTTACTTGTTTTTCTTTCTCCCCCTTTCCTGACCTTCCGTGGTGCATAATCCAGAAAACAATCCAAAATGGGAAAGACCTTGGCCTTAAAGCAAGAGGCAAGAGGAAGGAAGAAAGAGACACAGTATTTACCCCTTCCATCCAGCCCTTCGCCCTGGGGAGAAACCGTCCTCCAGGTGCTGGAGTGGAGCTGTGGGGGCCTCCCTGAGGCAGAGGGCACTCCCAGCTGAGCCCTGGCCTCTGGGCCTGCCTCCCACCTCCTTCTCTCCTTCACACACGTGGCACAAGCCAACGTGAGCAAGATACACTTTCAGCACCGAGTCTCAACCGAGGACATTCAATGTCTCCCTCGCTGATTCTGCCTCATATCACAAGTCAAAATTTAGTCAAATTGACGGAGTGGATGGAGACCCCCAATGACAAGGTGGAGCGGTTCCCTCACATTGTTTTCAGCTACAATGCTCTCCCTTTGCAGAGGAAGCAGATAAGAAGGTAGTTGTCACAGAGAGCGCTGCCTGACTCCAAAGTTGTCCCTCCCTGACCCCCGGACATGTGCCTGGACCACGGGCTCCGGAGCCTCCCAAATAGAGAACTTACTCCTATGCCTGGCTTCCTTCCCTTGGAGCTGATGGGAAGGGGCTGAGGTTAACACAAATGAAGCTCCTACTATGTTTCATGGGTCTTTACTCATATTGGCTCATGGAATTTTCATAAAAATTCCCTATGGGACACAATGCATTTTACAGATGAGAAAAATGAGGCTCAGAGAGGCTAAGTGACCTGCCCAATGCCACACAGCTAACAGACAGTACGCATAGCTGGGATCCAAACACTGGTCTCTGATTCCTTCGGCTGTCCACTCCCAAACTTGCCACACTTGTTTCATGGAATCTTCAAGCATGAAAAAGCCCATGCCTCACCTTTAGGACTTGCCTGCTCCCTCTGCCAGGGCTGTGGTTGCCATCCAGGTGAAGACGGACATGGCAGAGGCTGAGTTATTTCTGGAGGAAGGCGCTGTGTACAGGTGTCTTCACCAGAGGCTTCAAAGGACACTGCCCTGGTGTTGCCCTCCCTTGACTATGCAGGTAGTTAGCAAGCAAGAAGCAAGCACTAGCTGGTTTGGCTCAGTGGAGAGAGCATCAGCCTGTGGACTGAAGGGTCCCAGGTTCAATTCTGGTCAAGGGCACATGCCAGGGTGCGGGTCCAATCCCCAGTAGGGGGCGGGCAGGAGGCAGCCAATCAATGATACTCTCTCATCATTGATGTTTCTATCTCTATCTCTCCCTCTCCCTTCATCTCTGAAATCAATAAAAATCTATTTTAAAAAAAGAAGCAAGCTCTTGGGCAGGTGCCAGGCTGAGGAGCCTTCCAGAAGAAGGTGGGGAATAGTGTTCTGAGAGCTTCATGGCTGTGGGCAGGGGACCCCTGGCACCCTGTTCCCCTGAGAGTAATGGAGGTCCCCTGCTTGACAAGACCTGCCTCCTGTCTGGGACTCTCTGCCCATGTGGCATCAACACCCTGGGCGGTTAGCACGGCTGATTGGCACCCACAACCTTTGTGTTTTGTTTGGATTTGGTTTAAAGAGCTCGGATGAGACAGAGGCAGAGAACTGGTTCCTCATTTCTGAAAGGTGCCAACTGGTAGCAACTGCAACTGATAGTAAGATTCATTGTCACATCAGCTGGGAACTTCTCAGAACCAAGGAAAAGGCAGAGGAACAGAGGAAAATAAAATGTCAAAGCAGCCAGAGAGCAAGAAAGAAGACAGAAGAGGAGAAAACGGAGGTCATGGGTCTCGGCTGTTCCTGACGTCCAGGCATCCCTGGGCCTGCTGGGGAGAAACCCAGAGACGGAGAGCACCCACTGTGGACGTGTTCTCGTGTGTCCCTGGGGCCCACCATCCGAACACTCACGGTTGAGGATCTGATTAACTAACTCTACTGGCCCTGCAGTCCTCGCTCCCCGTTACCAGTGGGCGACAGGAAAGAGCCCTGAAGTGGGAGCACAGCTCTGGTTCTGCCACCAGCCAGCCTTGGGACCCTGAGCAAGGCCCTCCAGTCGGGCCTCTGTGTCTTCAGCCATAAAAAACAAGCAAAGAAAGAAAAGCCAGCTGTGATTGGTCCTGGGTCCACAGCAAGGTGTTAGCCATGTCCCCTGTTATAAGTCCTCCACACGGCACATTAACCCTGACCTTTGACCTTGGACTAGGAACTCCCCTCTCCTGGAGGCCTGGCTCCCCCACATTTCCAGCCTGCGTGACCTCTCTAGGAACATGAGCTATCAACGCGCAGACAGGGAGGACAGAGAGGCGTTCTAATAAATGATGTTATTTCTAGAAAGTGTTCCCCCCTCACCTCCATTCTATACTCCATTGCTAGATGAGCCGCTAAAACCCAGCTCCGCTACGTGCCAGTCCTCTCCTATGACTGGCATGGCTCCCCACTGCTGCCAATCAGCACGCGGACCTGGAGCTGGGTGGGCAGGGCGCTCCTCAATCTGACTCGACTTGTCTTTGTTTCCCTGACACTTACTATCCCCATCTTTGCCACCCTCTCCCTCCATCTCTTAAAATCACAGCCAGCCCTACCCAGTTTGGCTCAGTGGCCAGAGCATCACCCTGCGGACTGAAGGGTCCCGGGTTCGATTCCAGTTAAGGGCATGTACCTCGGTTGCGGGCTCAATCCCTGGCCGGACTGAAGGGTCCCGGGTGAGGCAACCAATCAATGTGTCTCTCTCACATCGATGTTTCTCTCTCTCTTTCTCTCCCCCTCCTTTCCACTCTCTCTAAAAATCAATGGAAAAAATATCCTTGGGTGAGGATTAACCATCAATAAATAATTGAATACAAATTTTAAAAATTAAAAAAAATATCACAGCCAGCCCACAGGGTCCTTCTCAAATTCTACATCTTGGTATAGTGATACATTTTAAGGTACCTGTCTCCTCCCCCAGTTCCAGGCCAGCTATGCCTGGTGGAGGGGTCTCCTCCCAGGCCCTGGCAGTGCGTGACAGGGACATAGCATTCTGTGACTTTGAAGGAATGGAACTAAAATAGAAAGAACTGTGTTCCTGGGTCCAGAACAACAATTCTTGGAAGTAAGTAGGGAGGAAGAGACAACTTGGGGGAGGAGATTTTGCTAGGGGGGTGGGAGGAGGTGGTGGAAGGCGGCAGATAGACTGGGACTTAAAGGTCCCTTCAACCCTGAGATAGTGTGTTTCTTTTTTTTTTCTTTTTTTTTTATATATATTTTATTGATTTTTTACAGAGAGGAAGGGAGAGAGAGATAGAGAGTTAGAAACATTGATCAGCTGCCTCCTGCACATCTCCCACTGGGGATGTGCCCACAACCCAGGTACATGCCCTTGACCGGAATCGAACCCGGGACCCCCCAGTCCGCAGGCCGACGCTCTATCCACTGAGCCAAACCGGTTTCGGCGAGAGATAGTGTGTTTCTATGTAGAGTACTGGCCCTTTCTTCAACTCGGGCTCTTTAGTTTCCAGGTAAGTCTTGGACCCTGAACTTGGAGGTCCTGCTGTAGCTCTAGCATAGAAGTAACTCCGTCCAAAATAGAAAGTTTCTAAGTGAACAGATGGCCCAGGCGCTGCTAGGAGGGGGGTCTGGGAAAGCTGAAAGCCTGGCTTCCAGTCTTCCAGGTGGATGAGGAAATGTCGCGTCAGGAAAAGCCCCTCGTCCTGCCCCCAGGCGCCCCGAGCTGGTGCCGAGCCTTCAGGCAGGGGAGGCTGCAGGCCAGCCAGGGAGGAGGCAGGCAGCTGGAGGCCCTCCTGGTCCGGCAGCTCCCTTTCCAGGGCAGGTGGCGGCTGGGGCTGCCTGGGGCTCGCTTTCCCCCACCTGCCTGCAGTGCGGTTTGTCTGCTGGCGCCACCGAGACGTGGGGGCTGGGGGAATTTGATCAGCACGGAGGGGGAGGCTGTCTCCCCAAGATGTGAGCCCAGTCTAATCCTTCCCCCCCCTCCTCCTCGTGCACTGCTGAGATGCCCTTCCCGAGGCGCAGAAGGGAGCCCAAGCAGCGGAGTCTGAAGGTTGCAACCAATAAGGGAGGGTCCTGAGTGCTTCAAGGGCCTTCTGAAGCCCCTCCGCCCCCGACCTCACCGCTGAGGTGGCGGGGCAGACGGGCAGACGCACAGGCCTTCGGAGACACTCAGACAGTCTGCCTCTTAGCGACTGGCAGAAGGTCAAGAGCAGGGCTCACTCCCCAGACTTCTGACCCTTGACATTCGGAGTGTGGTTTCCCAGTGTCCCTGCCTCCCTAGCCGTGTAGCGGCTTTTGTTCTCAGTTTCCCCATTATCTTACTGGAGAAGAGGGTGGGAGGGGACAGGGGTGGGGGCCCACCGGGTTCCAAGCTGGCGTGGGTTGTTGCTGTGTTCCCCTTCCACCCTGTCCCTGGGAGACCAAACAAATCTTATCAGGGACTCAGTGAATCTCCTGTCAAGGTCACACTGACCTTGCCCGACGATGTCTCTGCTGTCTGATGTGAGAGCCACTCCTGGTCACCTCCTGCCAGCCCCAGTGTAATGCTGGATGAGCCATCCAGGAGCCGCACCGCACCGGAGCCTCTGCACCAGGACACGGCGCTCTGAGTGCCCGCTTCCCTAGCTGGTCCGCTTTCTCTCCCTGCAACTTCCTCCCCAAGATGGGAGGCCAACCCAGAAGCTCCTCTGTCATTCCTGCTACTCTTGGCTGCCTCGGTCCCCAGATCTGGAGGCCCCTGGGCAGCACAGGGAGATCTGAAGTGGCTGGGCAGGAAGGACCACGGCAGGCTCTCCGCCATCAGTCCCATCCATTTGGGGCTGAGGCCTGACTGTGTCCAGGGCCTGGTGCTACGCACCTGAGGCACGACACACTTGCTCTTTCAAGGGGTTTATAGTCTAGGCAGGGAGCAGGGGAGAGATGAGAATTAATCACACATGGGAACAGATGCCCACTGGGCGTGACAGTACCTACTGCAGAACTTAAAGAGCAGGGAGCTAAGGAGGGTGAGGTCTTTCTCTCCCCACAGCTGATGTCCTTTCCGCCCTCCAGACCACGCAGGTGCTGCCCCTCTGTAGTGTGTGTACCCCTCTCACCCTAGAACCCCTGCCGCTCCTCCTACTGAGACCAGACCCACACACCCATGCTCACTGCCCCGTCCACCCTCCAACACTATTGGGGTCAGGGGAAAGGTGCTGGGGCACCCAAGCTTTGCTTCCCCGCCTCCTTCACTTTCTCTTAGCTCCTTCCCTCTCTCCTTTCCTTGCCTGCCTATACTCAATTCTCTCTCTTTTCAGCAGGAATATAATGTTCGGCTGCTTTACACCCACTCTCTGAATGCTGCCAGTGAATAATGACTAAGGTGGTGGGTGGAAGTACAGCAAGTTGAGACCAATTTAGCAGTCCAGGGTGCCAGGAGGAGGCTGACTGAGCAGCAAATGGCTTTGCCACAGCAAGGAGAGTGCAGCTGCCCCAGAGTCAGCAGGCCAGCCAGCCTCCTGCACAGCCCTGGGGCCCGGCAGGCACTGCCTCAGCCACCCAGTCTGTGCACAGGGTTGTAGCCATGCATGGGGCTGGGTTTGTCCTTAGGCATGATTGGATTTCCAGAGCTATACCCATCCCACCCCGGTTTTAGCTCCGCTTCTGAACCCCTTGAGGGGCTGTTTCCTTGTCCATCCCCTGGGCTGGGAGTTTCACCTAGAGTCCTAGACCTTTCCCTCTGCTTCTGAAGGATGCTTTGGTCTGGGGGCATCGGCAGCTCTAAAGGGCTGATGGCAGCCAGACTGACTGCTCTGGGCAGGCAGAAATGGAGGTCCTGGGGCGTCAGGGAGGTGGGCTGCCAGAGTACACTTCACATCATGCCACAGAGAGGCCAACCCAGATGTGACTGCGAGTGTGGGTACCACAGGAGAGTGTGTCTCAGAGGGAGAAATGACAAGACTGGATAAATGAATGAGTGTGTGTGTGTGAGTGTGTGTGTGTGAAAGCTGGCTGCCATCCTGAAAGCAGTCATCTTCTCCCACAGTGACTCACTGACATGGAAGCAAATCTATGGGTGACCTGGGTACAGCAGCTCTTTACTGCCTTTGTTCCAGGTCCTGGGTATAACCCACATCATCTGTTCAAATACCAATTTGGCCTGTCACTTAGTAAGAAAAATCACCTTTCTGCTGGATTGATTAGAACAATTAATGAGCGTGCGTGTGCGCGCGCACACACACACACACACACACACACACACACCACACACACACACATACACACTGTTTGTCCTCTGTCTCTTCCATCTCCCTCCAAACCCACCGCACCCTTTTCCCCATCCGTGCTCCATATGAATCTCTCCTAACTTTCTCCTTATCGGAGGCAGCCTCCATGTGCGATCACCTCCCAAGCCTGGTTTCCATACTCTGCTCACATTGCCAGGGGGAGACTGCCAGCCCATTTCACTTTGGAACTTAGTTAATGCCCATGGTGGGAACACTGACAAAGATGATGGAGTCAGGTTTGGTATTCCAATGAAATGCCATGAATTCAGATTCTGTGAAGGCAAAATTGCTGTAATTTTAATGTGGAGGGAATGAAACCTTTCGAATTGACCAGCTATAAAGAAAGAACTGGTATGAGATAAAAGTTCATTTCTTAAAGTAAATCTCAAGTAGACATTCCATTATGCTAAATACTTCCTAGTTTATTGTTTATTGATTCAACATACATGCATGACAAGTGCTTAGGGAGAAGGGGGGCTTAGAAAAAGTGAAGAAAACTCTGATTCCCATCACACTTGTAATTATAATGATTACGAAAGTAACTGAGTTCTCATGATTTTAAAAATATACTTTTTGCCCAGCCGTCATGGTTGAGCATTGACCTAAGAACCAAGAGGTCACAGTTTGATTCCCAGTCAGGGCACATGCCTGAATTTCGGGCTTGATCCCCAGTGTGGGGCACACAGGAGGCAGCTGATTAATGATTCTCTCTCATCATTGATGTTTCTATCTCTCTCTCCCTCTCCCTTCCTCTCTGAAATCAATAAAAATATATTTAAAAAATATCCCCCCCCACAAAGATTAAACATTTGTCAACAATGCAGGAAGTCTAAGTCTGTCTAATTAGTGAGGCCTGATGATGGGTGGCCATAGCCCCGATTGGCAGTCAGGATGGCTGGGTTCAAGTCCCAGCGTTCCACTTAAAATCTTGGGTAAACTCTTTTACCTCTGAGGAGCTCATTCGGTTTTCTCATCTGTCACATTGTAGAAGAACTCTTCCTACAGAGTCGTTTAAAAAAAATCCCCCCCCCCCCGAAGATTAAACATTTGTCGACAATGCAGGGAGCCTAAATCTGTCTAATTAGTGAGGTCTGATGATGGGTGGCCATAGCCCGGATTGGCAGTCAGGATGGCTGGGTTCAAATCCCAGCGTTCCACTTAAAATATTGGGTAAACTCTTTTACCTCTGAGGAGCTCATTCAGTTTTCTCATGTCACATTGTAGAAGAAATCTTCCTACAGAGTTGTTAATAACAACGTCCCTTTTAAGGTGTAAAGTCCTGGACAGATAAAAGGGGCTATTAGAATCATTATTGCAGGAAGCCCAGGAACGGCGTTCACCGTCTGGTGGAAGTCGATGTCTGGCAGGAAGCAAGAGAGTGAGAGAAGCAGGATGGAGATCGCAGACACAGAGGCAGCCGTGCCAAGGGCAGCTCGCCCGAAGCCCAACTCAACTGCCACACATCCCCACGCTCTGCTCTAAATCGTTGGAGGAGGAGGCCCAGGCCAGTCTGCACACTCGTTTGGCTGCAGGCAGTTATAAGAGGTGAGCCCTCCCGCCCTTCATTCCCAGCTCTGTCTGGGCAGGGTGGCTGGCTGAGCAGGGAAGGAGGTAACACGGTGCCCCCAGGGCTCCCCCTGGAAGACAAAGCCCCGTCCCCTCAGCTCTCAGCTTGCATCCTAGAGCTGTGACCTGGCTGCTGTTACGTCTCCTCTCTCCTACCGTCTTGAGGGTCAGTCCTCCACCACCTCCTTCCTGTCATCTTTGAGCTCACCTTCCTCATGCTGAGCAGTTGCTGTGTTTAAAGTTAGTATAATCCAAGTGTCATCGATTCATGTGTGCTGCTCCCCCTTCCCAATTCTCATCACAAAATTTAATCTCAAACCATTATTTAGGCATTTTTTAAGATCGCCCACCAACCTGGCACCTTGCATGGATAAGACCTTTAACAAACAGTGAAATGCGGAGTTTTTCAAACTCGAGTCGTGATCTTTGAAAGGAAAACTGAAGTCCTCACAATCCCTGAGAAGGCACGGGGCAAGCCTGATAGGAGAAATAATGGGGTGGTCCAAAGAGCATGGGAAGGGAGTCACCGGACTGTGACTGTGTGACCTTGGGCAAATCATGGCCAGATCACCTCCCCAAACATGGTAGCAATTCACACTCCCAGCAGCAGAGTCAGTGTCCAATTTAGATCAGTGGCTTTCAAACGCAGCAACACAAAGACCTATTCAAAAGGAAACTCAAAGACCAGCCGTGTAAATTGCCTAAAGATTCCCCAGGCCTTTGGACACTTCTTTGCTGGCAAAGTCCCAGAAACACCTCATCATCGCCCTGGAACCACTGCCCCCCCTGGGGTTCCAAGTCTAGATCACACAGAGCACCTCCCTTCATCATTGTACTTGTCGGTTGACTGGGCTGGAAATTGAGTGGATTGGCAGATAGAGTGGGTGGGTGGGGGTTAGGCTTTCCTTAGGCTCCCGAACTACTGGAGGCAGGAGCTGGGATGGAGAAGCCCTGACTAGGCAGAGCCTCTGAAGGAACTGGCCCAAAGCAGAGGCTGGAGTATCAGAGGCCAGCCAGCCAGTGTGCCCCCTGCACAAATCTGCTATTGGGAAAAGTGCTCCCTGACAAGGGTCTCTCGCAGCTCTTTTCCCTCCCATCACTCCATTAAACAAGCACTGACTAAGGGCCTACGCAGAGTTGCCAGACACTGTACCTTGAGCTGGGAATTCATCACACAACCTCTGCCTCTAAGAATGTTGCTGGCTCTTGAGGAGCCAGTGGGTACAGGTGGGATAGCCTGGAATGACGGCAGGAACTCAGGAAGGCCCGTGACCCAGACTTAAGGAAAGGAGAGGGGACGGTTTCTTGGAGGAGTTGATCCACATGGTCAAAACCAGAAGTGCAGGCGGGAGCTAGCTAGGTGGCGGGACTGGGCAAGAACATTTTACAGGGAAGAAACACGTATTTCTACGTTCAAAGGTAGCAGGACAAATTGGGAGCGCCAGGGGCAGAGCTGAGTTCAAATCCTCACTCCCTCCTCCATTTGCTATCTCCTCCTCTGATCATCACACATACCCTGCAGGGCTGCGCTGAGAATTAGATGAGATAATGGATAAAAAACACCGGGCACAGTGCACGCAGTGGATGTTATTAGATGTCGTGAACTATTACCCATTACGCTCATCTCTAAGCTGCTTAATGACAGGTTTGCCATCATTACTTTACTCATCTTTGAAGCCTCACTGCCTGGCCCAGAGCCTTGCATTTTGTTGGCACCCAATGAATATTTATTAAGTGAATGTGGAATGCGTGTAAAAGTATATACATAAATTTGGGGAATTAGAAGGCCATATTTTATGGCTGAAGCCCATCTACCTCTTGGTCTATACAGGCAGATGCATGGCTTCTCAAAACTGCCTGGCCAATCCTCAATGCACAGCTCTCCCAACACCCACACTGCAGAGCAGCGCACCTTGACAGCAGCTACCCTGCCGCAGGTCTACTGAGGCACCCGCAGAGACACACATGCACACGCTGAACGGCTGAAACAGGTTTTACCTCGAGAAGCACACAGAGGCTGCCATACATGTTCAATAACAAACGTCCTCCCTCGTGTTCGCCCACACCTTCGAGAGACACCCTTCTCTCTCCACCTGAGTTTCTTCTCACAGCCAGTCCAGTGAGTCCCCCATCACATCTCTCCAGCTGAGACCTGGTACTTGAACTCCCAGTTGCGAAGTCTAACTCTGCTCCCATTAGCTGTGGACCTCAGGGAAAGCCCTGCCCCGCTGGTGCCTCAGTTTCTTCACTGGTAAACACAGAGAGTTAACCATGCTTCATGCCCACCTGGTAGTTATGCCGTGAGGATAATGGAGATGACAAAGAAGATAACATCAGTGAGATGCAGAAAGCGCCTCAGAAGAAAGGCGCTGGATAAATATAAGGTGCAGACACCACGCCTGGTTAGCGTATATGCCTCTGCCCACAGACTTGGCTCTTTTCCACCCTGGAGCACAGACACCCTTCCCCCTGCGAACTTTGTCTCTAATACCCACTTTCACGTGCATACACATACATTCTCCCCGCACCTGCATTTCCCCCAGCATGCCCACAGCAAATTGTTTTTGAACTTAGAGGAAGCTCAGGTTACAAACACTCTTGCTCCCACAGACGGTTCTCAAGGGTCCCTCAAGAACTGCCAAGCAGACAGCTCACCTCTCCATCCGTGGCTGGGCTCCTCTGCTCCCACGATTATAATTAGGCTGCACTTCCAGCAGAGCAGGAGCCCCTTATCTGGTGCAGCTCCTGCCAAGAGCTCCCCAGAACTCAGAGCCTCCTCGTGCATTTGCCAGCACCCAAGACCAGTGCGGATGGAGTGCAGAGGAAGGATGTGGGGGCCTCAGATGCTCAGGGCCCTACGCACTCCTTGTTCCTGGGAAAGGGAGGGCTCTGGAGCCAACAAGGCTGGGACACTCTCCTAAGGCTGACACACTCGTGGGCGAGCAGCACACTCATTTGCTCCACAGTTCAATCCTTCCCACTTGGAGCAGGAAAGAGAAAGATCACCTGGCTCTCGTTTCGGTGCCTCAAGCATGTGGAAGGGTGTGTGTGTGTGTGTAGGAGTGTGGAGAGTGGGGGGCTGGCTGCCTGTGGTGGGTGAGAGAAGTGAATGTGGTGTGTGTGCGTGTGTGTGCGTGTGTGTGTGTGTGTGTGTGTGCGTGTGTGTGTGTGTGTGTGTGTTGTGTGCATGTTCAGGACTGATCCTGGTGACTTGCAGTACCAGGGGGTCCCTTAAATTCTGGGCTTCATCACCCCCCTCTCTATCTACCTCATCCCCTCTGACATACTCCTCCAGGGAAATACTCCAAACCTCTAACTGCATCAGTGTCCCTGCCCCTGATGCGGACACAGCCCATCACCAAAGTTCAGAAGGCCAAGTTCAGGGGCCAGGCTTCAGCTGTCAAACCCTCTGTCTGGGGGCCAGGGTCCCTCCATCCTCACCATCCCCTCTGGCTTCCTCATCTCGACACCAGTGTCACCCAACACTTATGTCTATCAGATTCGGGGCTGGGAGTAGATACACCCCGTCTGCGGGAGACAGAGATGAAGGCAGAAGGAGAGACGTACCATGCTCTCCTCTGGGCTGGGACCAGCCAGCAGACCCACCCTGGCGGAGGCGAGACCCTGACAGTTACGCACAGAGACAAAGACACCTAGACAGACCTGGCACAGACAGACAAAGACCGACGGACGCGCGGACGCGCAGCACCCCTCGGGGAGCGCGGTGTCCCCGGAACCTGGGCGTCCTCCGTGGCAACAGACCCTTATGGAAGGGAGCGAGACCCCGCGTTCACCGCTCCTTACCTGCCCCCGCGCCTCGGGCTGACTTGAGAATTATTTTTCAGGGGTTCTGCAGTTTGTTTTCGTCCCTCTTTCCTCAGCGGTGCGGGGTGGCTCTGGCTCCCGGGACGAGGCAGGCGGAGAAACTTCGGCCGCTCC
>NW_005366140.1:543135-551327 GCF_000412655.1 Myotis brandtii | reverse complement strand
CTCCGGGGCCTTTGTTTCTGGCTGACAGCTGGGCTGCTCGCGACCTCCAGGCTCCTGGGCGTCCCTGCGGGAGCAAGGTCCCGGGCCCCCATCTCCCCGCTCTCACTTCCAGCAACACCCGCCGAGCGGCCCTGCCTGCTCGGTCTTTCTCTCCTCCCTTTCTCCCAATGTTCCCATCTTGCTCTTCTCCCCTCCCTCTTTCTTTTCATTACCTGCACTCCGTTCTGACTCCAGGTTTCCTTTATCCATTCCTTCTCTTTCTCCTCTTCTCCGTATTTGCCATCTTCGTTATCACCCCTTCGTATTCACTAGTATCCTTTTACAAGGTTTCCTCACTCCAAGCCCCAAGTCCCGCCAAAAGGCTGTATTTCTAGGTTCAGAGACTTGACCAGCAGCCTGGTGAGGGGCACTGCTTCCCCATGCCAGGATTACAGACCGGAACCCAGAGCACTGGCGTTCTTACTCCCAAGACATTTCAAAGGCAAACTTTTTCAGTTCCCTCCCAGGGACTGCGTTTCAGGGAAAAGCTGAGGCCTGTTTCAAGTTTACAGCTATTAATTTCACCCAGTACCTTTCTAACACTATCATTTTCTTTAACCACACTCACTTTCAACTTTTCATAATTGAGCTAGGAGGAAAACCAAGCTTACAAGCTTCGGTTGGACAGTTAAACGGGGTGCCAGGTGTTGCATGAAGCTCTGGTTCTGAGGGTGCACTGGAGCTAATCCTCTAAAAGCCAGGCCTGGCTCTGCCCAGGCAGCATCAAATCAACCTCAGACAAAAGAGGTGTGTGTGTGTGTGTGTGTGTGTGTGTGTGTGTGTGTGTGTGTGAGAGATTTAGTAGCTGACCTCTGATTGTAAGTAGAATGGAGGGAATAGAGGAAGACAGCCCTAAGGGAAGCAACACCCTTTTGTTTCTGCCGCCCTCTGCTCAATACCCTGTAGGAGATCCTCACTAGATCTAAACCCTTCCTGGAGGCATCATAGCCCGGGGTCTGAGAGCACAGACAGGTTCTGTCCCTTATCACCTCTGTGACCCCGAGCAGTGCTTTAACCTCTTTAGATCTCAGTTTTTTCATGTGTAACATGGGGGTGGCAATTCCCAGTATGTAAACTCCTGAGGGCAGAGTCTATTCTCTTGTGTTCATGGCTGAGGGAGTTGGTCTTGTTTTGCTCATGGATGCATTCCCAACGCCTAGAACTTGCCTGGCATGTAGTAGGCACTCAATAAATATTTGTTAAAGAATGAATTCATAGTTTGTAGTTTGTTGGGAGGATTCAGTGAGAATCCTGGCATGTGGTCAGTACTTACACATGGTAATTATTATAAGTAATACTACAGCTTCTCTGTGTCAACCCCAAGGGCTACTCAGCCTTCTCTGAACTTCACCTCTTCTCTCCTACCTTTGTCTGTACTTGTTCCTCCATTTGAAAAGCCTTTCTCTACCTGTCAAAATTTGAGACCTACCATGCACACCTTCTCTGATCATCCCAGGCAGAATGATGGCCCCTTTATCTAAAGCCCAATGCTTCCTGCAGCCCATTCAGGGACATAGCATATGCATGCTTGCTTGCATGGTGGCTGGGACTGTAGGTCTGCCTCCCTAGGGTGTGAGCGGTCCTTAGTCAGGGACTGGACTCTATACTTAGCTCCAGAGACAAATGCGGTGCCTCCCAGGTGGCAGTGTCTCAGGAATATTTGCGGAATGGGTTAATATTGACCAAACATCTCAAATCCTTAAGTAAAGGGTAGAGTCTTGGAAGGTAGAGTAAGGGATCAAGGGGGCTCCAGACTTCAGTTAAACTCATTTTAGTGTCTTCAGATGTGGAATTCTATGGAAGAGGCAAAAGGCTTCTGGAGGCCTGCTGCTCCTGGTTTTGACCCCACCAATGACTACTTAAATGCTGTTGGAAAAGCCATGACCCTGGCTAGGCCTCAGTTTTTCTCTTCCCCCCTCCCCCTCTTCTCCCAATGTTCCCATCATACTCTTCTCCCCTCCCTCTTTCCTTTTATTACCTGCGCTCCGTTCTGACTCCAGGTTTCCTTTATCCATTCCTTCTCTTTCTCCTCTTCTCCGTATTTGCCATCTTCTTTATCCATATTTCTCCCCCCTCGCCTCTCCCTTCTACTCTCTCTAAAAATCAATGGAAAAAATACCCTAACTTTAGGTGAGGATTTAAAAAAAGGAAGAAACATCCTGTGCAAGGGATGTTTCAGAGATAAATAAGGTGCGTTGACCATGGAGGTAGAAGTAAGGAAGTGAAATGGACAGAGGAGAGCTGTGATGGTATACTGTGTGTGTGTGTATGTGTGTGTTCATAAAAGCCTCAGGAATGTGGTCTCCAGGAGCACAGAGCCATAATTAGCTCCCTGATTCAGCTGTTTGGTATGGTAATGCAATGGCTGGGTGTGTCTGCCCCTAAAACCCCTGGTGAGATTCTCAGTGTGGCTCCTCTTTCTTCCTTTGTCTCCTGAAGAAGTGCTGCTGTCCCTGGGCCCTGGGTATCCCCTTTGGACATCTGCATCACTCAGGCTCCCCCTTGTCTGAGCTGAGTCTAGAAAGCTGGGTTATAAAGCATGTTCTTATAGAAAGTCTTCATCTACTCGTCACCTAAGATCAAGTAGTTTACTGTTCTGGCTTCTCATTCTGTTCTTCATCTCTGGAACCTAGGATTGGCCATACAGGACACGTCCATGGACCAGCAGCTTGTCTGGATTAGAAACATCCTGCCTTTCCAATGGACTTATCACAGGTCAAATAATTGGCTGCCTTCTTGTTTACCTTCGACTCTTCTGCAAGTTTCTCATTCAAGACCACTTGCTTCTTATTCAACATTAAATCTCCAGCACATTGTTGGTATTTGGCAAACACTCAAAAAATACTTGAATGAGTTCTATGGAGGGGCCAGGATGATGTTTCAGAAAGGCATGGACTCACACACAGAAGATCCGCACATACTCCCACTTTTCAAACGTGTGCTCTTGTCATAACCTTTTTGAGACTCAGTTTGCTCATTGGTAGAATGGGCCCAATAACATTTGCCCTATTTGTCTTGTGGCGATGACCACAAAGATGAAAAGAATAAAGTCAAAGGTGGTAAGAACAGTAAAAATGTTAAATAATTGTTTAATTTCTTTTAAGTCTAAAAATCCAGGGCCTTGTATTGGGAGATAAGAAAGTCTAACTAGCCCTGGATGGTGTTGCTCAGTCATTAGAGCGCCGGCCAACACACCAAAGGGTCTCGGGTTCTATTCTGGTCAAGGGCACATACCTTGTTGCAGGTTCAATTCCCAGCCCCCAGTGGGGGGATGGGGTGGAGGCATGTATGCGAGGCAACCAATTAATGTGTCTCTATGACATCAATGTTTCTCTCTCTCTCTCTTTCTCTCTCTCTCTCTTTCTCTCCCCCCCTCCTTTTTCCTCCCTCCCTTTCACTCTCTTTAAAAATCAATGGAAAGAAAGGCTGACTATATTTAATTGAGGTTGGGTACTCTCTAAAAGTAGATGAGAAAATACTATAATGCTAGATCATTGAGAAAAGCTTTCAGGGAACAGGCTTCCACTATACCATCTATCTCCCAACTAACCAGAATAAGTACAAGAAGGCTTCTTTTCCTGCAGTCGAGGCCAGGCCTTCTGACCTTAGAGGGCAGGGTCCTGTCTCCCTCCAGGGTACAAAACGGATCCCCAGGAGTTGCCTTGGATGTGTAGCTCTTATAACCAGAATTTACCTTTCTCACCTGTGAGTCCTGGGGCACCTCCACTCTTATCTCTGGGCTTCAACAAACTCTCCTTTGTGTTGGGAGGAAGAGCTCCTCCTTTGGCTTGTCTGAGTGTGAAATGAGATAAAATGCAAGAGGGATTTCTCATTTCCTAGGAAGTACTACCTGACTTCAAGGAATTGTTTATCACTACCATTATCCTCCTCCTCATCAGTAGCATAATTATCTATAGCTATGCCGAGTATTAACTTGTGTTCGGGCTCAGGCAACCAGGGAAGTTGTAGAGGGAACAAATTCTTAGGTGCCCTAGGGGAAACTCGCTGACCTCAGAATTCCTGTCCAAGGGTGACTCATCCCAGCTAACGTGCTCAAGTTACCTCCGGAAAGATGTCCACCCCACCCTTTCATTGCAAGGAAAACTGAGTCCAAGAGCAAGAGAAGAAATGGACCCCGTTTCACTGAAGCTAGGACCCCAAGGGTTTAAGGCATGTGTCCCCCACCTGCAGCAGAAACCATGTAACTGATGCAGTGCCTCAATGTGGTTTGGTTTGGGCAGTGTAGCCCATAGGCAGTCAGCCTTCC
Organism: Myotis brandtii; assembly: GCF_000412655.1. Taxonomy (NCBI): domain Eukaryota; kingdom Metazoa; phylum Chordata; class Mammalia; order Chiroptera; family Vespertilionidae; genus Myotis; species Myotis brandtii. The sequence goes on along the minus strand of NW_005366140.1, from coordinate 547,021 downwards.
CCTGAGAACAGTGAACCAGACATCTTGGCCAATGTAAAAGCAGGACTCAAATGGCACTAGCTAGCTTCTAGTGCAAATATACTTTATTTAGCCTCTAGTTGACAAGGCTCATGATAATTCTTTAGCAAACCTGTCAATATAAATGCAGGATTGAACAAGATGACAGAGAAATAAGAAGGAAATAGTCAAATTTTACTTTCCCCCACCCCCAAACACCATTTCAAAAGGATACAAGAGGCCAGTGGTTCTCAACCTTCCTAATGCCGCGACCCTTTAATACAGTTCCTCATGTTGTGGTGTCCCCCAATTTCATTGTTACAAATTGAACATAATTAAAGCATAGTGATTAATCACAAAAACAACATATAATTATATATGTGTTTTCCAGTGGTCTTAGGCGACCCCTGTGAAAGGGTCGTTCCACCCCAAAGGGGTCGCGACCCACAGGTTGAGAACCGCTGCAATAGGCTATTTCTAATTCAGTATCCTAGCTCCGAAAGGTCCTGGCCCATCACCTGTTCTGGAATCTATCTCTTCCATGGTTTTGACTAGTTTGTCTAAAGCTGTGAATCAGGAAGATGTTCCCACTTACAGCTAACAAAAAAGCCAAATCAAACTGGCTTAAACAATAGAAAAACATTCATGAAAGAGATAAATTCAGAGATCAACTCCCAGGTTACTTCATACCTTGGCTTCACAGTGTCATCAGAGGTCAGATCTTTCCATCTCTCTGTGCTGACAATCCAGAGTACAGCTCTCCTTCAGGATGGTTGCTTCATGACTGCAACCATCAGTCTGGTCGTCACACCCAGAACCAGCAATGGGCTGAGGAATAAAAGACCTTTGTTCCTACATCTCTTTCCTAGGATCAAGGAAACCTTTCCTGGAAGGCTCTCGGCTGACTCTGGACAGGCTTGGCAACATCATCTGACAACCATTGGCAAGCTCAAGGAGATTACCATGGTTGGCTTTGACCAATTGGTTAGGGTGGAATAGATATAGGGATATATCTGTATATCTCATCTTTGTCTTCAAGGAGAAAGGGGAAAACTGTGTGTTGAAATTTAATTTACTAGTAGTCATTGCTGCCTATTATGCACCACGTTTTTGCTGGACACTTTTATCCATGGCATCTTATTTAATACTCACAGAAATCATTATCACTATTTTCTAAATGAAGAAATTGCAGCTCAGGGTTGTTACAGGATGTGCCCCAAAATTCCATCACTAGGATATAGAGAAAAAAGGACTGAAATCGGGTCCAACCAAAGCCTTTGCTCTCTCTGCTGGTCCAGCTGGCTGTCTAGAGTTGACTCTTCTCAGCTCTACCCAAGTCTAGAGACCCCAAACTGAGCCAGAGCCTTCCTCTTATCAAGTTTACTCTTCTTTGCTTAGCTCTAAACACCTCTACAATGTGACCCCACCCTTACCTATTCATCCCTTTTTCCCTCTTCCCCAACGTGTATGTCTCCTCAGTTCCATGCTGCTTCCCATCTCCATCAAGGCCAAGTCCTCCTCCTAGCTCTTGCCCTCCTTCAAGCCAGAATGAAAGTGTCTTTGAAGACCCTTCCCAAGCCCTGACCCAGCCCTCCTGGGTCCCCCATCCCCACCCCACTGAAGTCCCATTAAAGAGCCCATCCATGTCCTGCTGTTCTTTCCGTCATTGTGCATGTTGTAACTTGTGTTCTGTTGTTTCAGGTGAATGAATCTCTCATTTTCCTACTAGATTTTTAAGTGCTCAGCTCAATGCCCGGCACACGATGGACACTCAACAAATATTTAATGATAAATGAAGGCAGGGACCACCTCTTGTTTTTCTATATCCTTAATAAGACACAGCCTGCTGCTGAGCACATGGGGGGTGACTAATGGGCTAATTGACTTTAGGCTAATTTCTCCCCAGGGCTGAGGAACAGCATGCAGACAAAGAAGTTGGCATGACCTTTGTCAGTTCTGAGGGAGGCCTTTGGCAAATGGGTCCTGTCAAGCTTACATTTGCTGTAGCCCTAAACTCATTTAAGCAAATAGAACACATGAGACCAGGACTACAGGGAAATCATTTAGTTACCCCATGGGGAATGTTGGCTCACTCATTTCCTCCTCCCAGGAGAGAGAAACAAATAGCAGAGGTTTTTACATCCTGTGTGTTGAAATTTAATTTACACATCGACTCAGTCATTTCTCAGGAAGTCCTAAATGGAAAGGCCCATGCTGTCCCCTAGGAGTTGGTGGGATCAGAGACAGGAGAGTCTAGGACAAAGGATTGTCCCAGACTTGGGCTCCTGCTGGCCCGCCTGGCTTTCTAATTGAATCCTCCAGCTCCCTGCACCTCTCAGCTAGTACTGCCATTGTCCCCACATGTCTTCTGGGATTAACCTCACTCCCTTTACTTTGTACATCAAATTCTCTAGGTGTCAGCCACATACTTCACTTTATTTCCAGACTGAATGTGGTCTCTATGAGAAGGCCTCAATCTTATCACTTCCCTATAGGGAAGGGGACAGAGGGGAGGCAAGTGCCGGCGGCTGTCTCAGGTTATCTCCACGGTCCCTTCTAGCATTTTCTGACTCTCTTTAGCTGGCAGGTGGCTCGGAACAGCTCAGGACTGCTGCAGGACTGCCGGGAGAGCATTTCATCCAGAAGAGGCTCTGGGTAAACTTGGAGGAATTTTCCCTTTTGCCTGAGTACAATCGAGGCAAAGTGGGAACCAGCATCCATTAGCCTGAGGTTTCTGGTACCAGTGCCCACATCCCTGTGTGGCTGGAAGGGTTTGATACTTGTGATGTGTGTAGCACAGCACCCGCCAGACAGGAACCCCCTGCAGTTGTTGTTCCTCACCAACTGCCTCCCCCAATACAGACCCAGGGCCTTTTCTACCCTAAATCTCCCCATTGGAATCAGCTGCCTTATTTGGCCTGAAGCAGACTCAGCAAGGTGCAAGGGGAAGTGAACAGCATTTTGAGTCTAGACTGGAGGTGAGATCTGGGTTTGAATTCGACTGTACTTAGTAGCTGCATGACCTTGGCCAGTTCTCTTGCCCTCATATCCTCAGCTTTAGTGACATTGACAGTATAATTCCACAGGCAGGGATACAGGAACACACATAGAGCAGATTAAATGACATTTACTACAGTTCTTGGGGCTACTGGTATTGCCATAAAATAGAGCTCTTCACACCAAGGTGTGTATGACACACAGCTTCATGCTGCTTCCTTCCCAGCTCCACCTCCCACCCCCTTCCCTAAGGGGAAAAGTGTTTGAATTTTATCAGAGAAGATAAGCTAAATGAGCAAGCTTTCTGGCCCAAGCTGTGGGCAGAGGAGGTACTGGGGAGGTCAGTGGGGCTGCATCTTGTCCTTGAGATCCCAAGGTTAGGTTTCCAGCAGAGCGGGACTGCTGAGTGCGGAGGAGCTAGCCCAAAGTCAAGGGCAGGCAGTGGGGAGCCGGTCCAAAATGGCAGCTTGAGAGGAAGTCTGGGCTGCCTGTTCTGGAACCTCTCAGAGCAGTGTTTAGAATGTTCTCTCATTAATCCTATTTAAAGCCCGGCTGCTGAGAAGGGAGGCGGGGAGTCCTGTTTCAACTTGCAGGGTGAAGTTCCCTGTGCTGCGGGGCTGAGCCCAGCCCTGGGAGGGGGCAGGGGGCTTTCTGGGACCACCTGGAAGTCTTTTAGAAGAGCTTCTGAGGCTTCCCTGTAGATCTGCACTTCCCTGGGGCGATCCCTGCCTGTCCCCGCTGGCCTGGCCCTGACCTGTGATGAGGGAGAGGCTGCTTGCTCAGAGAGCACGAGTGTGGGCTGCAGGCTGGCTGTGCGGGTTAGGAAGGGGTTAGGAAGGGCCGTTGGTGACAGGTGAGGACCTCTTCACTGAGGGGCAGGCTGGGGCGGGGC
>NW_005366140.1:537853-543070 GCF_000412655.1 Myotis brandtii | reverse complement strand
GGCTCTTGTGCAAGAGTATTTCTGGGAAAGCCCCTCTCCCTCCGGGCATGGGAAGTCTCTAGCTGGTCTAAAAGCTGATAACAAACACTCCCAGCTTCTGTCACTGGGCTTCTCCTGGAGAAGCCAGATGCAGGGAAAAGAGCCTCTATCACCTTGAAGAGGAAATGTGTGAGCGAACCTGCTGTTGATGTCAACGCAGGGTCAGCCTTTTGCAGTGTTTGCCTCTCTGGTATCGTTTCTGGGAGACTGAAAAGAAACTTCCTAAGTCTATCATGGTAAATGAGAGTCAATGCTTAAGATTCTTCCAGGGCAAGGCAAAATCTGCGAGTATTGTCCAAAAACCAGAGTTGATGGGGAGCTCTGACATTTACTAGCTGCATGGCCATGGGTGTCATTTAATCTCAGCTGATTTTCTATAAAGTGGAGAGAGAGCCACCTCAGCACCCACACCCCCATCTGTCATACATACCTCCCTGGGTTGTCACCAAATTTGTGACCAGGTCAGGTGACAATGTGAAGGTTCTTTTAAATTGCAAGTCAATGTATACCTGTGGCAGATGCATCCCTTTTACTCAGCCAGATATTAAGCTTGTTCCCTATGATTCTGATAAGCTTTCAGGGCTGACCACTGGAATTCACAGCAGAGATAAGCTTGCTCTCCTAGTTACTTCCTCTTGTTCTGAGGACCCTTAATTTAAAAAAAAATTAAATTGATTTTGAGAGAGAGAGATCAATTGGCTGCTGTACAGCTTGGGTATGTGCTCTGACCGGGAATCAAACGCACCACCTTTTGGTGTACAGGACTATGCTCCAACCAACTCAGCCACATGGACCCGGGCCTGAGGACCCTTCCCTTGCCTGGGCCTTTTTTGGGTTGTCTGAGAAGGTGTCATGATCAAGGTCAGAGCCTTTCTTAGTAAGATCTGCACACCGTGATCATGAGTGGGTTGGAGAGAATCAACCCATGGAAAAGGCAGCAGCATCCGACGATGTCTGAAGATCTAGTAGCAAGAGTAATGTGCTAGTAGGAAGCCGACTTTGTAAGCTCAGGTCCAGCACTGGTGGGACCAAGTGACCTATGTAAAGGCACTTAATTGTTTTGTATCTTAGTTTTTCCTCTCAGTAAAATGGGGATAATAAAGCCCATCTGGCTTGCACAAGGGTGACAGGGGGTTGGGAATGAAAGGCTGCGAAGTAAGGTCATTTAGACCCCGGTGACTGTCAGGCTGTCCTCGATAAATGCCTATTTGGCGGTGCTCTCACTGTCTTGAAGTACAGCCAGCCTCACTATGATTTGCATGAAACTCCCACAATGCCAGGCGCCATTCTCATTGCCTTGAAAGCAGGAAAGCAGTTGGGCAGAATATGCTATTTTAGGGCTTAAAACTGAGAAAAAAAATCAATGTGAGCATAAGGGATAATTTAACAGAATTGTACTCATGAGGAAAGGGAAGAGACATTATATGTTAACTTCGAGTCAGGTGGAACTTGACATTTATGTACCAAGTGAAATCACTACAACTAAAAAGAACAAGTTAACAGCCCTATTATCACCAGGCAGGAAAGAGAGAGAGAGAGAGAGGTACAAAATTTCTCTAAGATGTCCAGAAAGAACTGAGAAAAAACACTTGTTTTAGCCTGACAGCATCTTGGCCTGGACTTCAGGAGACATGGTTCTTCAGAATTTCCATTTCTCCCTCCAGAGCAATATTTGTAGAGCACTTTACACTTTTGAAATCCAAACATTGTCTCATTTGATCTTGGCCAACCTTTTAATGGAGGAAGGACAGGTCTTATTATCCCACTTAGCAGCTGAGAAAACTGAGTCTCAGGGAGATTAAGTCACATACTTAACAGGTCACAGATTAAGGCAGAAGCCACCTCTTTCTTTGATTCACATTCTTCATGTCCAAGCTGAAACACTCAGCCTGCAGTTAGAATTCCCATAAAATTCCAAATTCCGTAGAATTGATGGAGCTAAATGTCATCCTTGTCCAACCTCACCCAACAGCACACATAGCAGGTGGCTATCCAACTCTGCTTGGAGATTTATGTTAACAGAGAACCCACTATTTTATGAGACAAACCATTCTATGTTTGACATCTGTAAATGTTGGGGAGTTTGGTGAAAGAAAAAAAAACCCACCTCTCTCTCCCTAATGTCTGACCATCATTTAATAGGCCACTAAATGTTGTATCCTGAACAGAACTTAGAAAGGATGAAATGATGGCTCAGGTCTAAGTGACGAGACTACTGTGAGTTGGGAAGTGAGCTCAGGGCTGTGAGTACCAGTCAAGGCCTCATGTGCCTACCACACCACGCTCCCTGCTCCACGAGCAACCCAGACAAGCTTTCTCCTCTTCCACCGGAAAATCTTGCACATGCTCAAAAACCACAATCCAGTCCACTTGGGTTTCTTTCTTTCCAAATTTAATGTTGCCATTTTACTTTGCCATTATTCATATGATGTGATTTTTCTCATTTATTCAATACATATTTCAAGAGCACCAACCATACTCATCACTGTGCCAGGTGCTAGGAACAGAGCAAGAACAAGACAGATATGTCCTTGTGTTCACGGAGCTTACAGTCTGGCATGGAATATGGTCACTGAGCAAATAAAATAAGATGTGGTGACTGCAATGCTATGGGAGGCGAGGTGCTGTATGGGAGGGACAGGACGTCTAGGATCTATGTTGGGAGGCCACCTAAACTGTGCTGCCATTGACCACTCTTATAAAAAAATGTTTTTGTTGATTTTAGAGAGAGGAAGGGAGAGGGAGAGGGAAACATCGGTCTGAGAAAGAAACAATCATTGGTTGCCTCCCATAGGCCCCCGACCAGGGGTTGAACCTGCAACTTGGATATGTGCCTTGACCAGCAACCTTTCAGTGCACAGGAGGACGCTCAGCCAACTGAGCCACAGCAGTCAGGGCTGCCACTAACCACTCTTGTTGCTATGTGCCCACATGCTGTCTGGTTAGGGACATTCTCCCTCCCTGTCCCTCTCCTCTCCCCCCTCTCTCTCATTCTCCACACTAAAATTCTGGTAAGGCAAGCTTTTTCTTTCCCCCCGCTCCCAGATGCTGAATTTTTAATAGGTTAAGCTCCTCTCAAATCTTTACAATCTACTGTCCGGACAGACCTGATTAATTTTTTAAATTGAAATGAAGCAACTCACAATTTACTCATATTATATCTCATCTGTTTGGTTTGGGCCCAAGATTATATTCTGTAACAAGTTCTTCTTGTCTCTCTTCCTATTACAAAGATATGTTTGCAGGAACTGGAAACACACTCATGTTATCTCAGTTTATGGGCGCTTATTGTAAGGACAAGGAAAACTTCTGCAGACCCCCAGTGAGGGCTCTCTCAGAGGATGTAGAAAAGGTAACCACAGCAGCTGCAAAAGGGGAACCAGCCTGGGGACCCGTATGACACTTAAGCAGTCTCGCTCCTCCACCTCTCCTTTCTGTTCCTCTGTCTACTTTTTCCTTCCTCCTTCTGCCTGTTTTTTTTTTTTTTAATTCTTGATTTCCTGTTGCTCTTTCTGTGTTTCCATTTCTACACTTTCTGTCAGCTGCTTTTGATCTGATTTAAGACAGCCATCCCTCTCAAGAATCAAGAACCCTTACAGCCCCCGCTATTTGAGTCAAGCTCTGTCCCCAAACTAACCAGTGATGGGCAGGGCTGTGTGGCATCCCTACACACAAGGGATCTCTCAAAAGAGACACGTGGATGTGCAGCCCCAGAGCAGAGCCTCTTAAACTCTAAAAGTGTCTGAGTGCTTCACCGTTATCTCCTTACCTATTCTGGGATTTCATTCTCTCTTAAGATATGTTTTTGTTTTCCGGGTTTTATCCATCTGTGTTTCCGTTTCAGACCTGATACCTTCCCTTTCAAAATGAGCAGTTTCACTTTCCCTCTTCACGGATGTGCTAAAAGCAAAGATCATGATCCCAAATACTTGTCACATTTAATCCAAATGATGCTCGGGATAAGAGGAATGTCTTATGCATCAAAGAAGATAGTATTCAAACTTCCGGTTATTCAATTTCTCTTCTTGTTACTACATCCAGCCTTTGAAGGACATCAGGGAAAGGAGACTTGGGGCTGGTTCTCTGAGGGTGGAGTCATATGCCTCTGTGGTCAGCCATTCCAATACTTTTTGTTTGGGAAGGTGTCATAGTTTCTGCAGAACTTGAAGGCTGCCATTCAAAATAGTATCTGACCAAGTGTTCATTAGCTACTGCCTACTTCAACCATAGAGTAAATGCAATTACTCCTCCAGTTGCTAGTGAGCGAAGAATGAAGGTGGCCAACTAGTGGCTGGCCTTCATAATTTCTGAGCTTATAGTATATCTACTAGCGGCCCAGTACACAAAATTTGTGCACTTGGGGAGGGGGGTGGTGGTGGTGGCGGCAGGATGGTGTCCCTCAGCCCAGCCTGCGCCCTTTTGCAGTCCAGGAGCCCTTGGAGGATGTTCGACTGATGGCTTAGCCTGTCAGACATCCTTAGCTCTGCTGCGGAGGTGGGAGAGGCTCCCACCACTGCCGCTGTGCTCGCCAGCTGTGAGCCTGCTTCTGGCTGAGCAGCACTCCCCCTGTGGGAGCACACTGACCACCAGGGGGCAGCTCCTGCATTGAGTGTCTGCCCCCTGGTGGTCAGTGAATGTCATAGTGACTGGTCATTCTGCCATTCGGTTGATTGCATATTAGCCTTTTATTATATAGGATAGACATAACAGCATAATTAAGATCAACAAAGAAAGCTAGGTCCTTTAAGTATGACATTAAATTATTATTCAAGGATAATTGTGTCCTGGCATCAATATACTCCTATTGTTTTCTTGTAATTTTCAAAGTTTGGAAATTTATTAGAAATGCAAATTCTCAGGCACCACCCCCACCTACTGGATCAGAAACTTGGGGGCCAGAGACCACCAATCTGTGTTTTAACGGGTGGTTTTAATGCACACTCAAGTTGGAGAATCACTGCTTTCAGTCTGAGAATGAGGGACATTTTTATAAATATTACTAAGCAAGGTAAAGATCAAAATAGATGTGAATTATAAAAAAATAGATGTGTATTATATAGAGATTTATAATTGTAAATAAAACTGTGTGTATGTGCATATTGCATGTATATATATAGATATTTAATATACATCTTACATTTATATATTTCACATATATACCAATATATATATTTATAT
>NW_005366140.1:521914-537702 GCF_000412655.1 Myotis brandtii | reverse complement strand
TATATGGGAAATATTATAAAATATATAAATATTTTATTTATAATGTTTATAAAATTATCCTATATAATGAAAGGCTAATATGCAAATTGACCAAGCTGTGGAATGACCAGTCACTATGACACGCACTGACCACCAGGGAGCAGGCAGGCCACCAGGGGAGAGGGCCTAAGCTGTCAGTTGGACTTCCCCTGAGGGCTCCCGGACTGTGAGAGGGCGCAGGCGGGGCTGAAGGACGCTTCCTCCCCCCCGCCCCCCAGCGCATGAATTTTGTGAACCAGGCCTCTAGTATTTTATATATTACACACAGGTGTGTGTATAAGTATTTAAAATAGGCCTTGTCAACTACTATACAACTTGAAGATGATGTTCTTTTGGGGGTTTAAATAGGACCATTCTTTTCTACTTTGCATTCACAACCAATTGTCAATAAGACAAAAAAAAGTGGATGGAGTTAAAAACTCATCACAACACCTTTATTACTAACAAAGCCCAGATTGGAGAATGTGGATGGAGTCAGTGGGCAAATGTGCTTCTTAATATACCGAGAAATGCTCCTGTGGGGAGACAGAGAAAAGTCAGGAATGCCACACTTCATATCAAGAATGGGGGCAAAGTATTTCTCTCTAACAACCCTGGATGTTTAACCCATGGGGTTTAGCCCTTCAGCCAAGAGTCAACCAAGAATATGGCCTCCAGCTCACCCTCCCCAGGCAGGAGATCAGCACTGAATCAGAACAGCGGTGCTTCCTCCCAGTGCCCACTTCCCAGAACCAGCTGTGACCTTTGAGTATCTTCCTGGGACCTCTGATGACACGGAAGGCTCTGAAATGGGTTTGAACAGTCCACTAGTTAAATAAAACCAAGACTTCTCTGTACTCATGGTTGAAAACTGACTCACTTTCCTATCCCAAATTATGTCGAACCACATTTTCCAACATAGCATAGCAGGTTCTTCATTGAGATTAAATGACTCACTGAGATCTTCCAATTATAAATGTATAAAGACAATTCCATAATAAAATGGGAATTGTCAACAATTTAAGAATGCCCCAGATTTTACTATAAGTGCCCCTCATTATATTAAATTCCCAGGGAGAATTTGAAGTTCAAAGAGTCAATTTCCTTGGCAAGTCTAAGTTCAAAGAAGCTAATATTCATAATCAAATTCACTTGCTTTTATAGGTTGAAGTTAAGGAAATTAAAGTCTGAAATTCATCCTCTTCCATTTCTTACTGTGTTGAGACTCAGCCAGAGAACTTCCTGATGGTTGGGTTGAACTGGGGTTCCTTCAGAAGCTGTACTCTGGATTCTCAATGGATGGTGAATTCCTTCAGGGCCTCAGGAGTTTTATTAATCCAATGCCAAACCTCAACTACCTCACTTTTAAAGAGCTTGATCAATTAATAGAACACATAGCTTATCAAGTGCAGACCTTGTAGATCCCCATACCCCTGACAAAGATTCTCTTCTGGACCAAACTCTAAGCAGGCCCCTCTAAGCACTTTTTCAACCAGGCCCAGCTCTTGGTCATGTTTTCAAGAGCTCAATTTTAAAGATTTTTTAAATATATATTTTTATTGATTTCAGAAAGGAATGGAGAGGGAAAGAGAGAGAGAAACATCAATGATGAGAGAGAATCATTGATCGGCTGCCTCCTGCATGCCCCCTACTGAGGATTAAGCCCACAACCTAGGCATGGGCCCTTGACTGGAATTGAACCCGGGACCCTTCAATCCGCAGTCTGATGCTCTATCTGCTGAGCCAAACCAGGTAGGGCAAGAGCTCAATTTTAGCAAGAATCCCGCTAGGTCAGTTCAGCCAGAATTCCCCATCCTTGATATCTGATCACCTGCGATTTCTAATCAGGTTCCTCATGCTCCATCATCCCCAGGTGATATCTGATTATTCTGGCCAGTCTTCAGCAATACTCCTGTTAGGACAAGTTAACCAAAATTTCCCCTTATTCCTGATGTTTCCTCTTGGTAATTTTCCATCCACTTGTAATCAAGTAAAAGCTTGACCATCTTGAGAAAGTATAGAATTCAGGCTTCTTTTATGTCAGGGGAAGGGGGAATGGGAGGGGTTTGAGGTCAGGAGGTGATTGATGACTGCAGACATCTGGACATGAGCAAGGGTCCAAGGGGAATGGTGAAACTTCAAATTCTAGTTGTGATGGTCCCAGTCATGAGATACCTGTAAATCTTTTGCTAAACAATCATTATTTTTATACATACCTTCCTTATCTCCTTGGGGAGGTACTTTTGAGCAGGGAGGTTATTTCAATAATTCCTAGGCTACAGGTTAGATTCTTTTAATGATTAGCATATCTATGTGCACAAGTAGGCATGTTATGGGAACTGGGCAGGCTCAAACAAGATGCAGTTAGAGAGATGATTATTTTATTCTATTACACACTGACTCCCACCGGCTTCTTGGCTCTATATATCCTCGCTTTTCCTTGTATTCTAAGTTGAACCCAATCTCTCTCCCCTACTGCAAAACCCCATTGCGGTGGTCTCTATATTTCTCATGATATTTCCCCTGAATAAGGTCTGCCTTACCTTCCTTTAATAAGTGCTGGAAGGAATAATTTTTTCTTTAACAGCTCCAGTTCACAGAACCATTCAACCTCCAGCCGTTATCCTAAGCAAAGTTGTGTTCTAAAATTCCAATATTTTAGTGCTGCCCAAGGACTATTCTACCTGAGGGGAGGGGGAAAGACAAACGGAATCTTGGCTTCTACTTCATCATTCTGTCTCTCGGTGACATCAGTTGTTTGGAATCCACAGCTGATGAACTTAACTTCAACTGAAGGAAAGCTCGTAGTAAGAGATTAATTTTGGCAAAGTGCATTGATTTTGGCACTGTGTTTACCTAAACTAGGCAAGAGTCCACCTGTGCATACTGCCTGCACTCTCTGAGAAGGGCATTGAGACACTGTTGCCTTCTTGCAGAGCTTGCAAATTTGCATAAGCATTGTTCCTCCAGCCCTGAAGCCCTGGACTTCCAGTGTTGCATTGAGGGTGAGCCCCAGCTGGTAGCACAGCTTCTGCTCTATCTCCTGAGCAGACATTTTTAGTTCTGGGTCACACAGGAGGATATTACTGTCCCTTATTTTGGAATTTTTAGGACCAAGGACCTTCTGAGCATTAGTTTCAGTAGGAAATTCACCCTCTGCTGATTCTGGCCAGGAGCTACAGGACTTCTAAACCTTTGCCCCTATGGCCTAGAAAGCATCAATGCCTTTGTCTTGACTTCTCAAGACATTGTATTTTCTTGACTTGTGAATTCCATAAATTTCTTGGCCCTGTTCCCTCAGGATCCAGGCACAGGACCCAATGCCCACCGACGTAACTGTAATACCTTGAAACACACCTGTTAATACTTCCACTATTTTCTTCTCTTGTACTGATGGATAAGCCTCATGAATACAAAGTCAGTTCTTCCAGACACACCTCTACGACCCTGTTAAAGAACAAAATTCAACCTAGTAGATCTGAAGATCTAATTTGCTTTTTTAAGCAATTCAAATGAATTGGGAAGCATCCCATCTAGCAACTAAAAGGGTGGGGCAAGGGAGCTATTAGCAAAAAAAGAAAAAGAAAGGATTATTTTTAATCCAGAAAGTCCTTTGGGGGAAGAAAAAGGCAAGAATTTTATCATGCAGATTTCCTCGTCTTCCTATAGGGATTAAGAGGGCCCGGTTACCTCAGTGGTGTTGACCAGAAAATTCCAGACTGATTAAGATTACATTTCTGGTTAAGGTTGAAACTGCAACCAGGCCATGGGCATTTAGCACAAGTGATACCATTTTGGGCCTGTGCTTTTCTCTTAAACAACTCTGACCCCAAATGGAATTTGGGGAAAAGGTGGCCCTGCCGATCTGAGCTGACATTAAGGATAAGAAGCTAGAACCCAGTTAATGTCTACACCACACAGGAAATTGCTCTGCCTAGCAGCTTCAGAGGAACTGACATGGTTCTGCCTACCAAGGCCTGCAAAGTTCTCACCCCACCTCAGCCCGGCCTGTGACACAAGTCCAAGCTGCTTCTTCCTAGTGCATTGCAGCAGCCTGCATGGGGACTACTGCTTCTCTGCTGAGGCCAAGATGGCCACATGGGGCTGGCTAGACTGGCGTGTGCCTGGTCAACCATGGGACCCAAGCACCTTTGCTTAAGGCAGTTATGACCTGGACATTGTTTGCTTGAAGCTGCCTGTCATTCAATCTTGACTCTGTGAGTACAGCCACTCTCCTGTGAACAAAACCATCATAAACTTCTGCTCAGGGTACAGTGTTAAAGACAACTGGTAAAAACCCACAATGTAAGAACCCACTGGCTCAGTGTGAACCTCTACAAATGTCTTGCATGGGCACCCTGGCCCCCCCAAAAGCCTTCCCCCATGTTATTTTGGCCTGAAGACTCAATTTCCTGGCCCATACAACAAATGATGGGGTCTCTGAGTGGCTCAGTTCATGACACCTGTTTTTCCCATCTCAGCTCTGATGCAGATAAAGGCAAAGTCATAAGACATGGCTAGTATCTGTGGGCAAGTGGATTGCATAATTCCCTGAATTATACACACAAATCATCCATTCACAGAGAATGCCAGTTTGCATGAAGACTCCCACCATTCTCCTTCTTTCCCCCTTGACATACGATCCATCATGGAGCAGAGGAGCCTTGTAATTCCCTGTAGGTAGCTCACTCCCAAGAGGAAAAAATGAAGAAGTGAGTTATGTTGACAAGACCTAGTGTATGCTTTTTTAAATTCACTAATACAATTAAATTATACCTTCCCCCTCCCCCCAGAAGTGAGAAGTAGAGCGAGACCAGGAGTGTCACACTCCGTACGGAAGAAGCATCTAGAGCAGTGCTTCTCAACCTTCTGGCCCTTTAAATACAGTTCCTCATGTTGTGATCCAACCATAAAATTATTTTCGTTGCTACTTCATAACTGTAATGTTGCTACTGTTATGAATCGTAATGTAAATATCTGATATGCAGGATGGTCTTAGGCGACCCCTGTGAAAGGGTCGTTTGACCGTCAAAGGGGTCGTGACCCACAGGTTGAGAACCACTGATCTAGAGTGAGAAGGAAATGCTCACCCCACCCATGTGACAGAGGTTGCATCATACAGTGGTGTTCAATAAATCTACTCTACAACATAGTTCCTTCTTTTTCTTAGATTTTGCTCTAAAGATCTGCTAAAAAAAAAAAACACCAAAAAAACAAAACAATAAGACCCTTGACATCATTATGTTGCATTTTATGCTTATAAACCTTCTGTCATTCTTTAAAAATCAAAAAGTTGAAGAGAGAGAGAGAGAGAGAGAAAGAGAGAGAGATATTTGGTTGTCTCCTGCACACACCCCAACTAGGGATCCAACCTGAAACCTGGGTATATGTCCTGAACAGAAATGGAACCTGCCACCTTTCGGTGTATGGGACAACACTCCAACCAACTGAGCCACACCATCCAGGGCTAAACCTTTTGCCATTCTTAGCACTGATTAATTTGTCTCTGAAAAATTTAGTCATCTGAATGTTTTCCTTTAAATCTAACATAAGTGATACCTATGGCAACCTCAAGCATCATAGAGTACCTTGTCCTTTCCAATTATGTGACCTGCCTCTCAAACAAGATGGAACACTTCTCAATTGATTTTTCACATGGGTGCCAAGGCAGTAAATGAGGGGAAGTGTAATGTTTACACAAAAGTTGCTGGGACAAATGGTTATCCACATGTGAAAGAATGAATTTAGACCCTACCTCACACTATACTAAAAAAAAAAGGAACTCAAAGAAGGTAGTAGATTTAAATGGATGAGCTAAAACTATAAAACTCTTAAAAGATAAATAGGCGTAAATCTATAGCGGGTGTGCAGGAGGCAGCAGATCAATTGTTATCTCTCCCACTCCCTTCCTCTTGCTCTAAAAAATCAATAAAAACACATTTTTAAAATTTGTTTTGTTTGTGTGTTGCAAATGATACCATCAAGAAAGTGAAACAACTCACAGAATGGGGAAAAGTATTTGTGACTCATATATATGACTAAGAACATCAGAATATCCAGAATATATTAAGAAATCTTATCTATATATATAAAAGCCTAAGCGACTGAACAACTGAACGACCGGATGACTGGTCAACTGGTCACTATGATGCACACTGACCACCAGGGGGCAGATGCTCAACGCAGGAGCTGCCCCTTGGTGGTCAGTGTGCTCCCACAGTGGGAGTGCCGCTCAGCTGTGCGCTACCGAGTGGTGGTGGCAGTAGGCACAGTGGGGCCAGGATAAGTGGGAGCAGCATGGTACCTGGCCCAGGCTCCTCCCTGGCCACCTGCCACATGCACTACTACTCTATCCCCTGAGGGGTCCCGGATTGTGAGAGGGTGCAGGCCAGGCTGAGGGACCCCACCGGTGCATGAATCTGTGCACCAGGCCTCTAGTAACTACATAATAAAAGACAACCTAATTTTAAAGTGGGCCAAAAAAAATAAAAAAAAGATCTGAATAGACATTTTCCCAAAGAAGACATAGAAATGCCCCATAAACACATGAAAAGATGCTCAATATCGTTAGTCATTAGGAAAATATGATCAAAATACAAAGAGATACCACACCCATTAGGATGCCTATAATAAAAAAAAGAGATACTAATACATGTTGGTGAGCATGTGGAGAAATTGGAATCTTGTGCATTGCTGATGGGAATGTAAAATGTAGATACCACACCCATTAGGATGCCTATAATAAAAAAAAAGAGATAATAATACATGTTGGTGAGCATGTGGAGAAGTTGGAATCTTGTGCATTGCTGATGGGAATGTAAAATGGTTCTGCTGCTTTGACCAGTCTGGAAGTTCCTCAAAAAGTTATCCATAGAGTTACCTTATAACCCAGCAATTTCACTTCTAGTTATGTACCCAAAAGAAATTAAAACTTATATCTGACCAAAAGCTTGTACATGAATATTCATAGCCCAAAAGTAGAAACAACCCAATTGTCTATCATTATATCTGACCAAAAGCTTGTACATGAATATTCATAGCCCAAAAGAGAAACAACCCAATTGTCTATCAACTGATGAATGGATAAATAAAATGTGGTATATCCATGCCATGGGCTATTATTCACTATAAAAAGGAATAAAGTACTGAATGGGCAGATCTACAGAGACAGAAAGATTAGTAGTTACCTAGGGCTGGGGCTGGGGAGAGGGTAAAGGGAAATAAGGAGTGTCTGCTAATGGATACAGGGTTTCTTTTTGGGGTGATGAAATGTTCTAAAATTGATTGTGATGATGGCCTCACAACTCTGTGACTGTACTAAAAACCATTGAATGGTACACTTTTAAAAAATCCTCATCTGAGGATATGTTCATTGAAGAGAGAGAGAAAACATCTATCTGTTGCCTCATGCACAGGCCCCATTGGGGATTGAACCTGCAACCTGGGTATGTGCCCTGACCAGGAATCAAACCCAACACCCTTCAGTGCACAGAATGATGTTCTAACCACTGAGCCACTGACCAGGACTGAATAGTACACTTTAATTTGGTGAATTATATGGCATGTGACTTGTACCTCACTAAAGCTGTTGAAAACAAATAAAACAATCAACTTTGTGTGCCCCTTGAAGGCAGGGACCACATTTCATGCTTCTTAGTGCAGCAAATATGAGGAAAGTAGTGGGCGTCACTGACTTTGCCCTTGGTTGAATCTCACCTAATAAGGCTTGAAAGCATTGAAAATAACGAAGAGGTTTTCTTTCTTAACTAGAGGCCCAGTGCATGAATTCATGCAAGGGTGGGGTCCGGCTGGCCCGCCCTGATGGGGGCAGATCAGGGCGGGGCCAGCAGGGGGGAGGGGCTGCGGGAGGTCAGCCGGCCCTGCCCCATGGGGGGCGGGGCTGGTGGGGGGGCTGCAGGAGGTTGGCCAGCTGGCCCTTCCCTCGATTGTGGTGGGGGAGGGATAGAGGCCCCGATCAGGCTGGTTGGCCGCCACAGTGAGTGTCATAGCGACTGGTCGTTCCAGTCGTTCCAGTTGTTCCGGCATTCCGGTCACTTGGCTTTTTAATATATATAGATGATATTTCTGAAGACTGCACAGGGTGAAGGTAGCATGCACCTCCCTGTGCTCATCTTCTTCCTTTGCAGTTAAGTGTGTTAAGGCACCTGGAGAAGACTGGGTCCAGTTATACCAAAAACAACAGGCACTGGAAGCCAGCCCTGCCTCTGTGCCCATGGCTATGGTCCAGTCCATCACTACTGAATTGCACCACAGACCTCGCCGTGTCCCTGATGGTCCTTATTGTCACCATCGCTCACATGGTACATACCCTTTTATGTAATGATGTTTATTTTGAATTTATATTAGTTCACACAAACACTCCATCCATGCTTTTGTTCCGGCCCTCGGGTCCAGTTTAAGAACCCATTGTGGCCCTCGAGTCAAAAAGTTTGCCCACCCCTGTCCATCACTACTGAATTGCACCACAGACCTCGCTGTGTCCCTGATGGTCCTCTTATTGTCACCATCACTCACATGGTACAATGCTTCCATCGACTGTTCTCCTAGACCAGTCAGAGACCCTCCATGCAGCTCTGAAGCATGGCTCTCACGGGGCCTGCTGTCAATTATCCCTCCCTGGTCAGTCTCTGTCCAAGACTTTCTTCAACAGACATTCTTCTGTCACTGTGTGCTGAGCACTGTCCCTGATGCCGCCTCCAGGAAACCAAACCTGGGCTCTTGCCATGTTGAGTCCCGGACCATCAGCCCTCCTCTTTCTCCCTGCTTCTGTCATCACCCTTGCTCCACCTCCACTCTCTTCCTAGACTTCCCAACTTCTTTTCTGGCAAGCAGTACCGGGAAGAGAGGAACACAGAATCTGAAGTCAGACAAGCCCACATCAGCACCTGCCCTCCTCTTGTTACCCGTGTAAACTAAGAGAAGTTACTTACCCCCTCATCGTTAGGTGGAGATAATTATAGCTCCCTGAGAAGGTGGGTGGTGGTGGGGGTGTGAAGATTAAATGAGATCATGCAACTAAGGCATTTAGCGGTGTCTGGCCCCTGGAACGTGGTCTGAAATTGGTAGCAGCTGTTATTATTTCTGCCTTGGGCTGGGCCAGAAGCTCACTCCAGCGGGGTGCAGAGGCGCCCTAGCCAGCTACGGCCCCCAGCCTCGGTCTGTGCTATTCCCTACCCTTCCATTTCTTGGTGAATTAGCTCCGCCAACGATCTCTGACAAGGGGAGGCAGCAGTCCAGTTCCCTAAATGTCTAACACCGTGACTTGCCTCTAGTCCTCCCAAGTTTGAGGCTTTTAGGTTTGTTACTGGGGTTGGGGTTGGAGGAGGGGAAGGGTTACATGGCAACCTCCACACATATTTCTGCGGCCCTGCCTCGGGACACTCATCTATGCCCTTCCAGCCATTCAAATGTGGAGAAAATCAGCGCTCCCTTCAAAGTTTAAACGCATTTCTGCATGGAAGCCCCTAGGCCAGTGATGGCGAACCTTTTGAGCTCGACGCGTCAGCATTTTGAAAAACCCTAACTTAACTCTGGTGCCGTGTCACATAGAAATTTTTTGATATTTGCAACCATAGTAAAACAAAGACATATTTTTGATATTTATTTTATATATTTAAATGCCATTTAACAAAGAAAAATCAACAAAAAAATGAGTTCGCGTGTCACCTCTGACAGGCGTGTCATAGGTTCGCCATCACTGCCCTAGGCCATGAGCACTTTCCAGCCACCTCCCATCCCATCCCAGCCCCTCCCCACCCCACACACTCCAAGGGCCACAGTGTTCTTTCTCGGGGCTGGTGTGGTTTCAGGCAGTCAGAACAGGCTGGTCCTCAGAGTCCCTGAGCAGCTCCGAAGCCCTGGAGATGTTTCTTCATGTTCCCTCCGGGTGCACAGTACTCAATAGCGCTCAGTTAGTATTTCTGGACCGATGAGTCACGTGGGCTCCTTTCCTTCTCTGGGAGCCCAGCTGAGTTTGGAATGAAAGGGAAATGAAGTAAACATCTCGGGCCCCACAGCCCACCGGGGTCATGACATTCACAGCACCCGGTGAGTCAGAGCTGACCCTCTTTTGTCTTCTCCCCAGGCTCGGAACTAAGAGCATAAACAGAGGCAGAAGGCGGGGAGGGTTCCCGTACCGAGGGACTAGTCTCTGGGTAATGCTCTGTCAAACCCACAGCTCTCAGCAATACACTTCTGGTAGAAATGCATTAGAGCCCAACTAGTTGTGAGTGTGTGTGTACAGACTATGTTAAACCCTCATTAATGCCTTTATGAAGGATGGTTTTTTGTGAGTTAAAAGGCAGTCAAAGCCATGATGAAGTTCTCCAAATGATCTCCTTTAGCTTAGTTTTAAAGACTTTCATTGCATCAGAGGATGAAGGCACATGGTCTGTCTAGTTAGATAGGTGGCCAGGGTATGGAAAAGGGGAGATGTTTCACTAGGAACTGTCTGTTATTAGATAGGCTGGGGGCCTGTGATTCAAAGTTAGATTTTCAATTTTGTCCACAGGCATCTGATGGAGTCATTTAAGGGTTTTTTTTTTCAGGCTCATAATAAATGTTGAGTTAAACCCTTTCCTACCCCTCTCTGTTTACAGATGCCCCAGAAATAGAATGTAGAAAGGTGAAGTGAGTTACTCAAAGCACGTGATCTGTTAGGCTCAGTGCTAAGACCAGGACCAAGGTTGTCTGGTTTCCAGTTCATGGCTCTTTTTGACTCATCAGGCTGTTTCTTCCCCCATCTGTGCCTCTATCGACTGAGAAAATATTAAGAGTTTGAAGACACCATAGAGATCATTAGCTTGAAGCCTCTCAAACTTTTCTCCTGAAAGCAAAGCAGAGTAAACATCTCCCCAGGAATGGCATATACATTGTTTTTGAACTTGTGTTTTTTATTGTAAAAATCATGTCTATATCTGGTGCCCCTCTCCACCTATTGGTCCATAGGGCCAGCCTCTAAGCAACTTTGTCACCTTAACTAAAGAACTGGTCAAGTCATTTAGATGCTATCTATTGGGAATTTCAAGTTTAAACCAAAACAGACTCAAAGTTAGAGGTCTAGAAGGAAAAGACCAGGAACTCCTACTGCCGAGGACTTCAGAGTTGCCCTGGCTCCTCCCCTCACCAATGCCACCTTGTTCTAACTGAGATTCGCCAGTATTGTGCCAGTACTTCCCTTTTGGACTTAGGCTAGCTCAATAGGAATGGATATCTCTTCTTTTGCACGTATAATCTCTTTAACAGATGTGTGTCTGTTTCATACTCACTTCTGCTCTCATAAACAATTATTATTATTACTAGAGGCTCGGTGCACAAAATTCGTGCACGGGTAGGGTCCCTAGGCCTGGCCAGTGATCAGGGCCAATTGGGGCCTTCCGACTGCTAGCCCGGGCCTTCCTTCTGAGCTGTGAGCTGGGGCCTTCCTTCCCTGGCTACCAGCTGCCAGCCAGGGCCTTCCTTCGTTCCGCATCACCCCCTGGTGGTCAGTGGATGTCATAGTGAGCGATCGAACTCCCGATCTCCCGGTTGAACTCCTGAGGAGACACTTTGCATATTAGCCTTTTATATATATACAGATGATGATGATGATTATTATTTGATAAAATAAAAAACCACTTTGCATATTAGCCTTTTATATATATACAGATTATTATTATTACTATTTGCTAAAATAAAAAACTAGTTCAGCCCTAACCTGTTTGGCTCAGTGGATAGAGCATCAGCCTGCGGACTGAAGGGTCCCAGGATTCTGGTCAAGGGCATGTACCTTGGTTGTGGGCACATCCCCGTAGGGGGTGTGCAGGTGGCATCTGGTCAATGTTTCTCTCTCATAAATGTTTCTAATTCTCTATCTCTCCTCTCTGTAAAAAATCAATAAAAATATATTTTAAAAAAACTAGTTCAAATCACTTTAATTTAGCATTTTAATTACTGGAACATATCTACAAGCATTCATATATTTAGCACAAATGTCATAAAGTTAAATGGAATCAATCATGACTATGAAAGCATGAAATTGTGAATTCCAAGGCATATAAGGAGCTTGCAATCACATATAATGAGTTCAATATTATTCCAAAACAGCTAGAGCTATATTTAGAAAAAGAAGGAAAGTGCCACAGAAAATATTTTTATAACATTCTTAATTTAATAGATTGAAAAAAAATCTTATTTTATTTTTCAATTACAGCCGACATACAATATTATATTAGTTTCAGGTGTACACCGCAGTTGTTAGACATTATATAACTTACTAAATGATCATCTTGATAAATCTTTTACCCATATGACACCATACATAGTTATTAGAATACTAGAGGTCTGGTGCACAAAATTCATGCATGGGTAGGGTCCCTAGGCCTGGCCAGCGATCAGGGCTGATCAGGGCCTTCTGGCTGCCAGCCAGGGCCTCCTTTCCCTGGCTGCTGGCCAAGGCCTTCCTTCATTCTGCACCATGTCATAGTGAATGATCAGCGCATGTCATAGTGAACGATCGAACTCCCAGTCTCCTGGTCAAACTCCTGAGGGGACACTTTGTGTATTAGCCTTTTATATATATAGATTACTGACTATATTCCTTATGCTGTACTTTCCATCTCATGACTATTCT
Source organism: Myotis brandtii (assembly GCF_000412655.1). NCBI lineage: Eukaryota > Metazoa > Chordata > Mammalia > Chiroptera > Vespertilionidae > Myotis > Myotis brandtii. The sequence continues at coordinate 525,053 of NW_005366140.1, read as the reverse complement.
GTTACTACAAATTTGGACTTCTTAATCCTTTCACCTTGTTCACCCAACTTCCCAACCTCCCTCCGATCTAGAAACCATCAAAATGTTCTCTGTATCTATGTTCTGTTTGCTAATTTATTTTGTTTTTTTTTTAGATTCAATTGCTGATAGATATGTATTTATTGCCATTTTATTGTTATATTTCTTATTTTTTTCCTTCCTCTTTTTAAAGAAGACCCTTTCACACTTCATGTAACACTAGGTTGGTGGTGATGAACTCCTTTAGCTTTTTCTTATCTGTGAAGCTCTTTATCTCACCTCCAATTCTAAATGACAGTTTTGCTGGCTAGAGTAATCTTGGTCATAGGTTCTTGCTTTTCATCACTTTGAATATTTCTTTTTTAAAAAAATTAATTTAATTTATTATCATTATTATTGTTTTAAAATTTAAATTCTTTATTGTGTAAAATATTACATGAGTCTCCTTTTCCCCCCATTGACCTCTCCCTGGCCGGTCCCATCCCCCAGCGCATGCCCTCACTCCCCTACTGTCTGTGTCCATTGGTTATGCTCATATTCATGCATACAAGTCCTTTGGTTGATCTCTTAACCCGTCACCCCCCGCCTTCCCTCATAGGTTGGACAGTCTGTTCGATGCTTCTATGTCTCTGGTTTTATTGACTATTTCTTGCCACTCTCTTCTGGCCTACAATATTTCTGTTGAGAAATCAGCTGACAGTTTTATGGGAGCTCCTGCAGAAAAGGAAATTACTGCATTTCTCTTACTGCTTTTAAGATTCTCTCTTTGCTTTTAACCTTTGGCATTTTAATTAAGATGTATTTGGGTGTGGGCCTCTTTGGGTTCATCTTGTTTGAGACTCTCTGTGCTTCCTGGACTTGTATGTCTATTTCCTTCACTAGGTTAGGGAAGTTTTTTGTCGTTTTTTTCAAATAGGTTTTCAATTACTTGCTCTCTCTTCTTCTTCTTGCACCCCCATGATGCAAATGTTGTTTGTGTGTTGCAAATGTTGTTACGCTTAAAGTTGTCCCAGAGTTCTTTACACTATCTTCATATTTTTAAATTCTTTTTTCTTTTTGTTCTTCTGCTTGGGTGTTTTTTACTTCCTCATATTCCAGATTGTTGATTTGATTCTCAGCTTCATCTACTCTACTATTGATCCCCTATAAATTGTTCTTCATTTCAGTTAGTGTATCCTCATCTTGATAGCCTCCATGTGTTTGTTTCTATGTATTAGGTAGAGCTGCCATGTCTCCCAGGCTTGGTGGAGTGGCCTAATGTAGTAGGTGTCCTATAGGGTCCAGTGGCACAGCCTCCCCGTTCACCCAAGCTGTGCACCCCAGATGCTCCCTCTCACGTGGGCTGTGTACACCCTCCTGTTGTAGTTGAGTCTTGATTGCTGTTGGCTTGTCAATGGGAGGGATTTACACCCAGGCCAGTGGTCTGCAAGAACTGGCTGTGACCATTGTGGAGGATCAGCTGTGCAGAGGCCCACCTCACAGAGTAGGACTTACTTCAGTGGGGTTCTGCTGCTTGCTGAATCTGGCCCTTGACTGTGTTGCTTCAAGGTGGTCTAAAGCTGTCCACAGGGTATACTGGGCACTGGGGCCTCCCTGAAGGTGCAGGCCAAGGTCAGCTGCCACCTGTGTTCTGCCTGAGGACACCCAGCATTAGCTACAAAGTGATCTGCAAATGGCTGTTACTTGAGCTGGGCTTGGAGGTGCCCAGGAAAGGCCAATCTATGAACCAAGGCTGGCCACCATTAGTACTGGGCCTGGGGTCAGTTAGTGAGGTACAGGAGCATACTGAAGCCAGATGCTACTCATTTGAAAGATTTTAGGAAAGTGTAGGGATTGAGCCAAGACAGGCCATTCATATGAAAATGCCACTGGAAACAGCTTGAGTGAGTCTGAAAGTTGGTGGGGTGGGATCTTAGGGAATCACCAGGGTGGTGTTAACAGTGATAGCCAGGTTGATAGAAACTCAGATATGGCATTCACCTGTCAGTTCTGTGGAGGAAGGACTCAGAAAAGGAACAATGGCGTCTGCCAGCACTTCTGTCTGGGAGAAAGCTGCCCCTCCAGCTCTTGCCCTGATACCAGGCTATTCAGTTCCTCCCCATATGGCCCTGGTGCCTTTTGAGCTTCTGCCCTAGGCCTGGAACTCAGAGGGAGTGAGTCTGAGTAAGTCCATGCTCTGGCCCTTTAAGAGAAACAGCACCGGACCTTTAAAAGGAACTGCCTGGGACTCAACTGGGAATCAAACCCATAACCTAGGTATGTGCCGACTGTGAATCAAACCCACAACCTTTTAGTGTACAGGATGACATTCCAATCAACTGAGCAACACTGGCCAGGGCCCAGCTGGATTTTACAGCCAGGGGACTTCTCTTCTGGGCACTGGAACCCTGGGCTGGGGGACCTGGTGTTGGGCTTTGACCCCTTCAGCTTCTCAGGGGGGACCTCTGCAACTGAGATAGCCCTCCTGATTTTTATCTGCCACAGGTGGGTATGGGATCAGCCTGTTCTTTGTCTCTGCTCCTCCTACCAGTCTTGATGTGGCTTCTTCTATATATCTCTAGTTGTAGAACTTCCATTCAGCTATATTTCAGGTGGTTCTGAATGATGATTGTCCTGTAGTTTAGTTGTATTTTTTTAAGTATTTGATGATACTTTTATTACTTATTTATTTAGAATCCTTACCTGAGGTTATGGTTTTTAATGATTTTTAGAAAAAGGAGAGAAAGAGAGGGGGGCGTGGGGGAGAGAAACATTGATGTAAGAGCAACATCAATTGCTGCCTCCTGCATGCCCCCAACAGGGATCGAGCCTGAAACCCTGGCATGTGCCCTGACTGGGAATCGAACAGGCAACCCTTCAGTGCACAGGACCATGCCCAGTCAACTGAGCCACACTGGCCAGGGCAGGGCTGTTGTATTTTTGATGTGATTGTGAGAGGATGCAAATGCCAAATTAATCTATGTTGCCATTTTGACTGAAAGTTCAACATTTATTTTCGACAATTTTTTATTTAATTAGTGAAAATCCATTGCTCCTAAATAATTTGGATCTTATGATTTTTAAAAATTTAATTTAATCTAATTTTACTGTTGACAGTATTACAGATGTCTCCCATTTTCTC
>NW_005366140.1:515423-521868 GCF_000412655.1 Myotis brandtii | reverse complement strand
CCCCCCCCCCACCCCCCCCCCCCCACACACACACACACACACACACACTGAGACTGTTATTCTGTTTCCTACTTCCATACTTCTGGCCCTATTTTGTTCACCAGTTTATTTTGTTCTTTAGATTCTACTTATAAGTGAAATCATGTGATATTTGTCTTTCCCTAACTGGCTTACTTCACTTAGCATAATACTCTCCAGGTCCATCCATGCTGCCACAAAGGGTAAAAGATCCTTCTTTTTGACAGTTGCATAGTACTCCATTGTGTAAATATACCACAGCTTTTTTATTCACTCACCTATGATTTTAATAATGTCATATAGTTTGCTACAGGTAGTGCATATTATAATGGGCTGGGCAAAGACTAAATTAAATTCAGTCTTAAATTGCTGATTTGACTGACTATTTTTGACCTACAGCAAATTCATATGTTTCAAACAAATACATCTTAAATTACTTGGCAAGAACAACAAGGAATATATACAGACATATAATTGTTCAACCTCTTAATAACCATTCACTGAGCACCCTCATGTGCAACTCAGTTCATTAAAGAACCACAAAATAGAATGATATATAGACTCTGAGGCCAAGGGGGTTACCGTAGTGGTTATAAAGTAGACAGTGACACATGATAAATGAGGTTCTGATTAAGTTCTATGAGAAAGAGATTTCTTCTAAGAATATTAGTTTTCATGAATATGATTGTTTTAGAGTGGGGCTTTCAAAGAGAAGTAATGTTTTATATTGAAATATTTTGGATAAGAAAATTATTCCAGAGAGAGGAAAGAGAGAGAGAGGGGGGAGAGAGAGAGAGAGAGAGAGAGAGCTGGAAAATTACTTTTAATGCACAGGAACCAGAAATTAATGTCTTGCTAGAATGCAGTATGAAGGAAAATCCCGGAACAAAACATCAAAAGAGAAAGTTGTGGCCAAATTATGGAAAGCTTTGTAGCAATGTGGAATTATAAAGGTTTTATCACCAGGGAATGATGCAATTAGGGTTGCATTATAGAAATTATTAGTAGCCAGCACGAGGAGGCTGAATTGGAATGGGGATGACTGATGGCAATAGTCTAGGAGCAAGGTGATGGAGAGGAAGTAGTGTGATAGCAGTGACATATGCTCTTGAGGTTTAGTCTAGTCTAATTAGACCAGGGGTGGGCAAACTTTTTGACTCGAGGGCCACAATGGGTTCTTAAACTGGACCGGAGGGCCGGAACAAAAGCATGGATGGAGTGTTTGTGTGAACTAATATAAATTCAAAGTAAACATCATTACATAAAAGGGTACGGTCTTTTTTTTTTTTTAGTTTTATTCATTTCAAACGGGCCGGATTCGGCCCGCGGGCCGTAGTTTGCCCACGGCTGAATTAGACCCAGGGGACCACACAAACAGTTAATTCTCTTTGATACTTTAGAAATGAAGATTGACCATATCACCTTTATCCTGTGAGGTCCTTAGAGAAGGGAATTGAAAGGACTTGTCTCCAACAGGTTACTTACATTAACTTGAAGTAAAGAGTCAGTCAGGCCCTGATTGGTTTGGCTCAGTGGATGGAGCGTCGGCCTGCGGACTGAAGGGTCCCAGGTTCCATTCTGGTCAAGGGCATGTACCTTGGTTGCAGGCACATCCCCAGTTGGGGGCGTGCAGGAGGCAGCTGATCGATGTTTCTCTCTCATCATCCAAATTTCTATCCCTCTCCATTCCTCTCTGTAAAAAATCAATAAAATATATATATATTTTTTTAAAAAAGAGTCAGTCAGAAGGACTTGTGTCAAACAAGGAAAAGTATACATTTTGAACTCATCTTATTAGAAATAGAAATACTCATTTAAATATAAACGTAAAACTTGTATTTATAAGAATATAAATTGTGAGCTCAGTTCTACCCTGTGAGGCCTCAAATAACTTCCTCTATTGCCCCTGGGCAGTTGGAATTCAGTGCTTCTCAGATTTAAGATAACTAAATATTACAACAGGAATTCTAGAGTTTTACCCAAGGAAATCTCGCCAGATGAAAAGGGTGACAGTAAAAGAAGTTCTGAATTTTATTCCTTGTACTTTATCTTCTTGGAGATCTCTTGCCTTTAGCCCTGTTGCCAGAGCCACACCACATCTCTGGGCGCTTGTTCTGTAGCTCTCTATTGCTCAAACCTAGGATGGTTTTGTAGCTTAGTTTCCAATACAGATACAAGACTTCCACATCAGTTCATGTTGGAACAACTGCGACTATACTTACCTTCCTGCTGTAAACTAGAAAGCTGGGAAAATGTATCAGGCATTAGTGTGTCCCAGTTTTATTTGGTACATTGGGCGATAAGTAGTTAAGGACTGTGGTCCCAAGGGAAAGAAAAAAAGATAAGGGGGAGCTCTAAGATTGCTTCAACATTCTGCCTGGAGGCACTTTCTGGATGTCAGCACACGGTGGTAACCCCAAATAGAACAGCAGCCTTTCAGAGAAGAGAGTTTGGGAAGGCTAAGGTAGTCAGAATTTCAGTAACAGTGTGCCAGAGAGGAGGGAGCTGCATGGGAAAAGAGCTCCAAAATTCTACAAGGTAGTTCCCTTAAATCTGTTGCTCAGTAATAAACTACACATGCCTAGGGAGAAACTCTACCAGGCCAGTCTAAGGAGAATTCAGGGGAACACAGAACTGAACATAGTCTGGAAGATGTTTGACTCCTGACCAGCAGGAGTTTAGGGTCCTCACTGAGCACTTACAGGGCTTACAATGGAAACTCCAGAGGGGTCTCTAAAGCCACCATAATAAAGCTTAAAAAGAAGCTCTGGAAGGATTAGGCAGATCCGTAAGAAACTTAACTGTCTGCCAGAGTAAAGTGTAATACTTCTAATATATTAAAAATGTTCATCACACAAAATATAAAACATGATTTCTAGCACTTCATGAAAAATTACTAGACTATGAAGAAGCAGAAATATGAGATCCATAATTAAGAAAAGCATCAACCAATAGAAATAGCCACAAAAATAATGAAATTAGTTGACCAGGACTTTTAAAACAACTAACTTAAATGTGCTCAAGAATTCAAAGGAACATATGAGTAAAGAAAAAATATATTTAAAAAACACACAAATGAAACTTCTAGGAATAAAAAATATACATATAAAATGAAAAAATCCACTGGATGGGATTAATAAAAGTTTGGAGCCTGGATAAAAAACGACTAGTGAACTTGAAGACATAACAATAGAAACTCAATAAGGTGCATTTTCACTTTAAAGAGCTAGGAAAAAAAACGAGTGATTCAAGCCCAAAGTACCTAGAAGGGAAAATAAAAAGCAGAAATCAATAAATCAGATAATTGGCAAAAATAGAGAGAATGAAAAAACAACAACAAAACAGAACAAAAACTGATTCTTTAAAAAGATAAATAAAATGTATAAGCCTCTAGCTAGGATGATCCCAACAAATAAAAAGAGAAGTCATAAATTAATAATATCAGGAATGCAAGAGAGATATCAGACACTGGCAAAACTGACCCATGTTCCTGTTTGATGCGTGGGCTGAGGCTGCGGTGAAGACATTGAAGATACTAGAGGTCTTTGTAGAGTGCGTCTTCAGATGGTCTCTGCCATCATGAGGAAGCAGGTTGAGAGTAGAAAGAATGGGCAGCAGCAGTGGGCAACAAGCTAAAGATGAGTAAACTATATCTTGTGTAACCCTTGTAAAAATATTAACTCACTTAGAAGACTCATGGAGTTAGGTCACATCTCAAGAACAACGATCTAAGCAGAGGTCAGATTGTTACTGCTCTCTCCCCTAGTACCTCGGGGGGGATATAAGTACAGTTCATAGAGTCTCCTATTAACATCTCCTCTCCCTACCTATTCTCTAGGGCTCAGCAATTCCTTGAAACCTCTAACTCATCTACTCTAGAAAGTAATCTTACTCTTTATGTTTTTCTGTTTTCACAACATTGCTCCCTCCACTATCTCCCTTAATCTGGCCATGTCCTTTAGAAAAATGTGCTTCAAATACTTGACCCCTCTATCCTCCCATGCAAAATTCCCTAGGGAGTGTATTTCATCTTCATTTTGACTGTTTTTTATTTCTGGAATTCAATTGTTTGGATTTTGTCCATGTCTGTCTCTTAAAATAGAGACGAAGATGGAGGCTATAGTGGTGGTGTGATGGTGGGATAAATTTTTGAATCCCCAAACAAACACTTTTAATTATGACATATTTGTGAAGCTTGGTTATTTAGCTTGGTGTTATTTTAGGCATGTTTTTTCCTTTAAATATTCTTGAACTCATAAATATTTTGTTAAAAATATATGTTTTATAATTTGTGCTTATGAGAAAAATATAAAATTTGTAGAAGAAAAATTAGCAAATTAGCATAGTTTATCATATACCTTAAAGATATGCAAACTTTTACAAATTTTATTTCTAAGAAAAAAATCTTAATAAAATCATTATGAAGTTATGCAAAAACAAGGATATTTCTACAACAATGATTACAAAAAGTGATGTATTCTGAAGAATCTGATATCCAACCAAGTGGAAAGAAGTTAATAAAATAAATTATGGTATATACAACCTAAAATAATGTTATAAAGTACTTCTTAATGGCAAAGTTTTAAAATGTCCAAAATATGTAGTTCAATAATTATAGAAAACCATATAATTAAAAGATCTCATTTTTATTGAAAAATGTAGTTTATCCATATTTAGGAAAACATTGAGTCATCTGCAGCCAACAACATAGTGGTCAGGTGACATGATTTTTCATCTTTGTGCTTTTCTGTTTTTTGACAGTGTACATGTATATGAGTTAGGGAAGCTCTTGGCTGCCTATAAATTACAAAAACCCAACTTTAGTGTATCAATTAAATAGATCCCCCCTCCACTAACTAGAAATCTCAAAATGGATGGATTCTAGTCCTGGCTCAGCATCTTGGGAAGACCAGCATCTTTGAAACTTTTGTCTTCTTCCTCACTTTTGTCCCCTCGGCCACAAGCTGGCTGCTGAAGTTCTAGCAGTCATGCCTGCATCCCAGGCAGAAAGGACAAATAAGGGAGAAGTGGCCACACAACAGGCCACCACTTCAGTCCTATTGGCCAAAATTCAAATGTGTGCACTCTGCCCCTCCTCAACTCCAAGGAATAATGGGAAGTCGAGTATCTTAGCTTTTCCAGCCTCATAATTACAGGGAGAAATGTCTAAGAAAGTGTGGTTGAGCCAACCTCTGGTGTGTGTATTATTCTGTATGTAATATGTCAGTATGCATTACTTTGATAATTAGATTAAATTTAAAAAAGAGGTTACTAAAAATTAATCAATCACTTAACATGGCAGCCAAGTAAATAATGTAGCATAAAGAATTTGATGATATAATTTCAAGTTATTTTGTTTATAATATTTATTGTTTTTTAATTTAAATTAAAATTGTCCAATTCTATAATATATTATCTCTATGTTGTATTGTGTATTCACCACCCCCTATACCCTTTTCTACTTCCCCACACCCTCCTTTTCCTCTGGTGATAATATTTATTGTTTAACATTATTGATGTACATAATTATTGTGCATAGCTTATGTCAGTATGCATTACTTTGATAATTAGATTAAATTAAAAAAGAGGTTACTAAAAATTAATAAATCACTTAAAATGAAGGTCAAGTAAATAATGTAGGATAAAGAATTTGATGATATCATTTCAATGGATTGTTTTATTTATTTGTTTTTTTATTTAAATTTTAAAAAATGTCCAATTCTATAATATATCATCTCTATGTTGCATTGTGTGTTCACCACCCCAAGTCAAGTCTCCTTCTATCACCTCCTATGCCCTTTTCTACTTCCCCATACCCTCCTTTTCCTCTGGTAATAATATTTATTGTTTACAATTATTGATTACATAATTATTGTGCACAGCATTGTGCAAAATGTTATGGAGAAAAAGGGAACTTCTGACATGTTTAGCCATTGAAACACTTATAATCTAGTTTAGGAGACATGTCCTGTATTCAGAACATAGTATAGTATAGACTACAACAAGGAAAAAGTGTAGAAGCCAATGGTAGAAGCAATTATTGCCCTGGCATGTCAGCAAAGAACTAGGTATGGCCAGAGAAGCTTCTGGAGGAGATAGCACCTGAGCCAGGTTGCCTAGGATGTGAGAATTTAAAGGGTGGGCATAAGGAAGGACTCTCTGAGCTGGGCAATAGCCCTGGAGAAGCCCCAGAGACGGCAATGCAAATTTCATGTGTGGGTCAGCGCAGAGGTCGGGCAAACTTAAAATGAAGAGTAGGGAGTGCTACAGGGAACTTGAGAAGATTTTCAAACAGATATGAAAGCATTTTCATTTCAAGGTGAAGGGATGGCCACGTGTCCCTCCAGGGAGCGCTTACCTCATCCCTGTGACATCGTTCTTGTTGACGCAGCATCTCTGCAGGCGCCTTCCTGTTATTTCCAAGGGC
>NW_005366140.1:494770-514892 GCF_000412655.1 Myotis brandtii | reverse complement strand
TGATTCAGGAGAGCTGCCCTAGAGGAGGTAATGTCTATTGTGAAAAGTAAATGTTGAAAAACAGTGGTGATCAAATCTAAGAGACAGTAATTACCTGAAATAGCTACCAGGGACACAAATCATTGACCATTTGCTCCCTACGGTTTGTCCTGCTTCGCCTCTAACTTTTTAACTAGTGTTAATAACCAAAATCTAACTGAGTCAATTTGAAGATATAATTGGCTTTATTAAATGATTCATGAATCAGGCAGCATCTTATCTAGCAAGCAGAGAGATACTCCCAGGCTTGTAGAAAGAAGGGTTGGACAAGGAAGTCATCTGCAAGAGAAAAATGAAGTTTCATTGGAGGAAAGCAAGAGTTCAGGTGACTATGGTTTCTTATTGGCTGAGCTGTGGTGTTTCAGTTGGCTGGGATTGTTGCTGGGCAGGAGGAAAATCTTCCTCCTGTTGGGGTAATAAAGTAGTTGCACTTCCTGTTTGGGAGTGCAAGGTACAAGGTACATCTCCTCCTGTTGGTGTCTGCAAGTGACCTCTTCCTGTTTGGGGTAAGTGATGAGTGGCAGGGCGTGAGAGCTCCCTCTACAGGTCTTCCCAACTTCAGTTTTAGTTGAGGTTTCCTTGATTAATTTTCACACTAGTTGCTTCTTTTACACTTTGGTGAGTGGAAAGAATATAAGACATGGAGTCAGGAGACCTGGGCTGCTGTCCTAGCTCCTTGTGATTTATGATGTGACCGAGGTCATTTGCTCCATCTCTGGATCGCTGTTGACTCTGCTGTAATATGAGGGGTAGATGGACATTTGCCCTTGAATCCCTTCCTCCATTTGGTGAATCCCCCATCTAAAAATTTTTGGTCAGAAGCAGAGCCCACCTCTCACCAAAGAATCTATCTATATATATAAAAGCCTAAACGACCATTACGACGGAATGACTGGAACAACCAAAACAACCGGAACAACTGGTCGCTATGATGTGCACTGACCACCAGGGGGCAGGCACTCAACGCAGGAGCTGCCTTCCTCCAGCAGGCCCTGATCACCTGATTGGGGCTGGGCCCCTGGGCTGGGACAGGGAACTGGGGGTGGGTGGCAGTGGATGTGGCCCCTTTCCCAGGGGGACTGAGGGCTGGCTCCCTCCTTGGGGCCGGTGGCCAACCTCCCAGGTCCCTTCCCTGTCCCTCCCCATGGCCAGCAGGCCCCGATCACCTGATGGGGGCCTGCTGGCCAACCTCCCGGTCCCTCCCCTCCCAAGGTCGGGCCCCAGGCTGGGATGGGGAATAGGGGGTGGGTGGTGGCGGACGCGGGTGGTGAGGGAAGGAGGAAGGGGGAAAGTGGGGAGTCAGGGAGGCGGGGAACCATGTGGTGGCGGCATGCGGGCAGCAAGGGAAGGAAGAGGCAGGGAACCTGATCACCGGCCAGGCCTAGGGACCCCACCCATGCACAAATTTCGTGCACTGGGCCTCTAGTGAGAAAATATGCTTGTTTCCTGCCCTCCTTTTTAGCTGGAGTGGAGATTGGTGACAGAGACTCTCCCAATCAGACATGTACTGGCCAGAATCTGAATTAAAGAAGCAAGGACAATGGAGGATCCTCCTGGGAGCATCACAAACAGGAAGTATAAGCCATGAAGTCCAGTGCCCCCAAGAGTGGCAACAGTACTCCCCTGACCATGATGCTGGGCTTTGCTCCGGGAAGCAGAGCTCTAGGCCCTGTTCTCCAACTCCCCCACTATCCTTTTAATATATTCCTTTCCTGCCTAGGGAAGCCCATGTCAGTTTCCATCGCTTGCATCTAAGTCCCCTAACTGATACCAGCGCTTGAACCAGGTACCTTCCAAGGTTCCTTCCAGCTTGGTGTTCTGTGATTCCAGAACTTGTCTTCTGACTGGCTAGCACCCTGCTGGGCCCTTAATGGATGCTAAGTGACCAAACGGGCACAGGTCTGTCTTAGATTTTCTCTTTCCCAGGTTTTTCCCGAGCTCACTCAGTGCTCTAAGCAACACCTGCATGGTGGTAGCGGAAGACACATCAGCAGGAAAGAGACAGCACTGTCTCCCTGCATGGTGTTTTTCCAGGAGGAGGAAGAAGTGTGGGAGGCATGCTGCCTGTCCCCGAAGAGCTGCAGACTGATTAGGACAAGGAGATGAGCACATTTTAAACGTTCAGTGCTAAATGATGTGGAAGACACCTGGGCTCGGAGAATGGAGAATCCAGTGAACAGAGAGAAAGAAGTCGAGTAGGGTGTAGTTTGAAGGTTTGAGTGGGATTTAGATGAGCAGAAGGGAGTTCTGCACAAGCTGGGGTGGGCGGGGCAGGCATGAGCATGAGCAGGAAGAGTGTGTGGTGTGGGGGAGTCGCCCTGGGGTGGCAGGAACACAGGTGAAGCCGTGTCTCCAGGGCTGTGATCGCCCCGTGACTATGAGAACCAGCACACTCTACACTTTACTTATGGGTCCAGAAGACAAAGAACAGGAACAGCAAAAAGGGAAACCGCTGGCCCGATTCAGAAGGAAATCATTCGGAGACTAAGGGGCAGAATTCAATTTGATTCTATAAGTATTCTGCGTGCTGTTGTGTGTTGGGCATTGTTCCAGGTATAGAGATACAGAAGCAAAAAAAACCTAGTTTGTTCTCGTGGAGTCTGTGTTCTCTTAGGGCCACGTCTCTCTCTCTCTCTCTCTCTCTCTCTCTCTCTCTCACACACACACACACACACACACACACACTCAGGTGGCGGTGAGTGTCTAGAGAAAATGAAGCAGCACTAGGGTATACGAGAGTGCTGCTGGGAGGGGAGGGTGCATTGTATATGGGGAGGTCAGGTCTCTATCTGAAAAGGTGATGTCTGAGCAGACATGAAAGGAGGAGAGAGTTATTGGATATCTGGCGGAAGACTCTTCTACACAGAGGAAACAGCAAGGGCAAGGCCCTGAGGCATGCTTGATGTGTTCAGGTGTAAGGAGAAGGCTAGTGAGGCTGAAGCACAATGAGCCAGGGGAGAGAGGGAGGGGGAAGTCAGTGAGGGGGGCGGGGGCTACATCCCCATAGGCCATGGAAAACAACGCACTTGGTGCACCAGAGTAAACATTATCCTCTGCAACCCATCCTCCTCCTTCCCCCTGCGTTCGGGCGATCTACATCGTGAGTTGCACCTGGGAGTGTAGACCTCATAAGAGAGTGCTGGCGTGGAGAGGGTGTGTCCCCACTCCTTCCGTTTCCACTGAAGTCCTGCCCAGGGGGCCCCACTTCCCTGCTCTGTCACACTGTCAGCTGGTCTGCCAATCTCATGCCATCAGGAGTGAAGCTGGCCTGGTTCGTGCTCCCTCTGGGCCTGTGCTGGCTTTGACAACATGAAGGAGGTGCTGGGTTTCCACGGGTGACGATAGAAGTGGCCGGTGAGGGTTCCTCTAGGAACTCTTGCTCTGAATGCCTATTTGGGCAATGTCAGCTATCGCTATGGGCATATGGGTTTGAAGCTCTGAGTTTTCTCCTTCCTCTCTTTAAAGATACCCACCAGGGTCATGGCTCCCTATCTGCCCAAGGGGTGGTGGACCCCTTGCCTGTAACCCCAGTTTTCTCAACCACCAATACTCTGAGGATCCACTCTTCTTCAGCATCTTCTAATGATCTTTCCCGTCCTCAGGGGGCTTCTTCCTTTGCATTGCTACTAAACTCCCCCAGAACTGAGGACACAGACTAGTGTGGTTGTCGCTAGGTGATCTAAAAGTGGGGGGATCTTTGGGGTTTTTACAAGATGAGAGCAGGGCAGAATGGCACAGAAATGGAAAGGACAGGTTTGGGAGCAGAGAGGTCTGTGTTTGGAGCCGGGCTAATCTGGGGCAGACAGGAATGCCGGCTGCCTCTCGGAAGCCCTGTGTCAGCTGAGCTCCAAGTGGCAGCCCACAGGAGTGGCTCAGGATGTCCTTGAAGGTAGGGGCTCACAGCGGCCAGAGGGGGAGTCTCCGACTCTTCAGTTGCCCCACTCGCCAGGGCTCTGAAGTCTCTCAGTGGCATCATGCCCTTCCCTGCGTGCCTCCAGCCTCAGTGCCCTGAGACTGACCTGAGGTGCCGGGCAGTGGATGCTCCAGCGCCTGGGCTCCGGGCCAGACGGCCTGGCTTCCACTCGGCTGTGTAGGTTTCTAGCCTGAGACCTTGGGCGAGTGACTCAGCATCTCTGTGCCTCCGTTTCATTATCTACAAAGTGGGGGTAGTGACAGCCCCTACTTCAAAGGCTGTTGTAAGGTTTATACGGGTAGATACAGGTAAAGCTCTTTGGATCACGAATGCATGGAAAGCAGCCAGCACTTCTATTGATGTAAATAACTCCACAGCATTTGCTGGCTCAAGGTCCGGTGGAGTCTCCCAGGCCTTTGCCTGTCTCTGTCCAGAGTCTCCCAGCATGGACTGTATTTGGCGGATATAGGTACTGTCTCTCCTTAATGAATGAAGAAATGAATGAACACACATAGGAAGCCTCAGATGGTTAAGCAAGTGGATAAGCTCTCTTTCGTAGCCACCTCCTTGGATATAGTTTCTTTTTGCCTATATATAGAAGAATCTGGAATAAGAAAGCTAGGGTGAGGGAGCATGCAGAAAAAACGGTCTTATGCAAATGGATACCCCTCCCCCTTGGTTAATACACATACTGGACTTTGCATTAGACCACCACAAAGGAGACTTAAAAATTAGCAAGATATACCCGGCTGGTGTGGCTCAGTGGTTAAGTGTCAAACTATGAACCAGAAGGATATGGTTTGATTCCTGGTCAGGGCATTTGCACGGATTGCAGGCTCGATCCCCAGGAGGGGTGTGCAGGAGGCAGAAGCTCTGAGAGGCAGAGCTTCAAATGATTTTCTCTCATTTCTGCTGTTTCTATCTCTCTTGCCCTCTCCCTTCCTCTCTGAAATCAATAAAAAAAGTTAGCAAGATGTGATTTCTTTTGATTTTCTCTCATTTCTGCTGTTTCTATCTCTCTTGCTCTCTCCCTTCCTCTCTAAAATCAATAAAAAAAGTTAGCAAGATGTGATTTCTTCTGCCCTCTAGGAACTTACAATTTTCGTGTTGTTGTGAAGCCTCACCTGAGGATATATTTTCCATTGATTTTTTTTAGCGAGAGTGGAAGGGAGGGGAGAGACAGAGATAGAAACATCGATGTGAGACACATTGGTTGGTTGACCTCCTGCACCGCACCCCGCCTGGAGCCGGGGATCGAGCCTGCACCGAGGTATGTGCCCTTGACCAGAATCAAACCCTCGATCTTCAGTTTGAGGACCGACGCTCTATCCACTGAGTCAAACCCTCTAGAGCCTGGAACTTATAATCTTGTTAAAAGACACCATACAAAAAAATGAGATGCTGATCATTAGAGAGAGGGAGAATGTCGGTGAGGGTTAGAGTGTTCACTACAGAGACGGGGCCATTTGAGCAGGTGGGAGGGAGAGCATTTCAGGGGGAGGGCAGGCACCAAGGCAAGGATGAGCATATTATCCACCCATAAAGAGCGCCGGGGAAGCAAGTTTACATCCCGGGGATGGTCCCAATCTCAAAGAACCTGAGTCATGTGCCTTCATCTACAGGCTTTCCTCTGAGTTTGGGATCGATCAGAAGTCTGTGTCTATAGGATAATAGAAAACTCTTGACAGCCCTCCAGTCGTAAGCCTCGTGTAAAGGACAGGGCCAACTACTAGCGGTCAAGGCGGTATTTTAAAAATAGATATCTCATTTACATAATGGAATACTATGCAGGGGAGACAACAGGGCAGAACGTGGGGATTATTATACAAAGTGGAATAAGCCAATCAGAGAAAGACAAATATTGCATGATCTCACTTAAATGTGGAGTCTAATGAACAAAATAAACTGATGAATAAACTAGAACCAGTGGTCTGGATGCATGGCACAGACTGAGGAATCTCAGAGGGAAGAGGGGGAGGGGAGAATGAGAAGAGATTAACCACAAAACTTACACATTGCATTGTCCATGGACACAGGCAATACGCTGGTAAAGGCCTGAGGCGAGGTGGGACATCTGTAATACTCTCAGCAATAGAGATCGAAAAAATAAAAATAAATAAAATTCCCTGCTCATTGACAAAAAATAAATAGATAAATAAAAATAATTTAAAAAACCCCAGATATCTCATACCCTTCACATGACGCCGAAGATGGCGTTCCTGCACGCATTTTACCTGTGGAGTCAGGAGCTCAGAGGGGTGAAGGGCTACGTCACGGCTGCCGAGCTGGTGAGTGTCAGCACGGAGGTCTGGACCCCACGGCTTTTCTCACGTGCCCTTCCCACCGGGGGACTCCAATCTCACTTGCTGCAGGAGGGAGGGAGGACCGTTAGGGGTGCTCCCTCTCCATACAGATGGGGAGCCCTTGAACGTCATCCCCAGGACCGTCTCCCACACATCTCCTGTCCCAGTTCTCCTTCTCTATGCTGCAGAATATTTCATGCACAGGGGACCTGAGGCATGGGACTAAAGCAGTGGTTCTCAACCTTGGCTGCACATTAGAATCACCTGGGAATCTTTTAAAAATCCTGATTTCTGGGCCACGTCCTCCAGAAATTCTGTTTCTTTGTTATGGGGTGAGGCCACAACATTAGTAACAAAGAAACAAAATTTCCGGAGGATGAGGCCCAGAAATCAGGATTTTTAAAAGATTCCCAGGTGATTCTAATGTGCAGCCAAGGTTGAGAACCACTGGACTAAAGGGTGGTGGACTCATGCAGAGGGAGCTGTGCAGTGATGACAACAGAAGGTGAGGGCGGGGAGCGCTGGCTGGGGTCAGGAGAGATGGCTTCTTGTCCTGAATCTGTTGTCCGAGTTTCTGAGCGTCAGTTTTCCCATCCATGAAAGGCTTGCATTAAAGGGCTCTCACTCTAGTCTATATGATCCGTTTCTACCCTAGAGTTTCATGGAAGGTGAAGCTGTCAGTGACATCGTGGCATTCCTCTTCTCTGCCCCACGTCCTCAGTATCAGCGGACACCCCTTTGTCCAAGGGGGAGATGGGAGGCTTACTCCTAGTTTCTTGTTTCTGGTCCTAACCCTTCCTTTTCATCCCTCCGGTGTCACCAGCCCAAATTGTCTGGATATGCCAGCAGCTGTCCAATCAGCAGCCAAAACCTCCTTCCTGCGCTAATGCATTTGCTTTCCCAGTGCGGATTGCAGGAAACAAGATTGGCTTGGCACGCTCTCAGGTTCAGGGAGGGGCCGGGGGGAGGGAGGCATTGGCAGAATTGCTGGTGGTATTTGGTGTGAGAAGGGTGGGGGGGCTTTGAAGGAGGTGTGTGTGTGTGGGGGGGTTAGTGCTTGACAGGTTTCCTCACAGCTTGGAGGCCCCTGGAGGCAGAGGTACGGCCTCCCTTATTCCTGGAGCTCAGGCACAGATGGCCCTGTCGGCCCTTGAATGGGGGAGGGTTCTCACTCCCGATAATCTGGGGAGGGGTCTCTAGAGGCCTCTGCCCAGCCATCCTGCCTGAGACACTGTTTAGTATAGAGGGTGGCAGGGGGGGGGGGGGGGCGTGGAGGAGAAGGACCAGATGGGCCACAGCCTTTCCGCCTGGAGGTGTAAACTCCATTTCCACCTTAGTCATATTGGGGGTGGGGGTGGGGGGGGGGAGAGACACCTCTTTGTGAGGCAGCTGTTTGTTTGGCAATTAACCTGGGGTGCCTGGATTAACGCCAGAGTGTGGCAGCCGGTCTGCTGCTGAAGTCTGGGTGGGGTGGGGTGGGTTGGAGAGGAGTCCTTAGAGGCCGGCTGGCTTGGGATGCCGGACCCTGGACACCAGGACACCAGGACACCAGGACACCAGGGATGGGATAGCAACTGAAAGTGAGAGGGCCATTTGGAAGGCATTTCCTGGAGGGGAAGCCGGTGCCCAGAGACAGCAAAGGAAGCAGTCCCCTTGGCCTGTGTGAGGGCCCCAGGCTTTAGGGCAGTGGTTCTCAACCTTCCTAATGCTGCGACCCTTTAATACAGTTCCTCATGTTGTGGTGACCCCCAATTTCATTGCTACAAATTGAACATAATTAAAACATAGTGATTAATCACAAAAACAATATGTAATTATATATATATGTTTTCCGATGGTCTTAGGCGACCCCTGTGAAAGGGTCGTTCGACCCCCAAAGGGGTCGCGACACACAGGTTGAGAACCGCTGCTTTAGGGAGTGCTCCGCAGCATATGGTCCGGAGCAGCCTCTCGCTGAGCTGGCCACGCTGCCCTTTGCAGCTACTCCCCTCCTGAGGTTGCTCCCCTGAGCCTTTGCTTCCTGAGACTGTCTTTCCCTCCGCAGGGAGGCTGCTCCTGTGCCTCTTGAACCTCTTGGGGCAGGAAGTGGAGAGCAGAACAGTCCCTGTCGCCAACAGGGTTGTCACTTCACGCTGGCGTGGCGCCTTAGAGACCAAATGGGCTGGAGAGTGAGGCCGCTTGGACAGGAAGGCAGGCACGGGGCCTTCTGCCTGGGCAACTGAACCGGGCACCTGTCCTGAGCTTTCAGGAGACTCCCATCCCCTGGCTGTTAGGGGGGTAAGGACAGGCGAGGAGGAGGGCAGGCAGGAGGGGAGGCTGTGGGGCAGAGAACAAATTGAACCTGGGTTTGAATCTTGCTTTCTCACTAGCTCAGCAACCTCAAGCAAGCTGCTTAAGCCTTGAGCCTCAGTGTTTTGAGGACAATGACAGTCATATACCCACCTGGGGCTGATCTGAAGATTACATGAGTGAATATGGGTAAATGTGCCGCTGTGTTATTTGCTCACGGCCTTGGGAGGTTAAGGTTGGACAACACTGCTGGTGCTGGGGGTGGAATTCCAGCTCGTAATAAACCAGGGCAAAAGGGAAAGCCAACGTTACCTTCCAAGATCCCTCTGCGGGTTCAGCAGGTGGGAGAGACTGTGGGATGGAAAGCAGTGTTCTCAGCCAGTCCCAACCCTGGCAGCTTCAAGGTGAATCATTTCCCGGCTTCTCTAATTCATGGGCACAGGGCGTGCTTTCGTCAGAGTGAATACATAATGTTTCCCTGGGACACTGTTTTTCAAACGCACGTACATGCTGTGATGATCGAAATATGGATTCATTTCAAAGCATCATGGAATTCATGGTGGCTTTTTGGTTTGGTGAATTTCTTGAACAAGAGAGACTATTTGGTGGGGATACTGGATGGATTGGTACTGCTAATAGATGGGTGGGGACCTCTGCTGAAGGGTAGGGCTTCTCGAGGGAGAAAAGATGCAACAGGGGCTGGGAGCCAGTGCCTGGGCCTGAATGTGGGGGAGGGCTGCTGGCTGGCCCTGGGGAGACTTGAGAGCTGTACCCGGCAGTCTGGGCTCTGGGTCAAAGGGCAGGCGTTGAACCCTAGCTCTGGCCCTCGGATCAGCCGTGGGTGATAAACAGACATGTCCTTGTCATCTCCAGCCTTCACAGAGTTCATGAGGAGTAAATGAAATATTACTTTTAAAAAAAGAAATCTTTATTGTTGATACAGTATTACATATGTCCTCTCTTTCCCCCCATTGACCTCTTCTAGCCCACCCTTGGCCCCCTCCCCTACCCCAGGCCTTCACCACCCTATTGTCTGTGTCCATGGGTTATGCATATATGCATACAAGTTCTTTGGTTGGTCTCTTCTCCCACACCCGCCCTCCCCTGCCTTCCCTCTGAGATTCAGAAGTCTGTTCCATGTTTATATGTCTCTGGATCTATCTTGTTCATCTGTTTATTTTGTTCATTAGATTCCACATATGAATGAGATCATGTGATACTTGTCTTTCTCTGACTGGCTTATTTCCCTTAGCATAATACTCTCCAGGCCCATCCATGCTGCTGCAAATGGTAAGAGCTCTTTTTATTTTCTTCTTCTTCTTCTTCTTAATTAATTAATTAATTTTTTGACAGCTCTGTAGTATTCCATTGTGTAAATGTGAGACAGCTTTTTTATCCACTCATCTGCTGATGGGCATTTGGGCTGTTTCCCAATCTTAGCTATTGTAAATTGTGCTGCTATGAACATAAGGGTGCATAAATTCTTTCTGACTGGTGTTTCTGATTTCTTAGTATATATTCCTAGAAGTGGGATCACTGGGTCAAATGGGAGTTCCATATTTATTTTTTTGAGGAAACTCTATACTGTTTTCCACAGTGGCTGCACCAGTCTGCATTCCCACCAGCAGTGCACGAGGGTTCCCTTTTCTCCACATCCTCCCCAGCACGTGTTGTTTGTTGATGATAGCCATTCTGACAGGTGTGAGGTAGGTTCTTGAAAATGTGAGTTGAATAATCAAAAGGTGGCATCCTCTGTCTTTTCCTTCTTGTATTGTCTTTAGTCCAAAGTTCCCTAGATAAGTTGCTCAGAAACACAGGTCTAAACTTAGAGGGTTTAATTAAGAAGAACAACAACCTATTCTGTTTATATTCTCTCTAAGAAGCAGGGAAGGGGAGGATCCCATATTTAGCCCTGGCCTCCCTGCCTTGAAGGAAGGCACTGCACAGTTGTCAGCGGGTTTTGTGGCTCCATCTCTGTCATTTGCTTGACTGTGCTGGTCCTGGGCACTCAAGGCCTGGGTTAAACATCCCTCCGGCCATCAGGGGGCCTGCGAGGCTGCCGGGGGTAAAGGAGCATCAGAGCAGCCATTGCCTGAGGTCTGGGACTGGCATTCACCTCTGACACAGAGTAGGGGCTCACTCACCATCTGTGTGGAGTGAGTGAATGAATGAATGAATGAATGACCGTCCATGGCTTGTCCTACCTGGGCAACTGCAGTGGTCTCTCCTTCTCTCGCTGCCTGGTCACCCAGGGTCCTGGCAGAGCCAGTCTGAGATCATGAACTCTATCTACCCCCTTCCCTGGGGGAGTGAGAACACAGACGCAGGGGGGTTGGGAGCAGTGCCGTCCACTGTACGGTCTGATCCTCAGACCTGAGTCTCAGCCTTGCTCCTGATATCAGGACAGGGGACACCTTTGTTTCTGAGATGGGGCTGCCAGAATCACAGTCATGAAGCCTGTCCCTCCCCCACCCCAATCTGTGCTCCTTTCTAACCAGGGTTCAATTTTAAAAAAGGTGGCAAACCAATTCACATCACTAACATCAAGGTGATAACAACGTGGAGTGGGCCTCCTGGGAACATTGGCATTTCACAGTGTGCTTAGGGTCACCCATGCTCTGCAGAGAGGGAGGTTCTGTGAACAAGGGGATGTGGACTGTTCCCCACGCTGCAGTTAGCTTTTAAAACCTGGGTGAGTCACTGCTCTCGTGTGTGTGTGTGTGTGTGTGTGTGTGTGTGTGTGTGTGTGTGTGTCTGTAAATTTTTTAAAAAGTTGAATTAGATAAAACAGCCAGTATAACAGAGTGCAGATTATCCCATACATTCTTTATAACAATTTTCTGGGGGCAGGTACTATTAATGGCACCATTTTACAGATGAGAAAACTAAGGCCCAGAGAAGTTAAGTGTCTTGCCTTAGCTTCTGAGCTATTAGGGAGCAGAACCAGGACGCAAACCCAGGAGATATGATGCCAGCATCTACCCACCTCCCACCATCCAGCCTCTCCCTCTGACATTCAAAAATTAATTCTGTCCCATGTACAGATCTGAATGTGAGTGTGTGATGTTACCTGACACTAAGGAGGGCACAAGCAATGGGCAAGGGGCTGAGGGATTGCCCTGTATGAAACTGGCAACACCACACCCGTGGCTAGCACACTCCTCAGCTCCAGCATGTGTGGCCTGGGGGTAGAAGAGGTGATATGGGAAGGGAGGAGGAGGTGAGGCACATGATAGACAGCTGAGCAAACTTTCCCTCAGACCTCACCCACCCCCCAGTTTCTGTAGCATTCAGATTTGCTAGCCCTCCCAACCACGTGAGCCAATTCCTTCACACACACACACACACACACACACACACACACACACACACACACACATCCTATTGGTTCTGCTTTGGTGTTTATTGAGTGCTTACTACCCTTACTAGACATTGTTCTAAGCACTTCATACCTATCAAGCCATTTAATTTTTATACCAGCCATATGAAGTGGGTATTACTATTGTCCCCATTTTACAGTGGATGATGCTGAGGCACAGAAAGGTTAGGGAATTTGTTCAATGTCACACAGCCAGTGAGCCCCTCCGGAGCCTACTTTCTGGACCAGTGATGGTGAACCTATGACACGTGTGTCAGAGGTGACATGTGAACTCATTTTTTTGGTTGATTTTTCTTTGTTAAATGGCATTTAAATATATAAAATAAATATCAAAAATATAAATCTTTGTTTTACTATGGTTGCAAATATCAAAAAATTTCTATATGTGACACGGCACCAGAGTTAAGTTGGGGTTTTTCAAAATGCTGACACGCCGAGCTCAAAAGGTTCGCCATCACTGTTTTAGACTCTTGGCTGTGCTGCCTCTAGGGTGCAAGCCCGTATACCTGGGCACAAAATGAGTGCCCACCCAAAGACCAGAGGCCATACAGTCTCCTAGGACAGCGCCCTAGTCAACCAGTCATCTCAGCCACAGGGGACATACTCACTGCTGGGAATGGTCCCCGTGGTGTTGAGCCACTCCTGCTCAAGGTGAATCAACCGAGTCCTGGCTGCTGCCTCCACGCCCCGCTGCGCCCTGGCTCAGGATGGCGGGGATCGCGCTGTGCGTGGACGCTGGCACTCAGGGGCTGCGGAGGGACAAGGAGGTGGGCGGACATGACGCTGCAAAAGCAACCAAGGTGTCGCCTCCCAACTGGGAGGAGCTGGTGGAGGTTTACATAATCTAATAAAATGAGGAGCTTCTGGCTCCAGCCCGAGTTCACATGTTTGCCTCCCCTGCTTCCCAACCCCACTGAAGTGGCAGCAAAGATATAAAAAGGAAATCAATCCTTGGCTGTGCGGAGAACAGCAGGGGTGGCTCTCTGTGCCAGAGATTCTGATGACTGTCTGAAAGCCAGGAAGTGGCTGGAACATATGGAAGGGTAACCTGGAGAGGCACAGTGACAGCTCAGATGTTTAGGGAAGGGCTGCAGGTTACCCTTCAGTATGCTTGAGAAACAGACCATGTGCCGTAGGACTTTCATATGGTCCCGCTAAGTATAAGAAACAATATATTTCCGTCCGCCTGGAATGGTCCGCATTGACATTGAGGCGTTCTTTGTCCAAGTATGTTATCAAGGTCTGGCCGCTGCTGTCGAGCTCCTGTTCCTGGGGCAGAAACCTTCCACCGGGGGCCTCGGGATTTGTGGGAGGCCCACAAATAGACCTCGAGGGGCCAGAAGCTCCTGAGGTCATGAGCAAACATTATTGCATTCTTGGGCATTTTTATGGGGCCATGGGGCCATCACTTTGGTTAGATTTGCAAAAAAAACTTCATGACTCAGGGCTGAGGGCACTATTAGAGTTTTATGATGACTTTCCCAGTTTCCCGTAGATGGTTGGTGGTTGAGTGGCTCCTCTTGGCTCTCAGTCATCAGCACTTTCTGTCCCTACTACCAAAATAGCATTTTTCAGTCCAGCTGGTGTGGTAGTGGTTGAGCATCGACCTATAAATCAAGAGGTCACAGGTTTGATTCCCGGTCAGGGCACATGCTGGGATTGTGGGCTCCACTCCCAGTGTGGGGTGTATAGGAGGCAGCCGACCAATGATTCTCTCTCATTACTGATGTTTCCATCTCTCTCCCTCTCCCTTTCTCTCTAAAGTCAATCAAATATAGTAAAAAATATACTTTCACTTAAAAAAAAAGAAATAGCACTTTTCAGAATGCTTCTGTGTGTCTTGTCCTATTTGAGTCTCACAATAGCCCACGGAGAAGGACAGACATGTAGCGCCATCCTTCTTGAGAAATGAGGGCTCTCAGACACAGTGAGGTTAAAGGGTTCATCCAGGCACATAGCAAAGCAGTGGCAGAGCGTCCTGGGGCCTCAGGCCTCAAGGGTCCTGGGCAGCAGGCGCTCTTTGCTGCTTCCTTAGTCTCCTAACAAGCGAGAGGGGCACTTCAGTTCTCTGCACACGCCAAGTCCACACAAGCAGCAGACTGTTCGGCCTCCTCTAAATACCTGGTCCAGCAACCCAGGGTGTGACCTCGAAATACATCCTCGCCAGAGCCTAAATCCTCACATCTGCCTTTCCCCAAGTAAGAGCTATCATTACCAAGGGAGCGGCAGAGGCAAAGGAAATTCCAGTCCCCTTTGATCCCCCTGTGGCATCCCTAGCACGTTCTGTCTCCACAGGCCCAGAGGAGATGGCCGTCCCCTCCTTCTGCACCCCCTCTCTGAGTCGGTGTGTCCCACCGAGACCTTTCCTTGGCTTTAATTGATGCCGTTGGATGATGGTTAATTACCGCCCACAGTCCTCCAGCCTGTAATGAGTGGTGAGCCAGGGCCCCTGGGATCCAGCCAGCAGTCCTTAGAATCTGAGCCTTTCGCACGGATGGCCTAAGCGGCTCTTCTCCTCTCTGTCCCTCCTTGTCTCGGAATAGCAGCCTGCCAGAGAGACTTGTCCCACGTCTGCACCCTGGCCGGCACAGCTGCCGACGCACATCTGCCGGCTCTTCTGGCCAGAAACCACAGCAGTGAGCTGGAATGGCTAATTGACCATCCTTGTCTCCGTCTGTGGGTACATCCAAAGATTCGGCTTTGGGAGGTTCCCAGCTAATTGGCCAGCAGCTGGGTTTTGGATAGACAACTGTCCTTTGTGGTTATCCCATTCCCAGCCTAGGCGGACCTTGTCAAATTCCACTGGAGCTTTAAATTACTCATAGGCATTCGGTGGGGGTGGGAGTTGTCCAAAGAGCCGTTTTCACTCCCAGCTCTCGTTTGGGCAGCTTGGTGCTGCAAGAAGGCAATGGGCTTTGGGGCCCCGACAGACCTCGCTTGTTGGGAGGACTAAAGAAGTTAATACTCGTTTAAATGCTAAGACCAGTGGCTGGCCCCTAATAAGCCCTTCAAGAATGTTGACTATTGTCACAGGTATTGGAGATCATGCCCCTAAAGCCCAGACTCTAGTGGCCATTATTATGATAAGCCTAGTCCAGCACAAGAAGCTTCCAGAAACAAAATCATCCCTTTCCCACCCTCAGCTTGGAGCCAAATGGGTGCTCATGGGAGACACACTGGTGCCTTAGGAGTTACCGTGAATCTGAAGCAAAAGGCCTGAACTCCAGTCTTAGCTCTGTCATTAGTTGTCCATACAATCTAGACTGCGTCACTTTAGTCTCTAGGGTTCATTCGCTGGAGGTGGATATACCACAGTTTATTTTTCCACTTACCCGTTGACAGCCTTTGGGTTGTATCCAGTGCCCCCATTATTTTTAAACCTATACAGGACACTCTAATCGATCTTCCCTTTGGTTCTCAGACATGGCAGAGTGGCCCTGACCAGGGCACTGGGATTCCCTTTCCCTCTCTGGGCACCAGGACAGGCCTTTTTAAATCCCAGAGAACCTGGTTCCACTCAGAAACCTGCTAATCCAATCTCTTTATGGGTAAGTAGTACAACTCTATGTAAGGGGGTCAGCATGGTGCTTGACCAGGCTGCACTCAAACAAAAGGATCAAGCAATAGGTCTTGAAAAATCACCGAACAATTTTCAAATTTACATCCAATGATAGAAAGTGAGAAATAAGCCAAGCTTGTTTTATAAACCACTTGTTCTTCAGGATGATAATTGGTGTTTTGTAAATAAAAACACCCCTCCCCCTCCCTCTCCCCAAAAAAACCCCACCCGGATTTCTTGATTACTTCAATTTTAGAAATGCCAAGTTAAACAAATTTACATTTAAATTTATTTATTACAAACTTCCCAGAGCCTTTAACACGTTAATGTTAATGTTCACAATACATTCCAAGGGCCATGTTATGGGATGTGAATTTAATTTGAAATTTCCCAAATGTACATATTTAATTTAACTGCCAAATATTTTTCCTTGTAAACTGATTCTCCACAGAACACACTTTGTGACTTGCTATTTTCAGACTTAATCATTCCCTAAAGCAACTTAAAAAATCTTTTTATTGATTTCAGAGAGGAAGGGAGAGGGAGAAAGGGATAGAAACATCAATAATGAGAGAGAATAATTGATCAGCAGCCTTCTGCACACCCCCTGCTAGGGATTAAGCCCACAACTTGGGCATGTGCCCTGATCAGGAATGGAACTGTGACCTCCTGGTTCATAGGTCGATGCTCAACCATTGAGCCCCGCGGCCAGGCCCCCAAAGCAATTTTAATGTAAAGGAAAAGGCAAGTAGATAATAAAATGCAGGAAAACTAAGGTGAGTTAGAATCAAGATTTTTTAAATTGGGGGACCCAGTGTCAGGGGATTCCTTGAATCACAAATAGATGGCTCTGTTAGTGCATAAGCCAATAACTTCTATCATCTCCCTTTTCTAAGTCCTTTGTTGTGCTAGCTTTGGCAGCACATATATTAACTCCTTTATCCCAATATGACAATATTTATATTATTTGGTTTTATAATAAGTGGCTTCCCAGTGGACCCTTCCCTCTATGGACTCAGAATTGTTCTAGGCAGTTGTTTTCTCAGCTAGCTTCTCTTGGCCCTTGATCTTGCTCATCCCTCCTGGAGGTAGGTGGCACTGTGGGCCACCCCTCAGCGGTGGGGACCTGCCACCTGCATTGGTTAGGCTCCACCCAACAGGTGTGCTCTTCCTGATGAGAATGTGCTGGTGCTTACGGGATTCCATAAAGCTCCATCTTTTTGCTTGATAAGCTCTCTACTGTAATCCAAACTCTGTAAATGAGCAATTCCTTTGCATAATGAACGGATGAGGCTGTTTTATGCACTTTTATGTTGTTCCAAGTCTGTGGTTTTACTAAATTTCCACCTCAAAGATATGTAATTAGAGTCTCAACAATCTGCTATCTTAGCCCCACCCCCCTCCTCTGGAATCCACAACAATCTCACAGGCTGGTTTCTGGCAGGAACAAACACACAGTAGAGTGTGTGTGTGTGTGTGTGTGTGGGGGGGGGGTGCATGTCCACACTCACATGCATATTTTTGTCGGTTTGTGTGGCTTCAGTCTTCTAGAAAGTGAGATGGATGGGTGGATGGGGCCTGGGTGCCAGATGTCTCCCTTTTGCTGACCTCTGGCTTTTTGGCCCACTCTGGGGCTGTTCACCATCTCCTCTCCCAGGCCCCAGGCCCCATAGAGGTTTATCTTCTCACTGTCTCTACATAAACCTTGTCATTTCCCACCCAAGCTTTTGCTCATGCTGTTCCCACAGTTCTTCTCTCTTCCAAAGTCGTTTTTCTTCAAGGCTCAGCTCAGACTCCGTTTTTCCCAGGAAACCTCTTTGCCCTTTAGTCCTTAACAATCTTTCTTTCCTTGTTGTTGTACTGTAAGTTGATACCACAAAGCTCAGCATTCTATGTTTGTTTATTTTTATGTTGACTAGAAGTTAAGCTCCATCAGATTGGAGAACACATCCTATATTTCCCTGTACATGTGCTCAATGGGCAGTGATCCTCTGACTGGGGAGGAGGTAATGAAGCCACATCTTAGGCTCCAGACAGGGCTTTATGCTTCTGTAGCCATGTATTAGTTGTTATTCACTGGATTATACAACATCTCAATTTTCTAGAGATAGAAGTTGGGATGAAGCAGATCCAGCCCAGGCTCTACCCAAAGTGGATATAAAAAGTCATATAAAGATGGCCTGCTCATAGCCACCTCAGTTTTCAGAGCAGCCTGTGACCTGGGTGCTATGTGTTCTGTGCAAAGTCCTTCCCCTCCCTTGGCCCAGCTCTAGAAGAGGACCCTGGCAGGAAATAGACTACCAATGCCACGGACTGTGTGATATGGTGAGGAAGATAGTGAGTTTTGGAATCAAATACATTAGGGTTTATTTCTTGGCTTTGAATTTCCTAATTATGTGGCATTGGGTAAATTAGCTCACCATTCTGACCTGTGATTTTTTTCACATTTAAAATGAGACGGCTAATGCCTTCAGGGTAAGGTGGCTGGTATGGTAGACCTTACTGAAAGGCTGCCAAGATCATCATCAGGAATTGGTGGCAAACGATGGAGGGCAGAGGATGCATCCAGTCAGACTTATATCACCTTTCCCCACAGCTATCACTAGGCCCTCTCAGGGTCATCTTGTACAACATCATCTCCTGTGAATTCTAGCTAAGCCTGCTGGTCAGATCACAGGAGACACACCAGGTCTGAGACCCAGTGTAACCCAGGTGTCCTGGGCCATCCAAATGCAGCTGTTGTGCGTATCCCCTAACTCTAGCTCACCTCCTGCTTTGCAGTGTAAGCTCAGGGGCCTCAACGCCATTTCCCAAATCCTATTTTCTGACCCCAAAGAAACAGAGACAGTCCCTGTTCTTATCCTACTGCTCTCTGTAAACTAATCCTCAAAGGAACACGGGGTGAATGAAAAGGTTAACACATTCTCACCAACAATCTAGGAATGCTGGAGATGAGAGATGCCTTGGGGCTATCGAAACTGAGGCCCAGAGAGAGGAAACTGACCATGCTCAAGGACACAATGAGTGGTAAAACCAGGCCTCAAGCATTTATTGCCTGGCTTCCAGTTCACTTCCCTGACCCCACACCATGGAGCCTTCTGTGCATCAAAGAAAAACCACTGGGTTGGGCCCTTGTTCTACATCCTTGGCATTCCTAAGAACTCCCTGAATTTCTTCCACACCCTGGTTACTTTTTCTCTTGCTGAGAGAAATGAGAGAGGAGTAAAGTCAACTCCATTGAACAAATTCTATTTTAATGGATTACAGCCCTACTGGTGTGACTCAGTGATTGAATGTTGATCTATGAACCAGGAGGTCACCGTTCGATTCCTGGTCAGGACACATGCCCTGATTGCAGGCTTGATCCCCAGTAAGGGCCATGCAGAAGGCAGCCGATTAATTATGTTTCTATCTCTCCCTCTCCCTTTCTTTCTCTGAATTCAATAAAAATATTGAAAAAACCTCTAGAAAATATATTAATGGATTACATAGGCAGAATCTAGAAGTGGAGTGTGTTGTTTTGCACTTATCTGCTCATTCATTTATTCACTTTAATTCTGATGCTAATATGTCCAATGAACCAGGAGGTCACTGTTTGATTCCTGGTCAGGACACATGCCCTGATTGCAGGCTTGATCCCCAGTAAGGGCCATGCAGAAGGCAGCCGATTAATTATGTTTCTATCTCTCCCTCTCCCTTTCTTTCTCTGAATTGAATAAAAATATAGAAAAAACCTCTAGAAAATATATTAAATGGATTACATAGGCAGAATCTAGAAGTGGAGTGTATTAAGGTTTTGCACTCATCTGCTCATTCATTTATTTACTTTAATTCTGATGCTAATACGTCCATGGCATTCAGTTATTCACATGGACACACAAAGACACAAACACATATATTATCGTTTTTGCTATCATTACCCCAAAATTTTGTGGACAAATAAACAACCATTCTATTTCCTCCCAAGTCTGTGGATCAACAATTTGTGCTGGGCTCAGCTCTGGAAGATCCTGACAAGAAGTGGAAGACTATCAGATGGTGCCACACTTGGTACTTTCTCCAGAGGTCAGTAAGGTGGTTGCAGTCACATGGTGGCTTGGCTGGGTCTGGGTATCAAACATGGCCTCACCCACACGTCTGGTGGTTGTGCCGGCTATTATTCAGGCTTCTCTCTCCCCGAGGGCTCCCATCCTCAAGAAGGTGGTGGCAGAATTCTTATCTAAGAGAGCAAGGGTGGAATCTGTGAGACCTAGACTAGGAAACCATGTCATGTCACACCTGCCATATTCTATTGTCCTGTTTAGTTGTCAAAGCAAGTCACAGGGCCAGCCAAGATTCAAGGAAAAGAGACATAGAGACTCCATTTCTTGAGGGGTGAGCAAAGTCTCATTTAATGGGGCGTGCATACAGGATCAGAGAAGGTGTTCCTGTGGCCATTCTGTTTGTCTCTGTCTCTGTCTCTATCTCTATCATCAATATATTATCTGCCTTATCTGGATATAGATATAAATATAAACATAAATATGAATAGATGGATCAATATTCTTGAATATATACATATTTATGTTTATTTATTTAAAAATACTTTTTGCTCAAAGTCACTAATCATCCGAGAGATGCAAATCAAAACAACAATGAGG
>NW_005366140.1:482824-493813 GCF_000412655.1 Myotis brandtii | reverse complement strand
GAAAGGAGACATATGTAAAACTTTAGACAATAAAAAAAATATATTTTTTATTGATTTTTACAGAAAGGAAGGGAGAAGAATAGAAAGTTAGAAACATCAATGAGAGAGAAACATTGATCAGCTGCCTTCTGCATGTTGCTTACTAGGGATCAGGCCTGCAACCAAGGTACATGCCCTTGACTGGAATCGAACGCAGGACTCTTCAGTCCAAGGGTGGATGCTCTATCCACTGAGCCAAACCAGTTAGGGCTGTATAGATATTTACATATAAATGCAAATACAAACAAACACACATTCTTGTCCCAGTGGAGCTCACAGTCTAGTTGATATTTGAAAAGTGACACGAAAAAAGGCAAAATGAGTAGCAGCAAGTGCTGAGCTCAGGGAAGAGAGAGATCCCTGTGGGCCCAAGTGAGGGTGAGTGGGCACTGCGGGGGCTTGCGGGTTCACTTTGAGCACACATGGAACGGGGAGGGAAGGTGTGCAAAGCCTATCCAGGTACCCATGAGTGGAACAATCCAGAGAAGGTGAGGAATAGGGTGAGGCGAGGCCAAAATTGGGTGGGAAGTTAGACTGAATCAAGCCAACTCCTCAGTGTGCTGCCTGAGGAATTCTGATCTGGATAAGGGGGAGCCATGGAAGAGTACTGAGAAGGCATGGCTTTTATTTTTAAACTAGAGGCCTGGTGCATGGATTCGTGCACTGGTGGGGTCCCTCGGTGTGACCTGCGGGGATCGGGTGAAACCTGTCCAACACTGCCTGCTGCTCCTGCCTGCCATTCCTGCTTCTGCTCATCCTGGCCCCGCTGTGCCTGCCACGTGCTGGTGCCCTGTCAGTCCCCATCCAGAGGCTCGTGCCACCACAGTAGCGCTCACCAGCTGTGAGCCCTGCATCTGGTGCCCGTTGGTCAGCTTAGCGGCACTCCCAGTGTGGGAGCACACTGACCACTATGGGAATGAGCTTTGGGATTTTCCTTTTCCCATTTTCCCTATTCACACTCACCTGCCCCCACCCTGCCCCAAGCTTCAGGGAAAGATTCTCCCCCTTTTCTTCCAGGGAGCGTGGGCAGGTATGCTGGTCCAGCAGCTGAAAACTGCGGCTTACTGGAGCCACCTCCAGCTTGCCCCGAAGCTGAGCTCTCTACTGAGATTGTGGGTAATCCTTCCATCCTTTTATTTAGCACATTTATTGGAGCCAACTCTTGTCCAGATACTATTCTACAGCCCGTACTCATATTCCCTTATTTAAGTCTCAAGACAATCACCACCTTGAACATGAAGAAACCAAGGTCTAGGTGAGGAATGGGTTCAAGGTCATATGGGATTCTAATTCAGACACAGACCTGGCCTCTGGCTCCCACCCCACTCCGGGTCCAGCCTCTTTCCACTGTGCCTGTCACTGATCGGAGGAGTTCACTCTGCCAAGTGGGCTTTCTTGGGGGGGGGGGCTCCACAAAAGGGGCATATTTGGGCAGGCTCCCCTGGAGGAGCATTTACAGGACATTGAGGGGCCAGTGGGTCCCCCCTTTCTGTCACTGGGCAGGCGGCAGCATGCTGGTGGCTCCTTATCTCTAGGCCCATCACCTGTGGAGGCTGGAGCAGCCTTTGAGCACCTGGAGGAAATGGTGCAGGTTCCACTGGGCGGGGCAGTGGGGGAGGCTGGGGGCAGCACCGCAGCAGAGAGCCGCTGGGGACAGGGCAGGTTGGTGGGACTGAAGGAAATGCCTCTCACATACTTTTACCTGGGAGGATTTGGGTTAGCTGGATGGCTCTTCTGTGTTAATTTAACCTTGCTTTTGCATTAAAAAAAGTTTTTATTCATTTCAGAGAGAGGAAGAGAGAAACAGAAACATCAACGATGAGAGAGAACCATTCATCGACCACCTCCTGCATTCCCCCCCCCCCCCCAAACTGAGGACCGAGCCCACAACCCTGGCATGTGCCCTGACTGGGAATCGAACCGTGACCTCCTGGTTCCTAGGTCGATGCTCAACCACTGAGTCACACCGGCCGGGCTGCTTTTGCATTTTTACTCATAAACATTATGATGCTTCCACATCTATTCTTTCATTTTGTTCTTGTAATATGCTCAAGACAGTACTGGCATGGGCGCTGTTGTTCTCATGTCACTCATGGGTAAACTGAGGAACAGCATTAAGAGATGGAGGGAAGATATTTACTGAGTACATATGTGCTGGCACTGTCAGGTACTTTCATGCAGTAACACATGTAATCTTCTCGATGACAGCATTTCAGGGACTAGGAAACTGAGGTGCAGAGAAAGAGGTGGGGCCTCAAAGGAATTCCGGTCTAGTAGTTAGAGAGCTGGGGCAAAAATCAGCAACTCAGACACCCAGGGTCTGACTCTTGCCTCCTGCAGGCCCTGTCCCCAGGGTGAGACTCCTCAGGCTTCCCTCTCTCTTAGCTCCCGCCGGACCGAGCTGCTGGGCTGCATGTGGGGAGACACACTTACTGCTCTGCCAAGGCCCCTTCTTGGAGGATGGGCTCTCCCCCCCCCCCCCCCCCATCTTCCAGAGCAGCGCCTCTGCTCCCAGCAGTCCCCTCTTTGGCAGTGGGGCCTGCTCATCCCGCTGGAGGATGCCTGTGCATGCCTTCAGCTCACAGACGCCCAGGAGGGGCTTTCCACCAGGCCCAATGATGAGTTCTCCTCAGCCTCGGGTCTGGGACCTCTGTGGCCTCTTCTAAAAGCCCCATGCTTGCTCACTGATTTGCCCCGGGATGGGGTGGGGTGAGGGGGAGGCATCTCCAAGGCCCAGAGTTCATAAGCCCAGACACTTTGCTTTTTGTGACTTATTCTTCCTCTTTGCATGAAAAGGTAGAAGAGCTCTACCCTACCCCCCAACCCCCCAAGTTGTCCAGAGGATTATGAAAGAGAACAAAGTCACACATGGAAAATACCATTTCATTACCGAGCACCTGGAGGGCATCTGACACTATGTGAGGCCTTGCAGGTGACAGAAAACACACAGGGAAAGTCCCTTGCTCTGAAGGTGTTTACAACACACCAAAGAAATCAAATATCTGTGCAGATAATGAAAATACAGTAACACACATTCAGTCTCACTCACTATTCCTTCATTTCCTTCTCCTTTTTGACTCACGGTCTCCAGGATCCACCCATTTGTTCATTCACTCATTCATCGATCTGTTAGCGGCGAAATGACACCAGAATGTTACCAGCGATTGGACCTTGGTTCAGCAACCTGGGCACTTGAGTTCTGGCTAAGAAAGAATTCAGAACCAAGACTCAAAT
Source organism: Myotis brandtii (assembly GCF_000412655.1). Lineage (NCBI taxonomy): Eukaryota > Metazoa > Chordata > Mammalia > Chiroptera > Vespertilionidae > Myotis > Myotis brandtii. Next base: position 490,540 of record NW_005366140.1, on the reverse strand, counting down.
ATAGGGTGTCCCCAAAAATGTATATACACACTTTGAATAATTATAAAGACAGTGCTAAAATACATTTCATTTTCCAGATTAAGCTATCAGCTGTTAAAGTATGTATACATTTTTGGGGACACCCTGTATAAATAAAAGTTTATTTAAAAGTCACAGAGGTAGAAGTGAGCTGTAGGAAAAGTGAGCCAGCTGGGTTGTGTGGGCTCAGGAAACAAGTTAGAGGCAAAAGAAGGGCTCTTGAAAAACGAAAAAAAAAAAAGAGAGAGAGAGAGAGAGAGAGAAAGAGAGAGAGAGAGAGAGAGAGAGAGAGAGAGAGAGAGAGAGAGATTGGAGAAAGAGGGGGTGGGAAACCCCAGCAGGGTGGCTCAGTTGGTTGGAGCATTGCCCATACACCCAAAGGCTACGGGTTCAATTCCAGTCAGGGCACATACCTAAATTGCAAGTTTAATCCTTGTTCAATCCCTGGTCAGGGGACATAAGGGTTCCAGTCAGGGCACATACCTAAATTGCAAGTTTAATCAATCCCTGGTCAGGGTACATAAGGGAGGCAAATACATAAATAAATAAATAAAAGAAGGGAGTGGGGAAAGGCATGAGCATGCTCAAAAGAGAGAAAGAGCCTGTGCTGGGCCCTTATCTGAAGGGGTTTTATCTGGAGGTCTCAGGGGGTGATCAATAGCATATTGATCAGCTTTCCAGGTGTGTCCTTTCAGGGTCATGGTCTCCACTCATTGGTCTGCACCAGGGCAGGGGGTCCTCATGTCAGCTATGGCGTCACCCCGCCTGGCCCGGCTGCGTTTCTGGGCCTGGAGCTGAAACATACATAATTGAGGACTAGATGTTATCTCTAGGGCTTAATGCTTACGGGAGTGGTCATGTAAGGGGTTGATGGGATTTGTATGAGGCCCCCTTACTCCTCTTCCTCCTCATGTGGGGGGTCTACCACATGACTATTGACATGCCAAGGGAGGAAAGGTCAGCTTGGGGACGAGGTCCCACCCTACAATTGTCCATTGCTGGGCGCCTTCCATACCAGGCCTATTGTCCTTGCTCTGCTCATGCCTGTCTAATTGCCTACTGCAGATCCTTCCATCCATCCATCCATCCATCCATCCACCCATTAACCATCTCTTCATTTGTTTGGCCACTCAGACATTTATGGAGTACAAGGTACTCGTCTAAATTCTGGAGACACAAAGAGGACATGACAGACCCTGCCCTGAGGAAGGGGGTTGGCTGTGTAGTAGACGGCAGCCAAGTGCACTACACTAAAGACCTTGGCCTAACAGAGAGCTGAGCTATAATCCTACCACTGAGCACAGCACTCCATTGTATTGATGTCTGCATCCCTCTCTCCCACGCACCTCAGGTATTACATTCTATTTTCAGGATCCCTGTTGCTTAGCACAGTTCCTGGCCCCAAATACTATCCCAATAAATGTTGACTGAGAGAACAGATAAATTAAAGCAGGGTGTTGCCATCCCTCTCTAAGTTTGCTTTCTCCTGTGAGGAGTGGGTGTTAATGCTAGCCTAGCCTGGAAGGGGTTAAATGAATGCAGTACTCTGTATGCCTAGCGGGAGGCCGAGGCCGTGCCTGGCTCTGTAACTATTCCCTTTTTGCTCCCTTCTTTACCTGGGGCATGTCGCTTTCTGCTCTCACCCCCTTTTTACAATCTAACACTGAAGGGGCCAGCCCACTGTCTAAGATCCTGACCCAGTTTGATTCCAAATACTGGATACTAGTCTAGTGCTCGGCCTTGTTCCTGAGGAAGGTTCTGTGCGCTTCTCATAGCTGTTAGGCACGATTCCTTGCATATTAATGATCAATTAAATATGAATCATCCGTAAGATGCTTCAGGTTCCTCAGGGGTCATACCTCAGTGCTTAGAAAAATATCGTAGGGGAGGTTCCTAACACTGAACCAGTGCCCACCACAGCTTTCTTTTTCTTTTTTCTTTTCCCCAATACAGGCCACTGCTTTTGTTGATTGCGTGGATTTCAGCGTGGCTTTTTAGCGATTGTCCCTGTTTTAGGTCTGAGAAACAAAGCTGCTTATATGGGAGATTTTGATTTAATGAGTGTACAGGCACGGAGTGCTGTATTTAGTCGTCCAAAATGGCACGTGGGGGCCCCCTGCTGTCAGTCAGCCACCAGGGGTTTGGACAAGAAAACCCTAGTATTTGGTCTGCATTGCCCCCTGGTGGTGAGACCCAGTTTTGGACTGCCAGGGCGGGCTCTTCCTGGGCCAGGCCCAGAGCCACCGGAAAAACTGCAGATACGTTAGTTCCAGTGAATTTCCTGGGCGCTTCTTAGGCTGTCCAAGACACCACGGGGTCATACAAGAAGAATAAGGACTCAGTCTGCCTCCAGGGAATTTGCTTTCCGGCCTCTGACCTTCCCTTGGAGATACCTCTCTTCTGGACTTCTCCTTCATTTACTCATTCATTACCTTCAACAAACATTACTGAGCACCTTCTGTGTTCCATAATGGGTGCTGGGGTTACAGAGGTAAACGAAACAAACAAGCTCTATCTCCTGGATGCTTACACTCTCGGGTGCCTGCCTGAGTGTCTGGTCCTTGACATACTCACACTGTCACACTCCTGGAAAACGTGGCTTACACCTGATGGCCAGTGAATTCCTTGTTTAGTTAGAACTTACGATGTTCTCCTTCTATGGGGTATTTAGAGTTTATTCAAGAGAGAGATGCAGGGCCGTGGCTGGGGTCGCTCAGTGCGTTAGTGCGTTGTCCTGATACATCAAAGTTGTGGGTTTGATCTCCGGTCAGGGCACATACAAGAAGCAACAGATGGATCCATAGAGAAATGAAACAACAAAATCAATGTTTCTCTCTCTCCTTTTCTCTCTCAAATCAATCAATAATAAAAAGTTAAAAAGGGATCTGTGGAAAAGAGAAATATTAAAGACCTGGAATATATGATTATTATTATTTTAAGCATTTTTTAACAGTCTTCATTTTTTTTTAAATCCTAACCCGAGGATATTTTCCCATTGATTTTTAGAGAGAGTGGAAGAGAGAAAGACAGAGAGAAATAGCGATGTGAGAGAAACACATTGATTGGTTGCCTCCTGCAAGAGCCTGCAACTGAGGTACATGCCCATTCACCAGAATTGAACCCAGGACTCTTTCGGTCTGCAGGCCTATGCTCTATCCACTGAGCCAAACCAGCTAGGGCTGGACTATATTGTTAATGGTAGAATTTCAGGGTGGAGAGTTTGGAGGACAATTGGGAAATTCCTGAAATTCCCCAAAACTGCCACCCAGGCCGTGTCCTGCTCTGCCTGCATGTACTGGCTCCGCCAGCTCTCTTATCCCAGGGTTGGTTGGGGCAACATCACGAACAGTGTGAGTTATGAACGTGACCCTGGACTCCACGGGAGTACTGTGTGGGGTTTCTTTCCAACATAAAGAAGAAAAAGAATCCTGAATTTCATTGTTCTAATCTCAAGGACTTTATTGTGTTCTAAGAGGAGAAAGAAGTTATGCACATATACAATTACAAGAGCAGCACAAGGACGGGCTGGAGGAGCTCTCAGTGGGAAGAGTCTATTCATAGCAGGAAGGCTCAAGGAAAATTTTATGCAAAGGGGTGTTTGACTGGTTATATTATTATTCTAGAGGCCTGGTGCATGAAATCTATGCACGGGTGGGGTCCCTAGGCCTGGCCTGCGATTAGGGCTGATCAGGTTCCCTGCTTCCCTGCCTCCCCGCCTCCCCCCTCCTCCTTCCCTAACCTCCCACATGCCACCACAGCATGGTTCCCTGCCTCCCCGCCTCCTCTGTCCCTCGCTGCCCACATCCACCACCACCCATCCCCAGTTCCCAATCCCAGCCCGGGGGCCTGGCCCTGATCAGGCGATTGGAGCCTGTCAGCAGCGGGGAGGGAACAGGAGGTTGGCCAGCAGGCACCATTGGAGATCCGGGCCTGTGGGCTGAGGGCAGCTCCTGCATTGAGCATCTGCCCCCTGCTGGTCAGTGCGCATCATAGTGACTGGTCGTTCCGTTGTAACAGTCACTTAGGCTTATATATATATATAATTATTAAATGAAGGCTTGCTGCAGTAGGAGACCTGGAGAGAGAAGAGGTGTTTAGACAGCAGTTGGGGAAGTGAAGCTTGAGACTGGATGGCTTGAGGACAGTGTTCTCATTTGGCCTTTGGAGATGCTCTTGAGAACTGCTAGTCTCCTAAGTCAATGTGCTTTCATGGTCCTGCCCCACCCTTCACCCAACCCCACTCTCCTAGCGCTAGTGGGCCAGGTCGCTGAGCTAAAGGTCACTACCGTGGATGGCCTCTGTCACCTGCCTCAGACCCATTCATACTTTGAGTTTCTATAAGACTTGCATATGGTGGCACAAGTCAGCTCAATAGCAAGTTTCTCCCACATTAGTTTAGGATTCCGTTTTTTTCTTCTTGCCCTGGTATCTGCCATCCTGCTATATTTCAGACTGGGATTCGCTTTTGGTTGGGAAATGCTAATGCTTTAGTTCTGTCTTCTGTATTTTGGAGCTGTGTTGGGTGCTGGGTGCAGTCACATTGTGTGCATCTTATCCATCCTTTGGCGATTTGGAGCAGTGGGACACCCGAAAGACTGGGGGTTGGATTAATTCACATCCGGGCTGTGGAAGGAACCACACTCAACGCAGTGAAAGGTACCCCAGGTGCCCGAGCTGAAGAAAGAGCCCTGCTTATATCTAGGATTCTTTCAGAGACCACACTGACAGATCTCAGGGAAAAACTGGGGGGCGGAATATCCCCTGTGATGTGGGACATAGGATAATGTTCTGTTTCCTTGGTCCCCTGGCTGAAGGTCCTCCGCACCAGGTTGGCTGCTTTTCTGTCTCCTGCCTCTAGAGGGCGACCTGTCCACAGCTCTTTCGAAACAAGCCTGCAAGTGGGAGTGTTCAGGCACAATTGCCTTCTTTTCCTCTTATTGTTTGGGCAGACCTGCCCGAACGTCTGGCCCAGAGAGAAAAGAAGGCTGCACACAGGTTTTTGAGCCTAAGGCACACGTTCCAGTCAGACTTCTCCCGGTGAGTCCTGGATCGGGGTAACATAGGGCTTGACAACCAATGATCATGCTACCTGTGTGCAAACTCCCTTGAAAATGTCAAGGGGGGACACGTGACCTGATGGATATGACTAGGCATTTCTAGGTCCTTCCTTAGTCACCAAATGTCACCATCTATTTGTTCCTAAGGCCCTGCTGGTTGCTCAGGTACCCAGACCCCTAAAGGCCTTTCATAATCCGCCCCCACTGACGGGCCACTTTTATCTTCTCTGCATTGCTGCTGGCCATGGTCATCCCTGGGCCTTTCCTTTGACTCTTTCAAGACGTTGTAGCCCTTATGTGCTGTTGCTTCTTCTGGAAATGTCTTTGTCACTACTTTTTTTTTTTTTATTGGGAAAGTCCTTCCTTTTCTTCAAGCTACAGCACAGATATATCATATTTGGTAAAACTTCTCTAACTGCCCCAACCTCTCTCGGTGACAATGCGACCGGGGAAAGTCCTTCCTTTTCTTCAAGCTACAGCACAGATTTGGTAAAACTTCTCTAACCGCCCCAACCTCTCTCGGTGACAATGCGACCCTATTGTAAGAAGCTGGATCTGTGTACCTAGCTGTCTTCCCCTGGAGGTCAGGGACTCTGACAGCCTCATCTTTGTGTCCCTAAACCCTAGCATCATGCCTGACACATATGAGATGCTCAATAAGTTGTTGAATGATTGATGGCGTGTTTGTGTACGTGCATACGTGTGGCATTCTTGGGTTGCAGAACCGTACGGGCAAAGTGTGTGGGGAGAGAAGGAATGTGCCAGGTCCCTGGCTCTTTGTCCAGCGACTGCATTCTTGACACTAGTTGTCATGGTTCAAACACCAATAGGGGAGAGGAAGCTGCCATCTGTGTCTCACCACAGGTCTGCCTGCTCCGCGAACCAGCCCTGCAGCCCGGGTGCGGCCTGACCATGAATCATTCTGACCCGCCAGGCTCCACTGGGCCCCTGAGCAGATGGTGATCATTTAGAACCATTCCAGCCCCTTTAGCGGAATCGAGCTTTTTATTGCTGCCGACTGGCTGCCGGGCCAGCTTCCCCCAAGTCAGCCAACTTCCGGCTGTAAGAAGGGCAAGTTCCCAGCACAGGCTGCCGCCGCCCCTCCCATTCTGCCCTTTCCTTTCCTCTGGGGAGACCTGCTCCGGAGTCCACTGCCCTTTCTGTTCCTTCCACATACAGATGACGGGGAAGGGCCCATTCTGGCAGCATCTTGAATGTCAAAGGAAAAGGACTCAGCTGCCCCCACCTCTGCTCTCTGCTAAGCATGTCCTATTGCCTACACAGTCTGAGGCTATGGTTGGGTTATAGCTGATCTGCAAGTCTCTGCTGCAAATGCCCCGGGGAAGACCAAGAATTTGACTTCAATTTGGAATCGGAAGGAGATGGAAAATACATAGATTGGTCTAGGGAGGGCACCCAGCCACCTGCAGCTGAAAACTCTTGTGTCTTGTTCAAGGGCTCTTAAAAAAAAGTTTTTATTGATTTCAGAAAGAGGAAGGGAGAGGGAGAGAGCGATAGAAACATCAATGATGAGAGAGAATCGTTGATCGGCTGCTTCCTGTCCCCTACTGGGGATCGAGCCCGCAACCCGGGCATGTGCCCTGATGGGGAATGGAACTGTGACCTTCTGGTTCATGGGTTGACACTCAACCATTGACCCACATCAGCCAGGCCCAGGGCTCTTTATTGTCTGGGGCTGACTTGCTTTCTCCCGCTGTGCACCTGCCCCCCTCCTCCTCCTGTCCCCTCTCGCCAGCTCCAAGAGCCTCTGGCACGGCTATATTTCTCCTGCACTGGGGCCCAGGCTTGGGCATCATGTCTTTGTTATTTGTTTGTCTTCCAGAGAGAGGGTGGTTTGGTGAATGTCTGTAGCAGGTGGACGGCTGTAATTCTATCCGATCTGCTGTCTCCCCAGGTTGTGGCACCCACCTCCAGCCCCAGACCATCCAAATTCAGGACATAAATCACCCGCTGCTGACATGCTGCTTCGCTGGACAAGAACCTGGATGGGTCTCTGTGGCTTTTGCATCCAAACTACTGCCTGGTTTTCAAGATCCTTCACATGCTGCTCCTGTTTTCAGATCCAAACAACTGTATCTCCAGCCTCTGCTTTCCCAGCACAGTTGTCTCTACACTCTCCACCCCAAACTCCCATCATGTAAAATTACACCAGAATTTTTTTTAAAAAAGAAATTTAAAATCCAGGCAGGCTTATTTTTATGTTCTAGTCTGGAAGCACCCTTCATGTTCACTTCTCTGGCTCAATACGACCCATCTTTTGAGTCCAGTTTCAAATCCTACCTCTTGGGGCACTTGAATCCACACTGACAGCTTTCCTGACGGCCCACAGCACTCTGTCGGCACCAGACGGGTTGGTGTGCAGTTGTGCTCCAGATGCTGATGTTGAGTTGTTTACCCTCATTTTGCACATTGTTCTGTAATCATCACTGAGTGCTTGCTATTCTGTTCCAGGTGTTGGCTCATTCCTTAGTCTAGGAGTTGCCCTGACTTTTTTCTCCAACCCCCACGACCAATCTATCAAGTGGGCTGAGAGATGCTTCCAAATGGTGTGCTGTACCCAGCCACCCCTCCACCCCTTCACCTCTCCACCCCTCCACCCCTCCATCCCTTTACCCCTCCA
>NW_005366140.1:464543-482564 GCF_000412655.1 Myotis brandtii | reverse complement strand
CACTCCTCCACCCCTTTACCCCTCCACCCCTCCACCCATCCACCTCTCTACCTCTCTACCCATCCACCCCTCCACTCCTCCACCTCTCCACTCCTCCACCTCTCCACCATTCCACTCCTCCACCTCTCCACTCCTCCACCCCTCCACTCCTCACTCTCCACTCCTCTGTCTTCTGTCTGGACTTCCAAAATAGTCTTCTCACTAGCCTGCCACTCCCATTCCTGTCCCCATGCAATTTGTTCTTGAAACAGTGAGTGTTAAAGAAGGAGATAAGATTATCGTGGTCAATCACCTTGGCTAGAACCTCCTGGTGGTGTTCTATGACACTTAGAATCAGGTAGAAGTAGGAAATAAAGTAGTGCCTCTCCGCCCCCCCCCCCCCCCCGACCGGGCTCCTAAGGCTGCTTGTCGTTTGGCCTCTGCCCTTCTCCCATTGGCCATGCTGCTTCCCTCCCATCTGTCCTGGGCTCAGCCTCCTGGCCGTCCTTCCGTGCGTGCCAGTGCCTGCCAGCCCCCGAGCCTGGTCACTTGCTGCTTCTGCCTGGGACGCTCTTTCCAGATGTTTATGCCGCTAACTGCGTTGTCTTCATCTGGGGTTTAGCTCAAACATCATCGACTTAGAGAAGCCTCCGCTGACCTTATTTTATTTACTTACGTATTATTTATTTATTTTCATTGATTTTAGAGAGAGGAAGAGAGAGGGAGAGAGAGGGAGAGAGAGATAGAAACATCCATCGGCTGCCCCTTGCATGGCCCCTACTGGGGATCGAGCCCACAACTCAGGCATGTGCCCTGACTTAGAATCAAACAGGTGACCTCTCAGTGAATGGGTCGGCCCTCAACCACTGAGCCACACTGGGCCTCCCCTGACCTTATTTTAAACGTTGTCTCTTGGACTCATGGCTCGGCTTTCCCCATCACGCTGTTTTCTTTTCTTTGTAGCACCGGTCTTAGCCATCCAGTGGTTCCTTTCATTGCGCCCACCGTCACCCCTTCGGGCATGCAGTTCCAGGAAAGCCGGGCACTCCCAGCCTTGTTTCCTGCAGGGCTGCCAGCACCTCGGACAGGGCCTGGCACCCAGGGACTCAGTGTTTGCTGACGTGAAGGAATGAATGAGTGGTTAGATGAGGGTGTGGAGAGTGTATCCAAGGTGAATAAACACAGCCCCTGCCTTCAAATAGTTCACAGGATGCTTATAAAAGAGAGAGACTAATGAATATTTCCCACCCAAGGAAACAAATGCCTTAACAGAGACACGTATAAAAGCACTGTTTGAACGCAGATGAGGGAATAATTAAATCTGCCTCCTATGACTGAGTCTCATCTTTGCTTATGAGTTCTGCAAGGACAAACTGTACCGTGGATTCTATTGTCGTCCCCACCGCAGCGGTTTCTACAGGCCAGCCCTGGGCAAGCTGCAACCGAATCAGCCAGGGGGCCTAAAAGCCACCACAGACGTCTGGTTCTGATTCTGCAGATCTGAGCAGAGCCCAGGGTGTGTCTTTGTTCCCTGGGCATTTCTGAGCTCCTCGGCTTGGGGACCCCCGTGCCACACTGCCCAGTATAGGGCGCGGTGCATCATGAGGGCCGGCGGGCCTGCCTGAACCGGAAGAAAGCCATCGCTGCCCGTTCCTTTCTTGACCTGACCAGCCCCTGCTGACGGCAGGGTAAATCACCCTGTGAGTCTGCAGCTCCTGGGACCGGCGGGGAGAGGGGGAGACGATGTGAGCAATCACTCCTTCCCCAGCATGATGGCTTTAGTGTCGCTCATATCTCTTCACAGGGATGGTTATTACCAGCCTGATGGGTCCTTTTATTTTTATTTTTTTTAACTGAGCAGCACACAGGCACTCTCCTCTCTGTCCTGCCCCTTGTGAATATCTCATGGCAGCCCCGGGGGTATCATCTCCTCTTTCTTATAGGGGGTGGGCCACGTTGAAGGGCATGCGGGAGTTTGGGGGTGTGTGCTGATGTCAGATAGGAGCCGGGGCCACAGCAAGGTCGATGGACTTCCATGAGCTCTGGTGCTGACTCACTGGGGCCTGGGCTCGGCAGGCTGGTGCCTGGTGTGCGAGTCAGGGAATGGCTTCCCTCCAGCACTGGGAAGCCTCTGGATCTTTGACTGGTCACGGTGTCCTTACCCTGACTTGTCACTGGGGAGGATGCTATGCACGTGTGGCTGGGAAGCCAGGGCTGACCAGCAGGTTCCCTGGATGCTGGTGATCCCAGAATTTTTATGCAGGAAGGACTTAGGGGTGGCAATATGTCCAAGGGAGAGTGAGAGATCTTTTCTAGAAAATAGGTTTTATAGCAGGCACATTGCTTGTATTTGGATTGTATGTTGGGTAGGGGGAACCTAGGGGTCTGATGAATAGAGAGAGAATACTAGAGTCCCCCCCCCCCATGCCACCTTCCTGTGCCTCTCAGGAATGCCACTTCTGTTCTTATGGTTAAATCTGGAAGCAAAGTCTCTCCAAACCTCGTCTCCTCCCTTCTTTCTTCACTCACTTACACCAACTAAGATCATCACAAAAGCAATAGGTTCTTACCTCGGTTGCTTTTAGCATTCTGGCTGCCAATGGAAAGACACTATGCACATCATAGACTGTAGTCCAGGTACTTGGAACATGGCAGAAATGAGGAAGCAAGGGAAGGGGTTTCAGAGCAGGCAGGGTTGTCCCAGGGAACATGGGCTCAGGCTCATGCCTTTCGCAGAGGGAGAGCCTCGGTCCTGCATTCAGAGGGACCCATTTTCCTCTTCTTCCATAGCATGGAGAGTTGGTGTTTGACTTTCCAGCTCATGGTACAATAGAAATATCAAAGTAGAAGGGAGCAGAGATTGCTAGGAGCAGGTATAATGATAGCGAGAAAAGGAAAGAAAGACAGACAGGCAGGCAGATAAGTGGACTGAGTGAGTGACACGCCGAGCTGGGCACTCCGATGGGCAGCACTTGACCAGGGGCCCAGGTGGCCACATGGAGGGTGTGGGGCCTGGGAATCAGAACACCCAAGTTCACACGCTTGTCCTACCACTCGCTCCCTGCGCGGCCTTGGCCCAGTCTGTTCATTCTCTAGGAATAGCTTTCTCATCCGTAGAAAAGCAGTAATTACAACCCCCATGCCCTTGGGCTCTATCCAAGGAGGGAACAAGGGTCAGGGTGCTGATTTCTCCTGTTTGCTTGGTACAAAAAAAACACACTTGTTTGTTGTATAAACAACTTACTTGTAAAAAAAAAAAAAGAGATGGAGTGATTCAGAAGTACATGGAGTTAAACGAGAAAATACTGTCTACCTTTTCAGACTACCTCTTCCCCCAGATCCTCTTCCTCCTGCCAGAAGCAACCACTGTCCCCAGACGGGGTGCATCTCTCAGACCTCATAGTGCTTTGCCAACCTGTGTGGAGAACAAAGGTGGGGATGGGAAACCAAAAGCCCATTGTATTTCAGCGGGTGTGAGGGCCTCTCTGTGTAAGAACTCGGAAAAAGGACGTCTTTTCTGAATGCAAAAACAAATAAACAGAACACTGAAAAGTCTCAGTGGAGTGCAGCACATTCCTTTTAGTCGGACAGGCAGGCACTCGGTGCTTTCTATAAAGACGCCCGTGACCACTTCCCACTACGCAGCGGTTCTGGTGGTGAGAGGAGACCTTCCGACACTGGCAACTCAGGTGGAAAAGCTCATACCCTCTCCTTGCGCTGCAGTTACCATAGGTTTACAACACGTACAACTTGTTGACAAGTTAATCCCTTGCAGGTATGCAGAGCAGATACCAAAAGCAAAGGGCGAAATCTTTCTCCCCCATTTCCTTTAGCAGTGGGTACAAGTTCGTGTTGATCTTTGTTTTGTGTCTGTTTCTGTTTCTTTACTCTTCCTTGGTGCCCTTTCCCCAAGATTTTCAATGGGAGCTACATTAGCTAACCAGCTTTGCCTTGCCTTCATTGGGCCCTGCCTTTTCCGGTTGGATTTTGTTTCTTCAGTCCCTCCTGTCTGGCTATGGTCATCCTGGAAGTGGGGAATGTGCCCCTGTCTCTGTGTGGGCAGCTCAGTGGGGCATGTTCTCTCTGTTTTGCAAAGAAATGCCGCTTGGTGGAAATTGGCCCAGGCTCAGTGTCAGGAGTCCCCGAGTTGAGATGAGTGGTGTGGTCTTCTATGTCACTCCTTGGGGTTTCAGATTTCTTCTCTGTCGAATGATGTTTCCAGCTCGGATGTTTTTGGATTCTAGGATTCTGTGCTTAATTGTGGTTTGCCTGTTAATGTTTGCCTACAATGGGACTCGAAGTTCTATTCCGGCCCCTGTGGCTGGGTTCTTTGGCCGCCTGCAGACCCAGATGCAGCCCCCAGGTGTGGGATGCCAAGGAGAGGGGCTGGTTACTCCTAGGGGATCCATCCACCCAGCTCTGCCTGCGAACTCGGGCTGGAGAATACAAAAGAGTTGGCATTCCAGAGGGCCCAAGGGTGTAAAGCTTTGACCATTTCTCACTAAGAAGACAGGCTTAAATTAGCCTCAATGTGGGGCTCAAGAAACCACAAAATTATAAAAGTTGAGCTGAAAGGGTTTCTAAATAGCTTTTAAAAATTTCGTTTTTTTTTAATGCCTGGCCAGTGTGCTCAGTGGACTGAATGTTTACCCATGCACCAAGAGGTTGCTGGTTCGATCCCCGGTCAGGGCACATATCCGGGTTGTGGACTCGATCTCCCGTAGGAGACCTGCAGGAGACAGCCGATGGATGAATCTCTCTCTCTCTCTCCCTCTCCCTTCTTTTATCGCTACAATCAATAAAAACATATTTTTAAAAATTTAGGTTTTTTTTTAAATTATAAAAATGATACATGGCCTGGGGAAAAAAATTCCAACAGTAGTTAATGGTATAAAATGAAAAGGAAAAATGAGCTTGATCTCCACCCTCAGCGCCATGCCACAGGGAATCTGCTGCAGAGTTTCTTACGCACGTGCTGAGAAAGCGTCTACGCACAGCCATGCATTTACATACAGCCTTGCACCCACTCAGCTCCACCTGCCCTTGGGCTCACACACAAAGGGGGCCGTTTCCTAAAGCCTGGGTCTTGCTTTTTGCATTTGATCAAATGTGTTGGGAATTTTCCACGCCACCGCTCAGGGGTCTGCCGGGTGCTCTGTAAGGCCTGGCTTTGCCGGAAGGGAGGAGGCTGGCCGCAGCAAGCAGTGGACGCCAGGTTTTTCCAGCTGTTGTCAGAGCAAACAGTGCTCAGAGAGCCTTTACGTCAGTGTTTTCTCAGGTTTGATCCTTGGAACACAAGCATTTAGAGATGCTCAGTGACAGAAACAAACAAACAAAAAAGCCAAACAAACAAAATATGGTTTAGAGGTTAAACGTGGTAAGTGCAGCCTTAGGTTCCCCTCTTCCAATAGCCTCCTGCAAGCTCCAGAAATCCACCCAGGAAGGAAACCTAAAAACATGGCTTCACGCAACGTTTCTCAAACTTGCCTTTTTTTTAAAAAAAATATATTCTTATTGATTTCAGAGAGGAAGGGAGAGGAGAGAGAGAGAGAGAGAGAAATATCAATGAGAGAGAATCATTGATAGGCTGCCTCCTGCACGCCCCCTACTGAGAATCGAGCCCACAACCTGGGCATGTGCGCTTGACCAGAATTGAACCCAGGACCCTTTAGTCTGCAGGCTGACGCTTTAGCCACTGAGCCAAATCAGCTAGGGCTCTCAAACTTGTTTTGGACCATTTCACTGCTGAAAGCTCTCTCTCCCAGTTACCTACGTTGTTTGAGTGTAAGTGCACATCTGCTAATGTTGTACATAAAAACGTAGATTCTCCGAAGAAGACACCTTGAAAATGCTGCTCCTTTATCCACAGGCGGGGCCGAGCCTCAGAGAGGGAGTCACTTGCAAAAGGTTACGCTCATATTTAGTGGAAGTAACAGGAAGGGAACCCAAGGCTTATACCTTTTCCTCCATACTGCGTTTGAAAGCCCCTTCTCAGGCCATAAACCATTTGAACTAAAGCTCACTGAGTGTGGCAAGGAAGCTGTGTCATAAAAAATGCCTGGATATCATCTGGTTTAAAAAAAGTGAGTTTAAAGTATGCAATTACTTTAATAAGAACAGTTTGGCAAGTTAATTGGTTGGTAACGAGGTTCACACTCACAGAGCTTCACGTGTCATTTTGGAAATGCCACAGTGTCCTACCAGGAATTGTCTGACAAACCCAAATCTCATCACAATGTATAGTCCTGACAGAGGTGAGGTGGCCTTGGAGCTGGGGGTTATGGGGCTTCTCCTGGGGAGGGGAAACCTTTTGACTTGATCTTTCAAAGCCTCCCCAGAAGTCAGATGGGGGAGGTACACGAGGCCTGTGATGCAGATTTTATGTGACGGCATCACAAGGTGCAGAGATATCTGGCTAAATGTTACTCCCGGGTATGCCTGTGAGGGTGTCTGCAGATGGAAGTAGCTTTTGAATTGGTGGACTCAGTGAGGTGGGTGGTCCTCCCCATTGTGGGTGGGCATCACCCAATCTGCTGAGAGCCTGTTTAGAACAAAAGGGGGAGGAAGAAGGAATTCGGCCCTTCCTGCCTGTTTGCTTGAGCTGCAACATTGCTCAGTGCTCCTGGTCCTCAGGCTGTTGGCCTTGGCCTGAGTCACCCCACTGGCTCTCCTGCGTTTCCATCCTGGGGCTTGCCAGCCTTTATAATTGCACGAGCCAATTCTGTATATTTCTTCACACATATCTCCTACTGGTTCTGTTTCTCTGGAGAAGCCTGAGACTAAGGATGTAGAAGCCAACATGTTCTCAGCTTCTTCTGATTGCATTTTGGAACGCTTAGAAAGCTTTCTAGAACAGACTCTTAACCCATTCAAGGAAACTGCTTGTCTGTGTAGACCAGATCTAGAGAACCTCTGTAGAGTTCAGGAAGGAAAGAAGGAATAGAGAAGCTACTCTGGGCTAGGAGTATTATCCACGCACACTGTCTATTGTGAACATTATATAGAAAATACCTGAACATTGCATAGAGAGGGAAATTGAAGACACAGAGATAAAATGACTTTTCTAGAGTCACCCTGAGCTGAACTGATATATCCAGGAGATGGTTGTGAATTACTGGCAAGGCCAGTCATAAATCTGTCTTATGTTAAATCTTGTCTTTAGATGGGCTGTGTGGTTTTCAGGGCTCCTGAGAGTCTGAATGAATATGATCCTCCCAGGCCCTCAGCGCAGAGCAGCCACTGTACATATGGTGTTGGGTAAAAATTAGGTCCACGATTTAAGGGCAGTCTTGTCCCGGCCTTTCCTAGCTGTGTGATGTTAGATGGCTTATTCAGCCATTCTATGCTGGTTTCCTCAGCTGTGAATTAGAAACGATGAAACCCACTTTCCCATGCTGTTGGAATTTAACACAAGTAGGCGAGCATGCTTAGCTCAGTCCTGGCATATGGTTTTGATCCATCACCTTCCTCATGCTGGGTCACACTGGAGGTACCCATGGCTGACCTCTCCTATAGTGTCACACAGAGATGGTACCACTCTTCTGGCGCATCGAGTGCTGCTGTGGGTCCTGGTTGGCTTTGCTGTCTATGTTGGATGGCTGAGACCAGACAGTATTTGCCACATGAAGGGCCTCACGCGTATTGGGTACTCCATAAACATTTGCTGGCTGATTGAATAATTGATCTCCCTTTCTCCTCCATCACTAGTGCTTGTCTTTTTTCTTAAACTGTTTACTTATTGCCTGTTCCTGGAAGCTCAACTGGTATCCAAGGACAATGAGGTGACCTCCACATGACCCACCTGCTTCTACTCATTGACTAAGACAACAGCTTTTCCCTGGACCAGCTAGGATGTTTTCCCCTTGGGGGCTCAAGCTCTTTCTTGGTCTTGCTTCTCATGGGTTGGCACCTACTGGGGTCACCTGGCACTCCCTTCCAGGAATTATGGCACTCACTGCCCTCATCATTTCTCCCATCTTTTTCCTGTATTGATAGCTGTGGGGTGCTGGGTTGCCATGACAACTGATTGATTAGCATCCAATTCCCGGACAGAAAACATGCAGCTATAAAGAATTACAAATGATGCCTGATTGTCTGCTGCCAATAGGCTGATTGCTGCCATTTTCTGGCAGGTAGCTCAGCCCTAACAGGAAAGCCTGTGCTGTGCAATTATTGAGGCTTGATTGATGCCTCGCTATAGTTACAATCTGCGGTGTTCCCAGCTCAGGAGATTTTTTTCAAAAGAAGAAAAAATTTCCTTTCAGATGGAAATTCTTATAAATGAGGAAGAAGTATGGCGTGGGGGAGGGAAGTGGGGCTGGCAAGGCAGGTGACTATGGGCTAAGAGCCCAGTTGGAGTTTCAGAGGTGATGAAGGGAGAGGGGGCAGGAGCAGCGGCACATGGCTGGGGAGAGGGGGGAAGAGATGACCGCTGCCTGTGCCCCCTGCCCCCTCCACCTTCTGGGCCTTGCAACACGGGGTGGTTCAGAAATCACTTCCAAACTCCAGGCCTGAAAAAGCAGGGGTGTGTGGGAGGGAGAACAAAAAATACACGGGCCGCAGGTGGCGTGCTGCTCAGGCCAATTACTGAAGGGCTCTCCTGAGTCTGTCATTTGTGCTGGGCAGAGAGCAAGCACCTGGGCCTGGAAGCAGTCAGGGAAAGAGGCCATGGTGCCAGGTGGACGCCGGGTGGAGAGTGGGCCGGTGTGCAGTTGAGCCTGCAGTGAGGCTGGTGCACAGAGGCTTTGGGGCCAAAAGACCTTTTCATTTGACCCAGGGACAAGGTGCCTCTCTGCTCCTTAATTGGATAAATACTTCTCAAGCTGGTAGAGAGGGAGAAAGAGAATGAGATATTTGTGACTGTTAGGGCCAGACTTATTGCTAAAGATGCAGTCTTTTTGTTAAATTGTTGAAAGTAGTACAGATGTCCCCCATTTCCCCCCTTTGCCCTCATCCTCCCAGCCCCTGCCTGACCCCAGGCCTTCACCACACTATTGTCTGTGTCCATGGGCTATGCATTTATGCATATAAGTTCTTTGGTGGATCTCTTCCCATCCTTCCATCCTCTGAGATCTGTCAGTCTGTTGCATGCTTCCAGGCCTCTGGATCTATTTTGTTCGCTGGTTTATTTTGTTCATTAGATTCCACATATAAGTAAGATCATGTGATATTTGTCTTTCTCTGACTGGCTTATTTTGCTTAACATAATAAATAATCACCAGGTCCATCCATGCTGTCACAAAAGGTAAGAGCTTCTTCTTTTTTTATAGCTGCATAGTATTCCATTCTGTAAATATATCACAGCTTTTTTATCTACTTATCTACGAATATACTGATGGGCACTTGGGCTGTTTCCAGATCTTAGCTATTGTAAATAACACTGCTATGAGCATAGGAGTGCATATATTCTTTCTGAGTGGTGTTTTTGGGATTCTTAGGCTATATCCCCAGATGTGGGGTTTCTGGGTCAAACAGCAGTTTCATTTTTAATTTTTTGAAGAAACTCCTTAACTGTTTTCCACAGTGGCTGAACCAGTCTGCATTCCCACCAGCAGTGTGCTGGAGTTCCCTTTCTCCACACCTTTGCCAGCATTTGTTGTTGATTTATTGCTGGTAGCCATTCTGGCAAGTGTGAGCTGATATCTCCTTGTCGTTTTAATTTGCATCTATCTGTTGGTTAGTGACATTGAGCGTTTTTTCTTATGTCTCTTGGCCATCTGTATCTCTTCTTTGGAGAAGTGTCTATTCTTTGCCCATTTTTTTAGTTGGATTGTTTGTCTTCCTTTTGTTGAGTTGTATGAGTTCTTTATATATTTTGGAAATTAAGCCCTTATCAGATGTATCATTGGTGAATATATTCTCCCATACATACAGTGGGCTCCCTTTTCATTTTGATGAGGGTTTTTTTTTTGCTGTGCAGAAGCTTTTTAGTTTGATGTAGTCCCATTTGGTTAAATTTTCCTTTGTTTCTCTTGCCCTAGGACAGTGGTTGGCAAACTGCGGCTCACGAGCTACACGCGGCTCTTTGGCCCCTTGAATGTGGCCATGAAGTTTCGATCACACTGTACGTGCATGCCAGCATGTGGTATTTTGTGGAAGAACCACACTCAAGGGGCTGCAGTTTGCTGACCACTGCCCTAGGAGATGTACTGGCAAAAATCCCATTATATGACATGTTTGAGATTTTACTGCCTATGTTTTCTTCTAGGATTTTTATGGTTTTCACTTTGCTGAGAGTTTTTATTATAAACTAGAGGCCCTGTGCATGAAAATCGTGCACTCGGAGGGGTCCCTCAGCCCAGCCTGCACCCTTTCACAATCCCAGACCCCTTGGGTAGGGTCCCTAGGCCTGGCCTGAGATCAGGGCCTATCAGGGCTTTCCTTCCTCCAGCTGCAGGCAGCTGGCCCCACCCCCACCACTGCCACTGCTTGCCATATGTGCAGCACTACCCCCACCTCCCCTGCCACTGGTGGCCTCCCTCTGCAGGTGACAGGTGTGGGATGTGATGGCTGGCTGGCTTGAGCCTCCCTCTGTGGGGTGATCGCTGGCTGGCCGCACAATTGCCACAGAGTTGCCACTGGTGGCCTGGGTTTCCCTCTTTCTTTGCTGGGGGGCGTGGCCAGCCCTGCAAGGAGCCGTTTGCCTACCTGATTGCCCCTAACTGCTCGCCTGCCTACCTGATCACCCCTAACTGCTTGCTGGGGGTGGGGTCAGCCCTGTGAGGGGTTGTCTGCCTACCTGATCACCCCTAACCACTCTTCCTGCCTGCCTGATCACCCCTAACTGCTTGCTTGGGGGCAGGGCAAGGGGACATGGTGGTTCTGGTGTCTGGTCATTCCAGTCGTTATGCTTATGGTGGTTGACCTTTTATTATATAGGATGAGTGCTGGATTTTATCAAATGCTTTTTCTGCATCTATTGATATGATAATGTGATTTTTATCCTTCATTTTCTTTATGTGATCTATCACATTTATTGATTTGTGAATATTGTACCAGCCTTGCATCCCTGGAATAAATCCCGCTTGGTCATGGTGTAAGGTCTCTTTAAGGTATTGCTGGATCCAATTTGTTAATATTTTGTTGAGGATTTTAATATCTATGGTCATCAGGGATAATGGCCTGTAGTTTTGTTCCTTTGTGGTATCTTTTTCTGGTTTTGGAATTAGGATAATGCTGACCTCATAAAAAGAGCTTGGAAGTTTTTCTTCCTGTTGAATTTTTTGGAGTAGTTTGAGGGGTGTTAGTTCTCTGAATGTTTGGTAAAACTCACCTGTGAAGCCATCTGGTCCCAAGACTTTTGTTTGCTGGGAGTTTTTTGATTACTACTTCAATTTCATCAGCTGTTATTGGTTTATTCAGGTTTTCTGATTCTTCCTGTTTGAGCTTTGGAAAATTGCATGTTTCTAGGAATTTATCCATTTTGCCCAGGTTGTCCAATTTGTTGGCAGATAGTTTTTCATCATATTTTCTTGTAATCCTTTGTATTTCTGTGATGTCAGTTGTTACTTTGCCTCTTTCATTTCCAATTTTATTTATTGGGTTCTCTCTGTTTCTTGATGAGTTTGGCTAAAGGTTCATCAATCTTGTTTATCTTTTCAAAGAACGAGCTCTTGGTTTCATTGACTTTTTATATTGATTTTTTAGTCTCTATGTCATTCATTTCCACTCTGATCTTTATTATTTCCTTTCTTCTACTTACTCTGGGCTTTTCATGTTGCTCTCTTCCTAATTCTTTTAGTTGTAGGGTTAGATAATTTCTTTGAGATTATTATTATTATTATTTCTTGAGGTAGATCTGTAGTGCTATGGACATCCCTATCAGGACTACATTCACTGTGTCCCATAGATTTTTGGGTGGTTGTGTGTTCATTTTCATTTGTTTTCAGGAAGTCTTTTATTTCTTCCTTCATCTCATTGGTAACCCATTAATTGTTTAATAATGTGCTATTTAGCCTCCATGTGTTTGAATGTTTTTGAGTATTTTTATTGTAGTCGATTTCTAGTTTCATGCAGTGCCACACCTCACTGTGCAATGTTGGGCAGACTGTTGAACCTCAGTTTTTCTCTATGTAAAATGAGGAATAAAACAGCACTGATTTCATAGGGTATTTAAAAAGATGAATTGAGAGAATACATGCAAAGCAGTTAGTACATAGCAAGAATTCAGTAAGTGTTGCGTTATTATTATAATACTTAATTCCTGACTTAGAAGTCAAATGCTTTTTATTTAAAATATATAAAAACAACATAAATGATCACTTGTAAAGGTAACATATATTGGTATACCTCCAGCTAATGAATGTCTTGCTTCTTGTTGAACAGCAGCTATAAAATAGTTGTGTTATGGCCCAAATGTAAAAATAAGTCCACTTGTATTTAGGAGAGTAACTATGTCCACATTTGTAGTACTGTTTAGAGCCATTCAAACCCATCAGCATTGATGTCCCTGACCTGAGATAACCTAGACAGATAAAAGCTGGTTTCCATGGGAACGAGCTTTGCTTTCTCTTCCATCGAATTAAAATCCATTTACCCAAGACTGAATGTTTTATAAGTACCTTCCAATGAGTTCATTTGATTTACCAAGCTCAATGCCAGCACAGGCAATGTACCATTTGCAACATC
The DNA here is from genome assembly GCF_000412655.1 of Myotis brandtii. Classification (NCBI taxonomy): domain Eukaryota; kingdom Metazoa; phylum Chordata; class Mammalia; order Chiroptera; family Vespertilionidae; genus Myotis; species Myotis brandtii. Next base: position 469,958 of record NW_005366140.1, on the reverse strand, counting down.
AGTTAACTTCTGTCAAGTGTTGGGACGGATTCTTCCCGTATCTGGTTCACTTGTAGTTCAGACTTGACAAGGATCAGTTTCCACAGAGCGTTCTGTGCACCTGTGGCATCTAATGTTCTGTAGTCTTTCTGAGGAATCAGAGTTTGGTCAATTTTCTTGGTGAGAAAAGGTTTCAGGATGGTGATACACATTTCTTTGCATGTATCTGAGGGCAAGGCATACATTTTAGGGATTTTGATTCAGCCATTCAATTCCACTGTATTTAAATGGCACTGTTCACCTCCAAGCCACTCACACACTTTATTGATTTTTTAGAGAGGGAGAGGGATAGAGAGTTAGAAACATCAATGAGAGAGAAACATCAATCAGCTGCCTCCTGCACAACCCCTACTGGGGATGTGCCTGCAACCAAGGTACATGCCCTTGACCGGAATCGAACCTGGGACCTTTCAGTACGCAGGCCGACGCTCTATCCACTGAGCCAAACCGGTTACGGCACACACTGCAGTTTTACCACGCACCTGCAGAGCCCTGGCTTTCTTTGCTCTTTCCTCAGAGAAGGAAGTAGAGGAACTCTCTGAACTCAGTCTCTGTTTCCTAGTGTTTTTTATTGTCATTTACATTTTTAAAACTTATTTTAAAAAAATAATTTTTAATTTTTCAATTATAGTTGATATACAATATTACATTAGTTTCAGGTATACTATGTAAGGATTAGACATTTATATACCTTATGAAGTGATCACCTACCTCTAGTACCATCTGACACCATACTTAGTTATTGCAATACTACTGACTATATTCCCTACACTGTAATTTACATCTCTGTGACTTTTTATAACTGGCAATTTGCACATCTTAATTCTTTTCACCTATCCCCCAACCTCCCTCTCACCTGGCACCCATCAAAATATTCTCTGTATCTATGAGTTTGTTTTTGCTTTGTTCATTTATCCTGATTTTTAGATTCCACATTTAAGTGAAATCATATGGCATTTGTCTTTCTCTGTCTGACTTATTTCACTTAGCATAATACCCCTGTGTCCACCCATACTGTTGCAAATGGCAAGATTTTGTTTCCTAATGTGGAATAACTGTTATCGTCATCATTTCCTATCCTCAGCAAGAAAGTCCTTTTCACAACTTACGTTGTCTAGGCTGTTGGAGGGCTGGGAAGATACCCCAGATTTAGGCCGGGCTGCCTGTTGGAGGAGGAAAGAAGAGGACCATGGAAGTCCACTTCACAACTCGAAAATCAAACACCTCCAAACGAGAGCATCGCTGCACGTCCTTTCTTCCTCTGTGTTGGAAATCATCAGTGTTCTCTTCAGCTATTTTCACTCGGAGAAGCCCCAGGAGCTTCCAGGAGCCACGAAGCTTCCCCAGTTCCCTGTCTCTTCCTACTCATTGCACTGGTGGCAAGAGGCACCTGGGCTTCTCTGGCAAGCTTTGGGGTCTTCACACGACGTGGCCTCTACCTAGTGCCAGGTTTCTGCCACCTGCTCTGCTTGGAGAAGACAGATAAGGGGGGGAGGGCGAGGAGGCCCCTGCCAGTTGGCAAGCATGTCTGTCAACCTAATGCCGAGCTGAGCAAGCTGCAGCCTTTTAGGCTGGAATTGCCTTGGAACAAATCCGTGCAGGGAATGGCCAGATCCTGGCAGAGGGCAAAGGGAGCCCAGATGGAGAAGAAAGCTTGAGAGGTTAATAGACTTGGAGCAGGCTTCACTGAAGGCATCAGGGGATCCCGTCAACATGCTTCCCTGGGCTCCTTGGGCGAGGCTCCAGGAAGGGACCCATCAGCTTCTCATATGCAGCAGTGCCTACCTCAATGCCCTGTTGTTTCACTCCATGACTAGCTTACAACACCAGGCTTCTCAAAGGTGGAAATTGAGTCTTCATCCCTCCCTGTGTCCCCAGACTTTAGCCAGGGCCTGGCAGCGAATCAGGACTCACTTAACTTTTCCTGATTTGAATGGAATTGAGGGAAATTGGTGGAATATGTTTAGGGCCAGAGAGAGAGAGACACCTGGGTGCCTTAGACAAGCTAACAACTTGGCACACCTTTAAACAGTGTTGTTAAATATTTTCTCAACAATTATTTAGGGAAGAGGTTGAAGGCTGAGTGAACAAAGAGCTGTTAAGGAGGACCCCCTTGCCCCCATATACCTCACTCATGTTCAGACCCCATCAGATAAAACAAAGACCTACAGCGAAACAGACCCACCCTCCTCAGAAGCATTTGAACAGTCAGTTGTTACTTCAGCCTGCCCTTGGGGTGGTGGTGATGGAGGTCTCTACATGGATATTTCCTTCGTAGGAGTTCTGATAAATACTTTCTCCACCAGATTTCTAATGATGTTGTAATGCCTGTTGGAGCAGTGCTCCAGCCCTGGCCTGGATGCCGTTGGCCTAATCCGATGTGCAAATGCATCTATCTTTAGAAATGGGGTTAAGTCAACTACTACTGATTTTGTTTTGCTGTGTTAAAAAAATGTGTGTATTAGTATAACAACTTTAAAGGCCCTTTCAACAGAAAAATAAATTACTCTCTATCACAAGAGTAATAGGTTTTATTTTTGTGTATTCTGGAGACTTTGGCCATAATCATACATATTTTACATCAATGTAATTCTAGAGAACATAAAATTTTCTTTCTTCTTTCTTCTCTTCACATTACATCAAATGTTTTTCTATATTGTTCCATTCTTTTTCTATTTTAATAGCTGTACGCTATTTCATCAAGTGGATAAACAAACTATTTAGATTGTTGACATATTTTCTGCTATCATAAGCAACCATGCAATGACAATTTGGTGTTATAGCTTTTTTTTCTTGTTGAAATTATTTTGTTTAGGGTTCATTTTTAGGAGAAGGATCAAAGGCAGAGGTGTGCTGGAGCTGGGTCCACCAGCTTGTGAGAGCCCATTTTGCAAATCTCTTGAATTTCTTGAAATCAGCTGTAATAGGTAGGATGATTTACACCACAAAAATGGACAAATACTGCAAATCAGGGCTTTTTTTGTTTTGTTTTTGGAGAGCTGGTTTGCTAACAATACTGATCAAAGGGTATAAAGCTGTTTATAGTGTTTGCTATATTACTGATTGCCATATTATTTTTAAAGAGCTATATATATAATATATATACATATAACACATATATATCCAGTTTAATTGAGACATTTTAATTTATTGAGGTGTAATTATGAAATACTTAAATTTCTTCAATAGTTGCTAAGTTGTGTTTTGTCAAAACCCCCCTTCCCACTGGGTTTGAGCTCCCTTAATACAGGTTGTCCCCCAAAGTGTATAAACACTGTAACAGCTGATAGCTCAATTTTGAAAATGAAATGTACTTTAATAAACACTGCCTTTATAATTATTCAGAGTGTGTGTGTACATTTTTTTGGAGGGGACACCCTTTATATCTGATTCTTAAATTTAGAGAAAAATGCAAAAGAACCACAATAGCTAAAGCAACTTTGAAAAAGGAAAACAAAGTTGGAGGACTTGTCACTACTTGACTTTGAACTTATAAAGCTCTAGTAATTAAGACAATATGGTGTATGTGCAAAGATAGACAAATATATTAATGGAACAGAATAGAGAGTCTGGAAATAGACCATACATATACGGTCAATCTATTTTCAACAAAGTTGCAAAGGCAGTTTGGTTAGTGGAGAAAAGATAGTCTTTTCAACATATTGCGCTGAAATAAATGGATATCCATAGGCAAAAAATCCCCCCAAACAACAATAACAAGAAAATTCTACTTATTCCTTGCACTGTATACAAAAATTAAATTAACATGGATCATATACCTGTGATCCCCCAAACTACACAACTTCTCAATGAAAACATAGAAGAGAATCTTTGGGATCATGGATTAGGGAAAGATATCTTAGCTATAATACAAAATGTATGATCCATTAAAGAAATACTTAATATTGTAAATAACACTGCGAGGAAAAAACCAACTTCATAGGTAGACAATAGCATGGTGATTACCAGAGGGGAAAGAGGATGGGGGAGGTAAAAGAGGGTATATGGGGATAAATGGTGATGGAAGAAGACTTGACTTTGGGTGGTAAACACATAATATAATACAGATGATGTATTACAAAATTGTACTCTTGAAACCTATATAATTTTATTAACCAATGTCACCCTAATAAATCAAATTAAAAACTTAATATATTTGACTTAGAACTTCTGCCTTTCAAAATATATTGAGATAGTAAACAGGTGAGCAGAGACAGAGGCATTTATTCACAAATCAGAAATCTTATAAAGGACTTGACTTCAGAATTTATGAAGAATTCTCAAAATTCAATTAAAAAACAGTTTTTAAAATGGACAAATTTAAACAGTATTTTACCAAAGAATACACTGTTGGTAAATAAGCACATGGAAATATGCTTAACATCATTATTTATGAGAGAAATGCAAATTAGAAGCACAATGAGAAGCCATTCATTACACACCTATTAGACACCCCTGCATGGAAAAGGCGGACTATCTGAAGCGCTGGTGAAGACATGGGGGAACGGGAACGCTCAGCTGCTGCCGGGAATGTGAAATAGCACGGCCACTTAGGAAAGCAGTGCGACTGTTTCTTAAAGAGTCAATCTTACACCTGCTATATGACCTAACTAATCCACCCCTAGGATTTTATCCAAGAGAAATGAAAGTGTGTGTTCATGTAGAGACTTGGACATAATGTTTGTAGCAGCTTTATTTTGTCAAAGCCCTAAACTGAAAGCAGCCCAACTGTCCATCAAACTGAATGAATATAATAAACTATGGTATATCTGTTCAATGGAATACTAGTTAGTAATAAAAAGGATTACAGCCGAAACAGGTTTGGCTCGGTGGATAGAGCGTCGGCCTGCAGACTGAAGGGTCCCAGGTTCGATTCCGGTCAAGGGCATGTACCTTGGTTGCGGGCACGTCCCCAATGGGAGGTGTGCAGGAGGCAGCTGATCGATGTTTCTCTCTCATCGATGTTTCTAACTCTCTATCTCTCTCTCTTCCTCTCTGTAAAAAATTAATAAAATATATTAAAAAAAAAAAAGGATTACAGGTAGGATATAACCTACAACTTGGATAAATCACAAAGTAATGTGCCAGGTAAAAGAAGCCAGACACAAAAGAGTGTATGCTATATAATTTTAGAAATGCAAAATAATCTTTTTTATACGTCAATTATAACTTTTTAAAAAATTAATTAATTAATTAATTAATTTATTTATTTATTGTCTAAAGTTTTACATATGTCTTCTTTTTCCCTGATTGATCTCCCCTCCTCTAGTCATTCCCACCCTGGGCAAGCCCCCACCGTCCCAGTGTCTGTGTCCATTAGTTATGCTAATATGCATGCATACAAGTCTTTGGTTGCTCTCTAACCACCCCCCATCC
>NW_005366140.1:455046-464436 GCF_000412655.1 Myotis brandtii | reverse complement strand
TCTTCCATAGTGGCTGCACCAGTCTGCATTCCCACCAGCAGTGCATGGGGGTTCCTTTTTCTCCACATCCTCTCCAGCACTTGTCATTTGTTGATTTGTTGATGATAACCATTCTGACAGGTATGAGATGGTACCTCATTGTTGTTTTGATTTGCATCTCTCGGATGATTAGTGACTTTGAGCATGTTTTCATATGTCTCTCAGCCTTCTGTATGTCCTCTTTTGAAAACTGTCTATTTAGGTCCTTTGCCTATTTTTTGATTGGATCATTTATCTTCCTTTTGTTAAGTTGTATGAGTTCTCTGTAAATTTTGGAGATTAAATCCTTATCTGAAATATCATTGGCAAATATGTTCTCCCATGCAATGGGCTTTCTTGTTGTTTAGTTGATGGTTTCTTTTGCTGTGCAGAAGCTTTTTATTTTGATGTAGTCCCATTTGTTTATTTTCTCCTTAGTCTCCATTGCCCTAGGAGCTGTGTCAGTAAAGATATTGCTATGACATATGTCTGCTATTTTGCTGCCTATAGAGTTTTGTAGGATTTTTATGGTTTCCCGTCTTATATTTAAGTCCTTTAGACATTTTGAGTTTGTTTTTGTGTATGGTGTAAGTTGATGACCTAGTTTCATTTTTTTGCATGTATCTGACCAAATTTTCCAGCACCATTTATTGAAGAGACTGTCTTGACTCCATTGTATGCTCTTGCCTCCTTTGCCAAATATTAATTGAGAATAATGGCTTGGGCAATTTCTGGGTTCTCTGTTGTGTTCCATTGGTCTACAAAATAATCTTTAGTGAAGGAAAGCAGGTCAGTGGCTGCCTGGGGATGCAAGGGGTGGGCAATGGTTTGAGGAATTGGATTACAAATGGGTAAGAAGGAAGATTTGGGTTTTGATGTATAGGTTCATTATCTTGATTGAAGTGATGGTTTCATAGGTGCTTCCATATGTAAAAACTTATCAAATCATATATTTTAAATAAGTGTATTTTATTGCATGTTAATTATACCTGGATAAAGTTGTTAAAAATGATTAAAAACTGTGAGCATAAGCTCATTGTGCCATGATATACAGTATCCAAAAATGATATTCCATCTAAAAGGGAATGTCCCCCAAACTTGGCCACTATGTTTCCTATAAACATCAATATTATAATATAAGGCAAACACAAAAATTACATAGATATGTCATACATGAAATGGACAGAAGGTAAATCACACCAAAAATTTCCACAATTCAATCAAGAAACGAGATTCTATGATGTTTTAGGATAAAAGTAAATATGGAGTCGCTCAATAATTAGCTTGAGAACTGCCAAAAAAACCCCTAGCTCTGTGGTTGGCAAACTGCGGTTCGCGAGCCACATGCGGCTCTTTGGCCCCTTGAGTGTGGCTCTTCCTAAGCCTTAGGAGTACCCTAATTAAGTTAATTAACAATGTACCTACCTATATAGTTTAAGTTTAAAAATTTGGCTCTCAAAAGAAATTTCAATCATTGTACTGTTGTTATTTGGCTCTGTTGACTAATGAGTTTGCCGACCACTGCCCTAGCAGATGCCTTTCTATATGGCAAAGTGGACTTGCCTGGGTCTGGGGCTGTAGAGTAACCCTGTAAACCTCTGCAAACTAGTCATTCACATGGACATGGACACATATTATAGCAGGAATCACCATGTGTTAATAATATTATCTAATCTTTTGCTTAGAAAGAGCAGAGTCACAAATGCAATTGAAGGAATATTTTTATTTAATTTATAAGAAATTTCATCAAATTCAGTAATAGCCTTTGAATGTTATTGGAAAAACACACACACACAGAACACCACCAAGAAACACATTGCCAGGTTCTGCCCATTTCTTTTTTCTTTGACTTTAAACACATTTTTATTACACAAAGTTCACATAATTGGGTATTTCTCTACTTTGTATGAAATTATTCTTACTCTCCACAGAAAGGCTGCTTCTTAACTCCTCATCGGGCGATGGCAAGCACTAAAATCCTGATATTAACAGGATAGTAGTAAAAATGCCTCAGTGATTTAAGTTGAAAGTAATACATTGATACATGGCTCTTGCATTTAGTTATCAAGAATGTTCAAATGTGTTTTTATTCAAAAATACAAAATAAACTATCTGTAGGCATGGACAATGACAGCAGCAAATCATTGTATGTTATCAACTGAAACCAGAAACTGATGTTATAGTGATTTTCATTAAAAAAAGCTCTGTATTGATTTCAGAGAGGAGAGGAGAGGAGAGGGAGAGGGAGAGAGAGAGAGAGATAGAAACATCAATGGTGAGAGAATCATTGATGAGTTGCTTCCTGCTCAATTCCCTATACTGGGGATTGAGCCCACAACCTGGGCATGTGCCCTGACAGGAAATCGAACCATGACCTCCTGGTTCATAGGTCAATGCTCAACCACTGAGCCACACAGGCAAGGCTTCTTTTGTGTCTGTTTTGTTAATCCTCACCATTGATTTTTAGAGAGAGTGGAAGGGAGGGAGAGGGAGAGAGAGAGAGAGAGAGAGAGAGAGAGAGAGAGAGAAAGAAACGTCGATGTGAGAGAGACACATCAATTGGTTGCCTCTCGCACTAACCCCTATGAGGGCTAGGAATCAAGGTATGTGCCCTTGACCAGAATCAAACCTGGGACCCTTCAGTCCACAGGCTGATGCTCTATCCACTGAGCAAAACCAGCTATGGCTATAGTGATTTTCTTAAACATTAACCATCCTTTTCTTCAGTCATTTTCTTCAACCGACTTCTCTGAAGTCACAGGTGAGGAGCACTGCCCTGAGCTTCCTCACATAGTTCTCATTAATGATAGAGAAGCACTATTCCAGGATTAGAACATGCCACCTCTCATTCCAGCGTCCTTCTCTTCTTCTTCCTTTTAAAAATATACATGTTTTTACTGGTTTTTAGAGAGAGAAGAAGGAAGAGGGATAGAGAGATGGAAACATTAATGAGAGAGGAACATCACCGATTGGCTGCATCCTGCATGCACCCCGACTGGGGATTGAGCCTGCAATCCAGACATGTGCCCTGACCAGGATACAAACCGGTGACCTCTTGGTTCCTGGGTCACCCTGCTCTGCTGAGCCACACCAGCCAGGCAGGTCTTTCTCTTCTTCAGGAATTTCTGTGACCACAACTTCTGCTGTTGTTAACAGAGAGGCCACTCTAGCAGCACCCAATAAAGCAGTTCTTACAACCTTAGTTGGATCAATGATTATTTTTCCCACCATATTCATAAAATCTACAAGCATAGTGTCATAACCAGGAATTGTGAGTGCTTTTTAAATAATTTCTATACCAATTTTTGGATCTTCATTAGCTGGAGTTAATGAGTCCTAGGCTGGAATGCACCAGAGCAAGGCACAAGCCCCTCCCAGAAAAATGCCCTCCTCAACAGCAGCTCGTGTAGCATTGAGGGCATCTGTGACTCTGTCTTTATTTTCAATCACTTCAACATCACTTGTCCCACCAACCTTCAGCACAGCTACTCCATCTGAGAGTTTTGCCAGATGTTCATTTAGTTTTTCCTTTTCATATTCACTAGTCATATTGTCTAACTGCTCAATGATTTCTTGAATACGTTTTTCAACTTGAGCCTTGTCATCTTTTCCATTCAAGAGCATGGCATCACCTTTGGTCACAATGACCTCTCCCACTTTTCCCGAGTCATAAGGATGAATATCTTCAAGATTTAGAGTCAATCTTTCTTCTCCCAACACTGCACCACAGTAGCAATAACCATGACTGTAAGCTGGTTCTTTCTATCGTCACCCAAACCTTGAGCTCTGACTGCTACAAACTGAAGACCAACTTTTAGCTTATTCAAAACAAGTAAACTTAGAGCTTTTCCATCCACACATTTAGCAATTATGACCAAGGGCTTATGGTGAGTATTGGGAGTTTCAAGAACAGGTACAATGGATGGAACACTAGACATTTTCTTTTCACTCAATAGAACATAGGCATCTTGGGATTTACAGTTCTGACCTTTTGCTGTATTAATAAAGTATGGAGAAATATAACCTCGATCAAACTTCATGCCTTCAATCATTTCTAATTCATCATTCAGTGTGTGTGTTTTTTTCATCCTTTACTGTGATGACGCCCTTTCTTCCAGCCATTTTCATTGGGTTGAAAATTATGTTGCCAGTTTTTTTGGTCTCCATTTGCAGGAATTGTAGCAACCTGAACTATTTCTTCAGGGGTTGTTACAGGTTTAGGCTATTTCTCAAATTCAGCAATTACAGCATCAACAGCTAACATCACACCTCTCCTGAATTCTGCTGGATTAGCAAACCTTTACTAACCTTCTCAAAGCCTTCCTTGGCAACACAGCGTGCCAGTACAGAGCAGTGGTGGTGCCATCCCGGCCTCTTCATTTGTATTATTGGCAACATCTTGAACAAATTTAGCACCAATATTTTATATTTATCTTTTAAGTCAATGGACTTTGCAATGGTCACACCACTTTGGTTACTTTGGGACTTCTCCAGCTCTGTTCAGTAATCACTGTTCTTCCCTTTGGCCCCATAGCAATGGCTACAGCATCGGCTAAACGGTCTACACCTTGAAGCATTAAGGCTCAGGCATCAGCACTAAATTTTACATCTTTGGCATAAACTCGTGTGAGAGGAGGAGCCAGTGCCCTGGACACTGGCCTAATCTGGTGAAGGACTTGGTGTAATCGAAGCATTTCAGTGGCAAGTGAGGGACCAGGTTCTGCCTATTTCTGACCCTAGATTTCTGCTTTCATCTCTTTGCCTGGAGCAAATGTGGTTTGAATTCCTGCCCTGAAACACACATGGACACTTATTCCAGCCTAGGAGCAGCCCCTGCACGATCATCCTTGGATCTCAAGAGCAGAACTGAGTGGGCTGGATTAGGCAGCAGATTCCTGACCTACCACCAGATCTGTACACACAGTAGGACTTGTCTTTTTCATGCACAAAAAAAAACCTGGGCAAAATATTTTAAGCAAAAGAGGATGTTGATTACTTCAAGTGATTGAGAAGTCCCAGCAGAGGGCTGGCTAGATGCAGGCCTTAAATGATGGCATCAGGCCTGGTGTCTCTCTTTCAACCTTTTTTTCCTTCTTGTTGTTTCCAGATGGTGGCCTCTGGAAGCTGTGATTGCAGTTCCAGGCCTGGTATCTTCTCAGGGTTAAATCCAGTGGGAAGGAGAGCTTCTATTCCATAAGAATCAAATGAAGCTGCTGGGTCCCTGAATCCATCACTGAGATCAGGGAGAAGGAGCTCTATTGTGTGTGCCTTATGGTCTGGGATGTGAGAAGGAGTGTTTTTCTAAAGAATCTGGAGGAATGCATTTCCCACAAGTGCAGTAGGCAGTTGCTGGGTGAAATTCACTGATGGCCCTGGATTCAGTGTGTCTGGAGCTCATTTCTGTTTCTGCACTCTGCCCAGTGAATCCGGTGAGCTTGGCTTTCAAAAGCTTCATTAAGTCCTAGACTGATTTACTGTTAAAGTCTCAGGGAAAAAAATTTCAGGGAATCTAATTTTTGAGATAAGGAAGAGTAGAGAGAAGAAAGACTGGATTCTCAAGCTCTGGAGTTTTAGGTACTTTAGTTAAGCAGCTAAAGTTGGAGAGAACACATGGTGTAGAGTTGGACCACAGCGAAGCAGACATAGCCTCATAGTTACCCATTTTATGCTGTGTGTGGGCATCTGGGGAGGTCCATCCCCAGAAACTCGGATGTCCTGGATCCTCATATTTAAAGGAAATGGATTTATGGAGACTACATCTATGAAACCTTTTCCTCAGGTGTCAGGCTTAATCCTAACATTAATAATGAGGCTAATCATAGCAATAACAATAAAGCAGGCATAAAAATATATAGATAATTAGTTTGTAGCAGAATTTCTCTTTGGGAGAATGCTGCCTTATCTAGAAGGTTGATAAGATGCCTAGAGTAGAAACTCTTAGAACATACATGCCAGAAGCCAATTCCAGCATGTCATAATTGCAAGAGTTTCATCAAAAGGTTGATGGAACTTGGGGACTCAACAAGGGCTGAGTCACATATGTTGTCACCTGTTGGGAATGGCTGAAGGCATTTCCCCAAACCTGAAAAGGGATGACTGCTTGCTGCCAGACAGCTAAGGGCATCTTAATCTACATGTTATTGCCTCCTACTGGCCAAACACCTGAACAGCCGTAGGCGATTCTTCCATTCTGACAATGCCTCTGTATATGAAACCCTGACCCTTTGAAGTGTATATCTCTGCCTTCCTGACCCTTTGAAGTGTATATCTCTGCCTCACCTCGGGACAATTTGTGTTAATAAAAAGCATGGGGTCCTGAGATGAGGAGAGGACGAGGAGATCTTAGTTTCTTAAGCTAGGCTCCTCTGACCCCCAAATGCCCTTCAAAATTACGCTTCATCTCTGGACTCATACTTAAGTTACACACAGCCCTTCTCCAGATTGCTGAACCCTTCTTAATGCTGGAACAAGAACCCCGGCACATAGACATTAACAGTTGCAAAGACAATAAAACAGAGAAAAGGGTTTTCTTTCTGAAAAAATGTTGACAGTAAACTGTGAAGTACATGGAGTGCAGTGGCCCATGCAAGGTCTAAAGGCATTTTAGAGAGAAAAAGCTTAGTATTCCATTTTAAGTTCTTTGCTTCACTACCATGTACAACCTCTCTCTTGCACCTTCGGTAAAGTCTACTAAACACACCAATGGCTGTGCCTGAGTGTTATTCACTCATTTATTTATTTACAGTAAAACCAAGGTCAGGGTTGGATTTCCCACCTGAGTCAGTATGGAATGCCACAGAAAGAGCCTGTGTGAGATGTTGGATGATCCATAAATGGAGTGAACAAAAGCTCAGAGCTGAAGGAGTAGAGGAATGTCCCTTAGGAATTTTACAGACATTTTCCAGTACATTTCAGACATCTAAATAGAATGGAATTGGAGGTTGAAGTTTTCTCTAACCAGATTTCAAGGGACAGGAAGGTCCAGTTGATATCTACTTAATAATGACAATATTATTTATTATTTATGTGCTAATGTTAGTTGTTTTGCTGAGTCTTTTGTATCTCCGGCAAGATAAAGTGTCATCTTGATGTTTCTTATTCTTATTGCATTTTGTTTATTTGCGTAATAACGTTGACCCCAATCTGGGTTGATATGGTTACTTATTCACAATGTTTTCTCGATTATCTCCAATTATACAGCAAACTCCACAAAGGCAGACATCTACTTATTTCATTGGCCAACTTTTAAACAGCACTTACTAGTATCATGGTACCAGCACTTAGTGATCACTCTATAGATGTTACCTACTATTAGCATGGCAGGCAGCCAATAAATGAGTGAAATTAAATAAATTAATTAATTAAATGAGTTAATTTTGTAGATGAAGAAGCTGAGGTCCAGAGAAGTTTGCCAACTTACCAGGAGGCCACGTGACTAAGAGCGAGCAGTGTCACGGTGCCATTGCAGATTCCAGCTCCGGCTCAAGCTTGGTTCTCACCACCTCGCAAACACTGGGGCAGCTCTTTCAGCAGGAGCTCGGGTGAAGCTGGTGTTTCTGTGCCAAATGTGGCTCTCTATCCCAGAGTTTGGGAGAGGAATAGAGAGGTACCCTGAAATAGCCCAAACCCAGGGGCTGAGGCACAATCAGCTCTCCTGGGACCCTGCACAGAGTCCGTGAATTATGGGTGCCTGTGTGGTTACACCGCATGCCTGTGCCGCCATGGAGCTCCCTGAATCTTACCTTGGGAGGTGGTGAAGATGAGGGGGCCTATGGATCCCATCTCCCTCCCACTGGAAGGCCAAGGCTGCTTTGCATAGACCTTGGGGAGGAGGAGAGTATGAGATGGCTTCTTTATTGTGGAGTTTCATGTATGTAAACATTTCTGTGTGCCTTTAGCAGGGTAACTGTGATGCATCCACCCAGACACTAGCTTATCACCAGCAACTCACTCAGTAGGAATAACATGCTTACACGCCAACCTGCAAGGGGGTCCATGCGATCTCCTTAAACAGAAAACATCAAGCACATCACTGGGCTTCCGTGCACCAGGTGTTGTGAAGATGCCACTTCTTTTCCCATTTGTTTCCCTCTTGGTGGGGACCCTCGCCCTGCACCCAGAAGTACCCGAGTCTAAAGCAGCGGTTCTCAACCTGTGGGTCGCGACCCCTTTGGGGGTTGAACGACCCTTTCACAGGAGTCACCTAAGACCATCAGAAAACACATATATAATTACATGTTGTTTTTATGATTAATCACTATGCTTTAATTATGTTCAATTTGTAACAATGAAATTGGGGGTCACCACAACATGAGGAACTGTATTAAAGGGTCATGGCATTAGGAAGGTTGAGAACCACTGGTCTAAAGTCTCTGTTCAGGTGGCTCCGACCAGCGCTGCTGCAGGCAGTGAGCAGCTGAGGACCTGTGTCTGCGCTGGTCCAAGGCAGACTCTCCGCTCCTGCAACCAGCCTCCTTAAAGCCAATGCTTATCCCTCGATGGAGGCAAATCTCAAGCTCCTGCTGAGCTCCTGGGATTCTGGCTGGGATACAGACTTCTGAGGGAGACTTGGGGTTTTATGGAAGTGACTTGAGCCCTTTTTCCTGCAATCTTCAGAGAAGGGCCTTGGGAGTGGCAAGTAGGTCATGATAACACCCAGAACACAGGTGAAAGAGCGTGGACAATGGAGTCAAATAACACTGGGGTCCAATCCCAGGATTGCTCCTTACGGCCTCATGGCCCTGAACCTGTCAGTGCACCTCTGCACCTCAATTTCTTTGTCCATAAAATGTGGAGAATAATGACTACCTCTAAGGGAGATTAGGAGAGCTAAGATATTATATATAACTAGAGGCCCGATGCACAAAAATTCGTGCAAGAGCAGGCCTTCCTTCCCCCGACTGCCGGCACCCGGGACCTGGGCTGCTTCCCTTCAGCCCCAGCTTCGTCCAGAATGACATCCAAATGATGTCGGTCTAATTAACATATTACCCTTTTAATATTATAGATGATTATTGTACTGTGATATATTAATGTTATATATAACATTCCCTGGGAAGCGTCTATTGTTGTTAGCACATAGTAGGTACTTAAGAAGTGGTAGCTAATATCAGTCTTCAGATGATATGTGCAAAAAGATGTTTACCATAACATTGTTTATAAACACAAACCTTGGGAGTGGCATCAACGTATACCAATAAAGAAATGATTAAATCAGTTACGATATACTCATATGATAAAATATAATGCAGCCATTGTAAATCCTGACTTTTTAAAAAAAGGGAAAATACTCACAAAAGAAATGTCAAGTAAAAAGAAGATCCAAATCATATATATATATATATATATATATTTACATAATAATTATATATA
>NW_005366140.1:453691-455030 GCF_000412655.1 Myotis brandtii | reverse complement strand
ATTCTATATCTTAAATATATATATATATATAAAATTATGCTATGTACATGTATCATTGAATAGGGCTCTATCCCTCCCTCAAAAGGATTTGGAAAATACCACCCAAAAGCTATAGTTTCTCTGTCTAAGCGGTAAGAGTATGGGTGGTTTTCATTTTCTTCTTTATCCTTTTTCTATTTCCCCGATTTCCCACAATGAACATTTTCTACGATTATAATACAAGAAGCAAGCATTGCTTTCTGAAAGCGATAGGAGAAGCAGCACCTCATTGTTTTTACAAAGCAACAGCTGCTGGGAACCGTTAACCTCCCCCATCCATCCTAATGACCCACCGTGGCCTGGCAAGGGTGGGACCCGGATGGCTCCCAGGCCCCGGCCAGCACCACAGATGGGCTCCCAGGGCAGGGGGAGTGCCCAGCCTTGCCAGGTTGCCCCTCCTCCTCTCTGTGGCATCTCTTCCGCTATTTATTCACTCACATAGCCTATAGAGTTAAAAGAGGTTTGTTTCTTTTCAGGCTGTTGAGTGCAGCCAGGGTAATTTAGTAGAAAAATGTCATGCTAATGCAATTCAAAGTTCAAATGATCTTTCATTTCGAGGGAAAGAAGAATGTGTGTGCAGTTGGAATGTTAAAACTCACTACTTGCCCTGCAATTCAAATAGAAATATGAGCTGCAGGGGCTACATAAGTCACATGAAGTACTGTGAGTGAAATGTGCAAAATGAATAAAAATGATCCGGAAGCCGTTTATTAGCATTGCTGGGGGCCAGCACCAAACAAGAACCGTGGCCGTCAGAAGCTGCGTGGGGAAGAAGGAGTGTTTGCATGAAATTACAATAATCCTGAAATAATGAGGAAGAAAGTGATCAGTGAGGTTCTTCTTAGAACATCGAAGGCCGCCCTCAGCCCCCCGGGAGTGCGGTGCCCTTTCCAACCCACATGCCCTTTCCTCTCTCCCTCGGCTCCTGGCTCCTGCTTGGCTGCTGCTCTTGGCAGGTGAGTGGGGCTGGAGCCCAGGGGAGAGGTTGCACTTGCCCACGGTGCTGCCTGGGGGCCACAGAGGTCAGATGGGAAAGCTGTGGCCCCTGGGGCTCTGGCCACCAGAGAGTGTGGTTGGCCCCCTCAGCTAGCTCCCCGGATGCATGGGGATGGGGTGTGTGTGTCTGTCCTTGCTGAGGTAGGCCCACTCCTTCTCCACTTCAGCTTTCCAGGCTCCCTTGCCATAAAGATGTGCTTGGAGAAAGAATGTCAGTTATTTATATCTTAATATAAACTTGCCACCTTACTTCAGCTCATAAGAGATTAGAATTTTCAGGCATAGTTGTTACAATTCATTGAAA
>NW_005366140.1:434257-453624 GCF_000412655.1 Myotis brandtii | reverse complement strand
AGGATGTGAGACGGCAGGGTGTGAATAGTTTGTTCAAGTATTTTTCTTCAGATTTTAAAATCAAATTTGATCTACCACTGAGATCTCTCTGGTCACCCTAAAAATGACTTTCTTTGCTGTCATCATTATAAACTCCATCTGTGTTATGGACGGAATCCTGTCCCTGAAAAATCCATATGTTGAAGCCTTACCTCCCAGTGTGACTGTATTTGTAGATGGGGCCCCTAAGGAAGTAATTATGACTAAATGAGATCATTAGGGTAGAGCCTGGATCCAACAGGATTTAGTGTTCTTATAAGAGACACCAGAGCCTCACTCTCAAAGGATCTCTCTCTCTCTCTCTCTCTCTCTCTCTCTCTCTCACACACACACACACACACACACACACACACACACATCTACCCCTCCCGGCAGCCTACAATGAACCAAGAACAGGCCGTGTGAGCACACAGTGAGGTGGTGGCCCCCTGCAAGCCAAGAGAAGAGGCCTCAGAATAAAACCTCCCTCGCCACACCCTGATTTTGGACCTCCAGCCTCCAGAAAGGTGAGAGACACACTTCTGTTGTTTAAGCCACCTAGTCTGTGGTATTTTGTTATGATGGCCTGACCAGACTAATGCATTTTTTTAGAAACTAATCTCCAAGGAACAGTGGGGATATGATCCTCATTTACACAAAGACAATAATGTGATAGCCCTAAGAATCTAAAAAAGCACTAGAATTTAAGGCACACATGTGTATGTGGTGTGTATACAGGCAAGAATGCAGGTGCCTCTTTGGAGAGAGTTAATGTTCTATTATGTTTCATCTAAGTGGGTGAAGTTTTTTTCATGTATGTTTCATTGCAGGGTGGAGGAGTGTGATACATAGATTTGGTGATGGTGGCAGGAAGGGGAGTTTCAGAGGTAAGAAGAAAGAAAAAAGGGACACTATTTTCTTTTTACATCTAACCCCAAGAGCAGAAAAAAAGAATTAATTAATTTATATACATGTATCCCAATATACTGTTATGCTTTATTTCCCACATTGACTCCCATAGAATACCAGTTCCACAAAGGGATATTAATGGAAGTTATTAAAGAACTAGAGGCCCATTGCACAAAGAGATTCGTGCAATAGGCCTTCCCTTCCCCTGGCTGCCGGCACCGGTTTTCCTCTGGCACCAGTTTTCCTCCGGTACCTGGGACCCAGGCCTTTGCTTCTCCTGCCGGAGCCTTCAGTCTTCCCTCCACTGCTTCGCACCTACGTATGCAAATTAACCACCATCTTTGTTGGGTTAATTTGCATACTCTCCTGATTGGCTGGTGAGCATAGCGGAGGGATGGTCAATTTACATGTTTGTCTATTATTAGGTAAGATTTCTTTGGTCAAGTGATTTTATGACATGTTTTTGCATGGCTTTTCAAAGCCTGGGAATTGTGACTCTCTAAGAAGCAGACCAGGCCTATAGAAGGTCCCAACATAGTTGACCAGGACTCCCTTTTCATTGCTCATTTTTGGGGAGCACGCTCAGGGCCAAGGTGCTGCCATGGACGAGCATGACGAGAAGTCGCACAATTTAGTTCTAGTTGTGTTTTGGCACAATCCTGAGCGGGGCATCTGTTGGTGGCTTGGTTGCTTTGCTGTGGAATGAAGGGTGGGTTGTATGATCTTGGCTCTTCCTCTCCTCTGGCATCTGTGTTTCTGTTTCCATGACTTCCTGACCCTACTCATCTACTTTGTACTCTCAGGCAGGGAGTCCATCTCCCTATCTATTCATAAGTATAGAAACACTTAGCCTGCCTTCCACAGAGGTCTCTTGTTAAGATCAAATGAGTTAATACAGGAGAAAGTACTTTAAAAAAATAAAGTGCTAAATAATTTTGAATGCCTTCAGGGAAACCGTTATGACTTCCCTGTCATTCTAGGGAAAGAAGGTACTGTACAAACAAGGTGAAGGGAAGTGTGAGGAATGCCACACCCCTCAGAGCTCCAGCTCTGGAGGTCGACTCCTTGGATTCAAATCCCAGCTCTGTCCTTTCCACTGAATGATCTCAGACAGGTTGCTAATGTTCTTTGCCTTAGTTTCCTCTGTATTAAAATGACGATGCCTTCTCCTGGGATTGCAATGTGACCAGATGGGTTAAGTGCTAAAAACAGGGCTGAGTATTTAGTAAATTCTCAGTAAATATTGAGTATTAATTATTATCATCATTGTCATCATTATATCATCGGTCATCATCATCATCGAATGAAGGAACAGCCACAGCCACAATAACAACAACTAATGAAATAAAAAATAAAAATATGGAGTGGTGGGGTGGCCAGTAGATGGCTAGCTTAAAGGCTCTTAACTCTTCAAATGAGCTGAATGTCCCCCTCAACTCTCTGCTGGCCTCTGTGGGCTAATAGGTTAAACACATAGATGTGTCTTATTATTAGCAAGTGTTCATTGGGTCTTCCACTTTGCAAGCCATAGTGCTCACTGTAAGGCATAGATAAAAAGGCAGGCTTCTCCCCCTTAAAAAAATTATAATTTAGCCCTGGCCAATGTGGCTCAGTTGGTTGAGCTTTGTCCCATGCACCAAGAGGTCGCTGGTTCGATTTCCAGTCAATGCCCCTGTTGCTGGTTCAGTCTCTAGTTGGGGTGTGTATGGGAGGCAACCAATTAATGTTTCTTTGTTACATCAATGTTTCTCTCCCTCTCCCTAAAAAAATCAATAAAAACATATTTTTTAAAAAAGCACAATTTAGAGAGAGAAAAAAATTGTAAGCTCCCCAAGCAATGAGAGTGTTTTGCCTTTCTTGGGTAAGTCTGTGAATGTTCATGGGAAGAGTAATATGGTTGGTTTCATAGAAAAGGTGGGGCTTGACCAGGCTCTCAAGTGGGGTGGATTTGGAGAGCAGAGAGAAGGGGAGAACATCATGAGTAGAGAAACAGAAGTAGGCATGCTGTGTTGAAGATAAAAGAGTGTAGACTCAGAGAGTGGTGGGCCATGCATTGGAAGATAGGTCCTTGACGATGAGGCAGAGGAATTTACACACAAGAGACAAACAGTAGAGAACAAACTGCTTTTCTTTTTAAATTGTCTGCTTTCTCCTTGTGAAAGTGGAAAGGTCCTACAATGAAAGTGAGCCATCATTCTTTTCCACTCACTTGGCAATCAGCATAAATCAACGTTTGACTTGGGGGAATGGTCTGGTAGTTACTTAAATCAAATCATGCAGCTGATATGGGTGCTGCCTGCAGCCCTCCTCTCCCTATGCTGGCCAGGGTTCCAACCAATGAAAGTGCGCTAGCTCTGAAGGGTTGGTAGGGATGGGGTTCTTGAAGACGGCTGAGGATGAGGACGCTCACATATTGGGGGGATCTCATGGATGAACTTGTTTCTGAAATGTTGGAGGTAGAAAAGTGTCCTGGGTGGGGTGGGCATGTGTGGAATTTTCACTTATTCCACTGGATAGATGATTGTATCCTAGAGCAGGGAGAAGTGCTATCATGTGCATGAACAAAACAAAGAGAAATTGTCTTGACCTTATGGTCCTCCTAGAAATTTTGACTTTCGATGTGGGGCATTTAGAAGCCCATTAAACATGGCCACTGCACCACTGCATCAGCCCTGCCTCCCCCACTGTCAACAGTGCAGCCTGTCCTTCCTGAACCTGGCCACCAACATGAGCGGCTGGCTATTTAAGCAGACATGATCTTTTGTGAAAATCTATATATTATTTAATGCCTTTGCCCTTTGCCTCTGCCTTATCTTCCCACAAGCTTCTCGGCCAGGATTTCAATCTGCTCTGAATGCTTTGCAAGGAGAAATGTACAGCCGGCTCCGGTGGGAACTGTGGCTCTCTGTCCCTGATGTCGGGAGCCTTGCAATTTATAGTTCTTTCATGCTGGGGCTCTGCAGCTCTTAATGGGGCCTCACGGTAAAGTTTGGGTAGGGAGAAATCATTCCACTTAAAAATGGCTCTGCTTTGACGGTCTCTGTTTTACTGGGAGTTTTTCTTCTCCTTTGTCTTTAAAGCCAGAGTCATTTCCCAGAATAAATGTTGCCCAAATGGCAGAGAAGAAAGGGGGAGAGAATCAAGTCTCCAAAAGATTCAGACACCAGCCATGCTGGCTTTGGCAGTTCACTGATCAATCAACAAATATTTAATAATCACTTACCATATATAATGATAGGGACTGTGGAGAGTAAATCAAATGGGCTTAAAATTCTGTCCATCTAATTCTCATAACTCAATAGCTTCTCACTGTTGACCAAATTCAAGGCAAATTCATTGCCCTGATATCCAAGTCTCTGTGTAGACGTCTCCAACCCACCTTTCTGCGCATGCCCCTTGTTCTGGTTAACCCAGATTACCTCATGTTCTTTTTATCTGAGGATAAATGCCTCTTGGACCTGCGGATCCCTCCCCATCGCTTCTATTAAATTTTGTTCGGTTTTTACAGGGTAATTTCAAGCGCTACCTCCTCTGTGAAGCAGGGCTTGATTTGAGCTCAGTTGGATTTGAACTTCCTTTCTTTCAATCCCCAGGGAACTTTGCACTTTTTTTTTCTCCAGAGAACAGTGCTTGACTGAGTAAGGAGATCAAAAAGCATTTGCTGGTTGATGAATTTAATAGGGGTGAACGGCTCTTAGGGTCCCAGGGGATTGTCAATATCAAAATGTCAGAAAGAAGACGTAGTTTGAACTCTGAACTTGGATACCAATTCTGAGAATTAGACGAGCAAGAAAAATTTACCTGAATTGCCAAACAGATGAAACAGTAAATATATATGTTCATATCCATGCACAAGAGTGATATCTTTACAAACAGCCCCAAATGTCGCAGACTGAGATGAATATTGCTCTTCACAACAGTCACCTTCAGCGATGTACTTCACTGTGGCTGCCGCTGAGCGTGATGTTAGCATTGAGAGGATCCCAGCCCTTGGTGCTCCCACTCCAACCCACCCTTTCTATTTGCTGCTGTTGTAATGTGAGCTGTTCTACACAACTCCCACCTGGCTGGAGTGTGGGGGACACCAAGTGTGCACAGCACTGTTCAGTTCCGCATGGAGGAAGTAAAAGGCAAATTGTGGTCATGAGTTACAACTACACTTGGGAGAAGCATGTGGAAAAAAATCAAATGATAGTGCAAAACAGTTCATGAAGCAGAGCTGAGCTGAGCCAGCCAGACAAGGTCAACCTGAATTTAGGAAGGAGTGTGTCAGTGGGACTAAGCAATGAGGGGCCGGATGTGGAAACTGAGGGGGTCCCCGAAAGACATCAGGGAATGGGAGAGGAGGTTGGGCTTCCTGGCTGGGAGACTTGAGTGTCTAAAATCATACCTAACAACCTCATCCCACATCCACCTTTCTGCTCTACAAATATTCTCTAAAAATCAACCCCGTTTCCTCTTTCTTACTGAGTGTACTCACAGTCTCCAGAGCCAAACCTCAGACAATGTTGCCTTTTCGCTTTCACTAGACACCTACATCTAAGCAGTCACTCATTATTACATTTCTCACAGATTGCTTTTGTCTCCAAGTCCAGCCTGTAAATAGAACGCCAGGTCCATACAGCTTGTCTTTTCAATATTGTTCCAGTTTTCTATGGCTGTCTAACAAAGTACTCCCAAACTTAGTGGCTTAAAACAACAACCACTTTATTATTATTATTATTATTATTATTATTATTATTTTATTGTTTAAAGTATTACCTATGTCTCCTTTTTCCCCAATTGACCCCCTCCCCCAGCCACTCTCACCCCCAAGGGCAAGCCCCCACTGCCTCAGTGTCTGTGTCCATTGGTTATGCTAATATGCACGCATACAAGTCTTTTATTATTTTTTTTAATTTAAATTCTTTATTGCTTAAAGTATTACATATGTTTCCTTTCCCCCTCATTGACCTCTCCCCGGCCATTTCCACCCCCCGGCACATGCCCTCACCCCCCTACTGTCTGTGTCCATGGGTTATGATTATATGCATGCATACAAGTCCTTTGGTTGATCTCTTACACCACCCCCCACCCCCGCCTTCCCTCTGAGGATGGATGGTCTGTTCGATGCTTCTCTGTCTCTGGATCTATTTTTGTTCATCAGTTTATGTTGTTAACAATCATTTTAATATACCTCATGATTGTGGGTTGGAAATCTGGGCCAAGCAGTCATTCTGTTTCACGCGGCATCAACAGAGGTCACTCACTGGTACTCACTGGCGTGCTGGCAGGTCTGGAGAGGGAGAGATGGTGCACTCTCTGTCTCCCTGCTGGGTGTGGATGGAAGGCTGGGCTCAGAACTATTGACCAGCGTGCCTACACATGGCCTCTCCGGCATGGTGGCCTCAAGGTGGTCAGACTTCCTCTGGGTACAGAGCCCCCAGAATGAAAGTTCCAAGAGATACTAAGTGGAAGCCACTATAGGTGCAGTATCACTTCTACCATATGGTATTGGTCATGGAATTATGGAACCAGCTCAAAATATAGGAGAGGATGTCGATGCTACCTGTGGATGGAAGGATTGTTAAAGAAATTGTCTCCATCTATAAATCTATCACAAATATTATACTTTTCATTTTGATAGCAAGGGGCAATGGGAGGATCTCTGTGTTGATATCCTGGGGATCTTGGTGCTGGTCTCAGCTTTCCTGTTATTTCACCCACATGTGAGCTTGAGGGAACCCCCTCGCATCCCCAAATCTTAGAACTTCCTCAGTGCTGGTGGGTTCAGTGGTTCCCAGTGTGGCTCCTGACCCAGCAGCATCAGATTTCACCTGAAAATGTATCAGAAAAGCAAATTCTCAGGACCCACTCAGAACCACAGAATCAGAAATGTTGGTTGAGGCCCAGTAATTTGTGTTTATCAAACCTTCCAGTGACTCTGATACACACGAAGGTTGGAAAATTTGGGGTTAGCTGATCTCCAATGTTCCATTCAGCTGTCTGTGATTCTAACTACAGAGGAAGCCCTCTCACCCCACAGGACCAGAATTGATAGTAAATTAACTGAAAAAAAGAATCAATTAAAATGAGAAATGCTACTTAAGTAGTTGAAACATTTTATTTCAAGGAGAAAGCCAATTTTTTGATGTAGGGTCAAGGCCTTTCTTTGAGTCTGCTGGTTGGATTTTTATGACAATGTTTTCATAAACCATAGCCTTAATGCATGCTCTAAGATATTCAGGTTTTTTAAAAGCAGAGGGAACATTAATGATTTTGCAAAGGAATCTGAAGAGTTCATTTTAGTGACTCATCTTTATTGTCTATACTTAAAGCATCAGACTTGGTTTATATAACAACATCATCATTTGTAATATTTAATTAAGTCATGTCATTACATAACGAGAATAACTGAAATAAACAAGATTAGGAGCAAGTTCAACTGGTGGGAGCTGAGGTTCAGTGAACCAGACAGTCACCTGCTCATCAGAAGCATTCACTTTCCCATGGGCATCACCGTTTTGTTTTATGGAAGAGATGAAGAGTATGGTCCACCTGGAGAGTTGGTTGAGTAGAAACTGAGTAAGAAAACTTCTCCCGCATTGCCGATTCCTCCTTACCAGAACTCGTGTCTTCTTCCCTCTCCTTCATCGAATTCTTGACATAACTTTAATTCAAACCCTTTTACCTAATGCTGAGCTATTCCGAAGTTGCCCTTGATGGTCCCACTGCTTCCCTACTTACCTCCTACTGTCTGCTTAAACACAGGATCACAAAAGGCATCTCATTCCCACTCTCAGCAGGATGGAGTGAAAGAACCCTGGATTGGTAATATTTGTGATGGTTTTGAGTCTCAATCTACTACAGTATTTCTAGTTGTGGATTATTGGACAACTCATTTTACATCTCTAGTCCTTTTCCCTGAAACAAAGACAAGAGAAACCAGTATTACACATACCATAGAGGTTGTGTGAGAATAGATGATGGCATTTTGAAACCCAAAAAGAATTCTACAATTTTAACTTTTTTTTCATTATTATGTGCTAAAGCCCAGCATCCAACAGTATGGTCTTAGCTTATCTTTCCAGCTTTTTTCAAAAATCTCCCAAAAAGGTTCTTTCTACCATAGTGAAACTGCTGTACTGATGTTACCATGCACAAACTTAAATATTTCCTTACTTTGGCTACTGTTCCTCGAATGCCTTGTTCCTTTCCCAGCCCCCTGAACTTTCCCCCTGAGTAAGAGTTCCAACTGAGGTCCAACTTCCAGTTCCAGAGATGACTCTATCCAGGTTGGTTTATTTCCAACTGAGTGGGTCTTTCCATAGAGACACAGACTCACAAAAAAATGGGCAGAACACAGCAAGTCAAAGCAAGCCACCTCCTGGCCCCTAAGGTCCAGTGGAGAAGAAAACAGAAGGTTTCTAACTAGAGAAATTCAGAGTTACAATATCTCACTGTTCTAGGCAGAGTTTGGCACACGCTGAAAGTAGGGAGGAGAGTATTTTATTCTGACAGTCTGCAGCTCACCAATGAAAAGACATTATTCCTTCTCTGGTTGAGACAGGATTGCACCCTTGTCAATGGGACTTAGAAGAGGCAGGAATAACAACGCAGATTCAGTGTCTGCTGGACCCTAGTGGGTCATCTATTGTGTAGTCATCTGAGTGTTGGGGTTACTCTTATTCAGACAAAACAGGAATTGGGGGGTTGAGTGGCCCGGCACAAGTACTAGTAAGCCTCAAGTCCTTTGTAGATTACAAGACAATTACCCTCTTACATTTAAACACAGTCTGATGCCTGTATCAGTTAGAATTCAATTCAGGTGCCAGCGATAGAAAATGTGACCAAGAGTGGCTTAAATAAATAGGGGGTTAATTTATCGAATGTAACGTGTTCTGGAAATAGGCAGTCCTTAGATGCAGCTGGTCAAGAGAGTCCTTGAAGACCCAGACTTCTCTCTCTTCCTGCCCTGTCATCTTTAGTATCTTTGCCTCCTTTCCTCTTTGTCACTGCAGGATGGCTGCTATGCCTCCAGGCACGGGGCCTCCCTGCTCCAGGCAGGAAGAAGGGAGAGGGCCTGTTCCTTTTAAAGAACTTTCCTGGAAATGGCATTACTTACCAGCAGTTTATACCACGTATCCTTTAGAATTGGTTATTTACTTTGACTATTACGGCTACTTAAAAACCCCATCCAGTAACTTCTGCGTTATCTCATTGTCCAGATGAACTCCCTTGATTGGGAGGAAGTGAGGAAAACTGAATGCATTTACCTGGGCACATTGCCACCCCCAAACAGGACTGGGTTTCTGACAGTAAGGAAGAAAGCAAGAAGAGATATTGGGCAGGCAATTAGGGGAGTCTGTCATAATTTCTAAATTCCAACTTGTGTATTATCACTAAGTTGCACACCCAGCTTTATATTTAAAACCTGCAGACTTCGACTATTTTAGGGACAATTAGATGACCAGAGAGAGAAGGTCTCATTTTAAGTGGCATTTGCTTGGGGAGCCTCAGGTCACATATCCTCCCAGACCCAGCTCACATACCACAACCTTCAGAAACCCTGTTCACCTCAGTTCTCCTCCTCTAACACCCACTGTTTGCCTGGTTCACTTGGCATTCCCCACCTCAACCAAATTATAAGCTCCTTGGGGGATAAAACCACTTTTTATTATTTTTATGATTTATTCCCTATGGACCCCCAAATACAACATAAGTGCACATTAGATATTTATTGTTTGGTTCATAGAAAACAAAATCATGGAGGTAGCCTTGAACCAGATAGAACAGGGGCAGTAAGAAGAAAATGTTTCTGGGTCTAAGAATCTGGGTGAGGGAGCAATGAGAGAGAATATTAGAAAGGTACTGTGAAGCCATCTGTTCATTCATTTGTTCATTAAATCCTTTAACGTATTTATTGAGCACCTATTTTATGCCAGACAAAACTGTGGTCACCTTGGATTCTGTATTCAATTGGCCTTACAACATAGAAAGACTCCAACAGCAGTGAGATAATGTGGTAAGAAATCATAGTTGCAGACTACCTGTAAATAGGACACCTTCAATTGTCCTGGTATGTGGATGGGAGGCAGGCACGGGTGGAGTCCTATGTCCTTTCGGCCATCAGGCATCATCCTCACTGTCAAACATGCGCCCTCAGTTAATTCTCCAAGCCACCCTTTGTCTTTTTCTTACATTTGAGGAAACTGAGGCCCAGGTGGCTGTGTGTTGCTCTGGGTCACATGGCTGGTCAGAGGCAGAGCTGGACTTCTCTACCCATGCGTCAGACAGTCAGCCTTGCTCCTGCTCCAACCTGGTCCCTCCAGGAGAGTGATGGCATTGTCTCCTGAGAAGTGAGCAGAAGGCGGAGAGCACATCCTGGGGGCTCACAGCCTTTATCCATGCCAGACGTTGTTGTTGTTGTTGTTAAGTGAAGCAAGGTGGAGAAGGAGGGAGAGGCAGCTGTGGGCAGTCATGGCTCAAACCTTCCAAACTTCACCCGCCTCACAGCTGGCTCAGCCCGGGTGCATGGACAACCATTTTGCACAGGTGGAATAGCAGCTGTGTTCAGCAGGGGTTGAAAGGTCACCTTTCATAGCACCTCCTCTGACTGATAGCCTGACTCACGCTGACAGCTCCTCCACTCACTCGCACCCTTGTTGACAGGGGAGCTGTTTGAGTTCTCAGCTATCCGATTGCTTTGACACGGACAGGACATTCAGTGATTCCGGCATTCATTGTGTACCTACCTTATGCCAAGGACTAGGTACTAGGGAAACAGCAGTGACTATGTTAGACAAAAGTCTCTGGCCTCATTAAAGCTGCATTATGATAAGTAGATTTATTCATTAGCTACCAAGGCTTTGAAGAAAGGGGGTGGGGTCAGTTGGAGATGTTGGCATCTGATAGGTGGTCAGGAAAATGCAAGCATTGCTGCACAGTGGGAGGCCTGGGGTGTGGGACACTAGGACACCCAGCACACCTAGAACACCCGGTAAATGAAAGCAAATTGTTTCCCATCTCACACTCTGGTCCTGAGCCATCCAGCCTAGCCGGAAACAATTCAGAATCTTTGAATTCTAAGGAAGAAAAATACTCTTATTGAATTTCTTTAGAGTGAGTTCCCTGAGGGCCCATGTCTGCTTGGATCATGGCTTCCTTGGTGCCTCGCCCTAGTATGTGGGCAACAGATAGTCACTGAATGAGTTGCTGAGTAAATTTGCAAAGGCGCAGACACTGCATCTTCATTCATATTTTTACTTTCTCATTCAAGTCCAGTGGCATTCATATGAGGAAAGCACGGGGATCCCTGTTTTTCCGTAAGAAACCTGGGACACGAAGCTGTTAAGTGCACAAATAGTAGGATCAGGATTTGACGTTAGGGTTGTGCCTCTCTGAGATCAAGGTCATATACTTGTTTTACCTGCCTCAGGTCTTCATCCTGCTCAACTCAGTCTTCTCACCCAGTGGTGCCACACTTTGCTATCCTCAGAGCATGTCTTGATTCTGAGACTCTGAATCCCTTTTGGTCCCCAGGAGCACAACCTTCGGGTCCATCTCTAAGGTGTAGTCTGAGGTTTTGTCCTTCTCTCCCTGGCTGGTCTCACTAGTACTCTCAGGACTCCATAGACATCGTATTCATGCTTTGCCATTTTGTGAGACCTTTTGCCTCTAAGGATGGGAGGTCATGGTGCCCCTATTACACTTGACAAAGGAAGGGTATCTGACCTGCTGGCAAAGCCAACAGACCAGTGATTCTAGGGCGATCTAGACAAATGCCCATGGTTATGATCATCTTCGTTGGGAAATACTGGCCTAAATACAGACATTTCTTCCAGAGGCCACAGACCCCAGTTTACCCCCCAAATCCAATTTCAAACATTCAGCTCACAAGCTGGGAAATCACGTCAGCACATGTCCCATCTTCTGCAGGCTCCTAGGAAGCTCTGGAACTGGCAGTCATTCGTGACCTGTCCACTGGGGAGCTCCATTGTCCAGTGCGTGATGTCATGACGAAGTCTCCGTGTTGCTACCAGCACAATAACTGCTTTGTCTAGCTGCCTCCGTTCCATGAAAGCAGCGAGGTGCCAATGCTGTGAGACTATAAGGATATGTATCCAGAAGGTGAATGGGACCTGGGATGGTAATTTTCTTCTCTTGAGCTGTTCACACCCACCAGGTCTTCTGTGACATCAGGGTAAGCATGAGAATAGAGTTGAGTCATCAGACCCTCAAGACATGAGCTCCCCAATCATGCTTTCCCTGCTGTGCCCTCCCACTGCTGGTAAAACATGAAATTAGTCAACGATGAGTGTGAAAGAAAAGAAACCCTATTGCCTGAAAGCTTTCTCCACTTTAATATTTTTAAGAAAGTGAAGTTGGAGAAACTCTCTCTGTTCCGCTCTGCTCATTTTTGTGTGGAGTTCTTATTCATTACATATATGTAGCTGAATGGAAGGCGCTGGGGCAATACTGAGGGGATGGCCACTCCATGCTCCTGCCCCAAAAGCATTCTTATATTTCTCCAATATCACCAGAAATGGGAACTACCAGGGACAGAAGGGAGACCCTCCAACCAGCCCCTTTCACTCACTGACTTGGAAAGAAGTAGAGAGGACGAGACAGACCCAGAGCCCAAAGCTTGGAGCTGAATGACAGAGTAATGCATCTCTTTGATTGTCTGTGCCATGTTGGCTCGAACTACCTCCCCTAGCCCACAGCCTCTCCCACAGCCTCTTCTCCAGCACGCCAGCTGGAGATTCATTTAGAGAAAAGCAAACAGATCAAGGGCAGTGAGTCAGGGTGCAGCCCAGCTTGTCAGCACAACTTGGGTTTCCAATCCTGGACCCACCACTTGTGAGCTTGGTGAGCCGGGCCAAGTTTCGTAAAATCTCCCAGCCTCGTTAGCTCATCTGTGAAAAGGACATGACAGCCGCCCCTTCAGGGTGGGGTTGCTAGGCGAACTGAAGGGAATATTGCAAGTACAGCACTCAGCAGTTCCTGCCACCTAGTTAGTGCTCAGGCATGTTAACAAGGATCCTTGTACGGCCCATTTGAGGAGAGAGGCTATGGAGGCCGTGCCATGAGCCAGCAATAAAATTGCACATGTGGCTTCACTTTGGAAAATTCCAGGCAGAGCAGCACTACCTCAATTTATGTCACAGACTCTTCTTATATTCTTCCTGACTCTTATTTTTTTAATACAATATTTTAAAGTACGCTTTAATTGATTTCAGAGAGAGAAAGGGAGAGGGAGAGAAAGATAGAAACATCAATGTTAAGAGAGAATCATTAGTCAGCTGCCTCCTGCACGCCCCACACTGAGAATCGAGCACGCAACCAGGCATGGGCCCTGACTGGGAATCAAACTGTGACCTCCTGGTTTATAGGTTGATGCTCAACCACCGAGCCACACCGGCCCAGTTCTTCCTGACTCTTTTAGTCTAACATCTTTTCAGTTTCAGTTTGCATCAGCTTGCCCACCTTTATTCCATCACCCGGGTAGTAAATGCAGAGGATGCTAAACCATTAACCAAGTAGGGACTTCACGTAATAAGACACAGACAGCACAATAGGCTAGAATATGGAACAAGAAGTGCCTCCTGCATTCAAAGGTGAACCACGGAGCCAGAGGTGCACTTGTTAGTAAGAACTTCATGGCTGCCTGTGTGAGGCTTAAGCTGTTTGAAATGGATTAGAACAGAGGTGGGGAACGTCCAGCCCATGGGCCGTATAAGGCCCACAAAATCATTTGTTCTGACCCTCCTCAGGCATTAAGGGTGAGTTAATGAAATGTTTGACCAAATATAGCAGGCTAATTTTTAAGTTGATAATTTTGTATGGCCTGCGAATGATGTTAGAAATATTCAAATGGCCCTTGGCAGAAAAAAGGTTCCCCACCCTTGGATTAGAGGATACTATGAAGCCCAAATCAGTCCCATTTGAAAATGAGAGAAAGAGAGAGAGAGAGAGAGAGAGAGAGAGAGAGGGCTCTGGAAAGACCGACTTTCTTGCTTTTCCTCTCACCCCTCTCAAGCCTCATGCTAAAAGCCAGTTAGTGAAAGGGTCAGTGATGCCCACAAGTCGTTGGGGAGGAAGAAACTGTGTAGAGAGGCAGGGCCTGGGTTCTCACTTGTGTGAGGGTGCTCCCTGTCTTGCGTGTGGGCGGCAGGTCCGTCTTTGCCTGGCCTGGACTCTGTGACATCATGAGCCTCAGGGGATGCCCATAGGCCATGGGCTCCAGAGAGCCTGACCTGTCACCTCCTGGCCTGTTCTTTCCTGAGATTCCTTCTCTGTGGAAGGCAACGCTTAGACAAGAGGATCTTTAGGTTTCTTCCTCGCACTGTCATGCTAGGAGGAGCCTGCCTGCCTGAGGGCCAGAGCACTCTGCTGGGGTTAGGACAGGGTTTCTGGTCACAGGCCTTTTCTTCCGGAGAATTTTTTTGTCCCGTGTTTGCCAACACTCAGCTTTTTTAGCAGACCATGGCTGAGGCCAGGGCCGCCTGAGCCAGCGTCCTCACTTGACAAGACAGACCCGCTCCTGGTGCCTCAGAACCTCACTCCCCCTGGGGGTCACTGGGACTGGAAAGAAAGGAAGGCTGAGGCCAGGGCCGCCTGAGCCAGCGTCCTCACTTGGCAAGACAGACCCGCTCCTGTGCCTCAGAACCTCACTCCCCTTGGGGGTCACTGGGACTGGAAAGAAAGGACTGGCTGGCAGCTCTGGGTGGCTGAGGGAGCCAAGGCCTGGGACTGGAGAGATAGCTCGGTGCTGTGTCCCAGGTCCTGTGTGGAGGGGAAGCAGAGGATGGGCGCACCCAGGAGGCCTGGAGGAGCCTGAGTTGGTCCAAAAGCCATTGGCTGGAGGGGGGCAGGGAGGCCTCTGCCGGTTCACGGAGATGCCTATAGGCCCTGTCAACGCTGTGCTGTATGGGCGCCCATAGCACTGGTTCCTGTGATGCTGCAGGACCCCGGGCTGCTCCTCCCCTGGGGTTGGGGAGCCCCTGCTAGGGGGGTGTTTTAAATGAAGGAGCTGGCCGGACTGTATTCTTCCTAGCTGCAGTAATTACGATGAAATTTGTAAATGTAGAGAGGAGGCTAATTTATACTGTGGATGCCGTTGATGCCGGTGAGCTCTGAAGCTCCAATTACAAGACAAATTTCCTTATGAACTGACTGCCGGAGAATGCCCTGGTTGTTATGCTGACAACAGAAGCTAACTCGTTACTCTTCCCTTTCAGAATAAACAAGGAGGAGAGACACAAAAGGCACTCATCTCCCTCTGTTAACAGTTGAGTTGATTCTTCTTCTAAGACTGAAAATGCCTAATGAGTCAGGATCTAAGCCCGGCTCTGAGGAATGACGCTAAGCCCGGCTTACATGGCTATTCTTGGCTCCGCAAAATAGAAGAAAATGACCTGGTTTTGCAGCAGGGGATCCTGAGATGAAGCCAAGGGAACATGCTGTGGACGAATGGGGTCCCCTCAAAATTCATTTGGTGAAGCCCTAACCTCAGAATGTGTTGGTATTTGGAGATGGGGCCTTTGCGCAGTAATTAGGTCTAGATGCGTTCATAGGGGAGTGGTCCTGTTTTGGTCCCTTTGGGCTGCTGTAACAAAAATAATAGATGGGGTGACCTACACCACTGGACTTATTGCTCACAGTTCTGGAGATCAGGTTGCTGAGAGACTCAGGGTCTCCTCCTTGCATCCTCACATGGTGTGGAGACAGAGAGGAAGCAAGCTCTCTTCTTATAAAGAGACTGATGCCATTATGAGGCCTTCACCTCCATGACCTCATCATCTCCAAATATCAGCTTGGGGATTAGGGTTTCATCATTCGAATTTGAGGGGAAGACAAACATTCAGTCTTCAGCAGGCCCGCATGATGAAACGTAATCATACTGGAATCCTGATCTTGGCCCTCCAGCCAATAAATTTCTCAGAGAATCTGGTGCTTGAATCAGAGTGACCTGGATTTTAATCTTTACTCAGATTCTTATTAGCTCAAAGTGTCATAATCCCTCAGATTACTTAATTTCCTCTTCAGCAGTTTGGAGATAGGACCTTCCTTCTAGCGTCCCTTTGGGAGGGAAAATGAGATCGCTGCATGAAACATCCCCCAGTCACCCTGCAAATCATGATTTTCCTTCCCCTCTTGAAATTGTTCTAAATCCCAAATGGGTGGTTTCCTATCAGTCTTGATATCTAGGGCTGGGAGTACCAAGTGTTGTGTGTGTGTGTACATACATGTGTATCTATACGTGAAAGCATCTTATACAGTGGGGCCTTGACTTACGAGTGTCCCGACTAACGAGTTTTTTGAGATACCAGCTGTCTCTCGGCTGATTTTTTGCATTGAGTTGATAGAGTAATTTGAGTTAACGAGCTCCTTAACGAGCTCCTTAACGAGCTCGGTCTCGGAACGAATTAAACTCGTAAGTCAAGGCCCCACTGTACTTGTAAACTGTAAGACTGCAATTAAAAAAGAGTTGTTATTTATCAAGGGTAAGACCAATAGGCCCATAGGAAGCATTAGATGGTGGGATTCTGCCCTGAAAGTAGAGAGGAATAGGGTTTAATAACCCATTTGTTGCTGGGCATTTTTTAGAAAGGGGAGTTGCTAAACCTTTGTGGAGCTTCCCATTTGCCAGGCACTGTACCAGGCACTTTATGTAATCACAGATACATCATGACCTTGGGCATACAGAACTAGACTATGACTCCTAGAATGATCATCACATATTGCCTAGAACTGTAATTTACAAATTAGATGATTTCTATCTGATATTCTATAAACCCCTTAAAGGTAGAGGCCATGTTTTATAAGTATCCACATCTCCTGGGATGGTGAATTAGAGGAACTTGAGAGATATGTAGTGAATAGCTGGATATGTGCTTATATTCATTTATTTATTAATTATTTGTTGAGTATTTACTATGTTCTAGGCACAGTTCCAGACCCTAGGGATACAGCAATTAACGAAATAGACCAAGTCTACTTTGCTACCACAGAACTCACAGTCGAGCAGGGGACGACGCCACTTCAGGTGTGAAGAGATGCAAGTAGGGGGAGGCGATAAAGAAAGTGGTCAGTGGGTTGGGAGATGACCTTCTTAAAGCCACCTGGGAGCCATCTGGATCCCCCTCATCAACTGTCAACCTGAGCTTGTTTGACCCTCACATCCTGTGCTTATTGAGGACAGTGCTCAACCAGAGAACGTCTTCTCCATGTGGCAAACAGCACAGATCCACTGTTAGCCCAGAGGGGAAAGATTGGATCTTCTCAGTTTCTTCGATTCAGTAAGACACATTTAATCACTTAAATGCTTTTTGATGATGAGCTGGGGTGATTTTTATCATCGTAGCCAACTCCCAGCAGTCTCCGATGTGTCCTGAATAAGAGAACGGAGAAAAAAGCGGGGACTTGGGCTTTTTGTGTGGGTTTGTTTTGCTTTATTTATCTGTCTGCACGAACCAGTCTTGCACTTAAAATGGCCCATATTTGCTAGGCAACTGCAAAGCTTCCGTGTGGATGCAGGCGCCGCGTTGTCGGTACCGTGGAGAGGCTGGCTGTGCGTCTCCCCACGCAGAGCCCCAGGGTGACCATGAAGACGGAGGTGGACTCCTCACAGCACGAGGAGCGAGAGGACCCGCAGAAGATGGGCTGGGGAAGAGCAAGTGTGGGTGAGGTCGTGCCTGTGTGTTATTTGTCAGATTTACGACTGCGAGTAGCACTTATCAAAGTGACATTTATTGGGTGTGAAATGTTCTCATTTGTTAGATAACACAAGCTGTTTAGTATTAAAGCAACTTCCACACAGCACAGTCTCCTCTGTCATTAGGGACCTCCTAGGATTAATTACTGAGATCTATGCCCCAACGTTCAGATGCCTCTTAGAACCATACACTTATAAATCATGCATGAGCTGATTGCCAGGAAATTTCCCTCAAGCCATGCTTTCTCTTTGAGGGGCACGAGGACAAGGTAAGGGAGCAGTGCGTGCTCACGTGGGCGCTCTCTGGAGGCCAGAGTCCCTGTCTGAAGCGCTGGGCTGTCCCTGCTCCCCTGGTGCTGAGGTTGCTGCAGTAACACCCCGTGTTGCTTATACAGTGTTTAGCCCTTCAAAGCATTTCATCCACAAAGGTGCTTTCTTTGTCACTTATCATTCTGTTGCTAACACCTGGGAAGCATCTGGCACATAGTAGGTCCTCGATAATGGTGCTGGATGAATGAAAGCCCCAGAAGAACGGGGATCTTCTTGGCTCTAAGAGGTGGGGGTGCCACTTGTCTCAAATCTCATAGATTCTCAGGGACTGAGCTAGTTCCAGGAGCTCAGTCTCTTCTCTGAATCAATCCATCCTCCTTCCTTCTGAGTCCCTCTTCAAAGCAGCAGCGTCTGTCCCAGGCCTGGCTCCTGACCTCTCCCCTCCGACTCCCCCAGCAGCACTGCTCCCATCTCCTGCAAAAGCACGTTCAGGGACTGTGATTAAAGCAGGATTCAAATGCAAGGACGAGAGCTAAGGAATTCTGAAACTACTTAGAACGAAGCTGGAATCAACAGAAAGGGGAAATGTACCTATTAGTTATCAGGGCACTTTGGCTCACTAATAATTCTTTGGCACAAGAAAAGGAACATAAAACCCTACACGATGAATAAGGGGGGTCATTAGGAAGAATTGTTATGGGTGTCTACACACATTGATGTGTATCAGGGAAATAAAGGTTGTTGGACCTTCTTTATTATGTGTTCACCTTGTAAGACAGTGGGAATATCTCATCCAAAGTGGGCCCAACGCATGTGGATTAGCTCTCCAAAATGACATCCCATCTCCAACAGCATCACTCTAGTCCAGTGATGGCGAACCTGTGACACGCGTGTCAGAGGTGACACGTGAACTCATTTTTTTGGTTGATTTTTCTTTGTTAAATGGCATTTAAATATATAAAATAAATATCAAAAATATAAGTCTTTGTTTTACTATGGTTGCAAATATCAAAAAATTTCTATATGTGATACGGCACCAGAGTTAAGTTAGGGTTTTTCAAAATGCTGACACGCCGAGCTCAAAAGGTTCACCATCACTGCCCTAGTCCAAGACCTCTCCCCAGGAGGTGCGGCAAAAGCCTTCCAAGAGTCCTTTCCGTTTCTGCGTTTGCTTTAAAGCACCTCACAGCCACCAATTAAAACACCTCACAGCTTCCCTTTGCTCATAGAATAAAAAGTCTTGATCATGACCCAGAAGGCCCTGCAGGAGCTGGCCTCATTCTTACCACGCTCCCCCTTACTATCTTCAGTCAAACTGGCCTTCAAATAGCCATCCTCTTTGCCTTCCAAGAGTTACAATTTAGTAGGAAAGTCAGATATGAAATGTAAATACACAGGGAAATACATTGCTCCAACAGTGATGTCAGTTAAACCTCCATTGTGATGTAGGAAAAGCATAGGGTCCGAGCCC
>NW_005366140.1:424695-434178 GCF_000412655.1 Myotis brandtii | reverse complement strand
TTCATCCACAGAGGCAGGCGACCATGGGAAGGGTGGGGGAGAGCTCGCTACAGAAAGACGGGGCCCAGAGGCCGGACAAGCTGGGTGTGGCCGAGGAACAGAAAGAAGGCCTGGGTGTGAGGAGTGAGTTTGGAAACAGGGGCCTGGCTAGACTGGGCCTTCTAGACCAGGTCAAGGGTTCTGAACTTTGTCCCAAATTCAAGGGGAAGCCCGTGAAGGGTTTTAAGCAGGGAAGGCCACGTGATTATGTTTCTACAAGATCATTCCAGCCGCTGCGGGGAGCATGACCTCGGAAGATGCTAACCAGGAAGCTAGTGTAATGGTCCAGGGGGGAGTACCTGGCTGCACCTGGGAGACGGAGATGGAGAAAAGAAAAAGGAGGAGAGTATTGAGGCAGAAATGACAAGATTGCTGATAACCCCGGATTGGGGATGAAGAAAAAGAAATGACAAGAGTGGCTTTCACATTTCTGGATCGAATCAAAGAAAGCCCCATGCCTTGCCTTCTCGTATTAGGTTGTTGCCATGACTTTGGGAAGAAGCTGCCTGGGGGTGTGTCCCTGGTTAAAGGAGAAGAAGATAAACAGAGATTAAGCGATCCATCCGGAGTCTCATGGATGGTTGGCAAGAGCCAGGACTAGCTCCCTCCCCAGACATGGGGCCCAGGCATCTCCCACTGACACCTGTGGGAGGACTTTCCGTTGTCATGAGACTGAGGGCGGCGGCCCCTCAGCTTCTGCGCTGGCAGCCTCTCTGGCTGCCTCTGGGCGCAGCTCCTAGCCACCTCCTCTCCTTCCTGCCTCTCCCTGCCGGTTCTCGCTCACTTTTACTTAATGACTCTCATCTCCCACAAAGTTCCTTCCAGAATCCACAATGGGCGGCATTACGAACTCCTCATGTCTGGTGATAACTTTTTACGAGGTTTTTATTCTTTTACAATATATTAAAGCCATATTTTTGCCAGGTTTTTACTTCAGTTTATTTCTTGTCCTTGAATCATTCCTCTTCCTCTTCCCCCGCCCACCCCGCTGCTCCCCACCCCCCTACCTGAGCGGCTTTCACTGAGATGTTTAATTCTCCTTTAATCCCAATTCCCCGAGGTACATGAAAGCAGCTTTACGAGCCCATAAATCCAAGAAGATAAAGTGCATTTTTATTAGTTGTGTTGGCATCAAAGGGGAAAAAAATGGAATCTAATGTGAAATAGTCAATAATGAATTTGCTTAATAGCCCTCCTCATCACCTCGGCTCTCGCTGAAGGCAGGGGCCTCCCGGCAGGGCACGGGGACTGGCAGCCTTCCTCAGGGGGAGAGGCAAGAGGACCACCCTGCCTGCTTGTACTTTTATTTTCATTGCCTCCAGCAGGAAGATATTTCTTCCAAATGGAGCAAGGACGCTTGAATAAAAAGTCTTGATGGGGAGGGGAGAGGAGAGTTTAGAGCAGCAGCAGGAGAAGAGACCTGCAGGGGGCTGGGGGTGGGGTGAGGGGCTGCCAGGGGTCCTGTCCGCCCTGCTCTCAGCCCAGGTGGAGGTTTTGTTCACTGAGAGCCACTTCGGTGACAGAAACATGGGAGGGGGAGTCAGGGATGCAGGGATGTCAGTAAGAAAAGGATGTGCCACCTCCAGGAACAGGTCAGCCCTCAGGTGACCAGTGTCCCTGTGGAGCCAGGAAGGTGCACTTGGAGAAGGAGAAACTCACTCAGGTTCCAGGGGAGGGCGGAGGGGCGGCCCCAGGGCAGCCTTGCTGTCTTCTAGGCCACAGCCCCGTGAACGATCATGTTCCTCATTTCGGATCCCACAGGTAATTAATTCACTGTGATGGGGCTGGGGCGTCTCTGGCTCACCCTCCCCCACTGGCCTGGCATTCGTGCATCTCACCCTGGCTCTCCGTGGGTCTGCGAACACTGATCACACCCCTTCCTTCTCCCTCTTCCTCTGCCTCCTCCTTCCTCTCTCCCTACTGCCCGCTCCCTGTCTTGGGGACTCCTCAGTTTGCTTGGAGAAAAGCCTTCTGCCCAACATATCACCCCAGGGAGTGCCCGATCCCAACCTCTCTGGCAGGTGTTCAGGTAACTTCCTGAGAACACTGGAGCCCCTGGCGATCTTTGTAGTTTTCAGGACCCTGGGCTTGAAAACCAGAGCTCTTTTCTTCCCTCTTTTAAGGAAGAGAGAAGGGCTTTCATGGGGTTAGAGGGGAGTGTGGTTTATGCCACGCGGCCACTAGATGGCAATAGGCCAACACGCAAAAAAGTGAGCAGCTGGATTCCTCCCTGTCCCTCTGGAAGGAAGGGTTGGGGGTAGGGCGTTGAGCGAAGCAGGGAACCAACACGCAGGTAGCACTGAGGCATCTGCCCTGGAAAGTGGATGGGTCTGCAGCAGCTCCAAGGCAGTGGGAGAGGATGAGGCGGTCTTCGTGGAGAAGGCCATGCCCCTGTCAGGGCCTCATCCTCTGGCCCAGAGGAGACACAGACCCTGGGCTCCAAACGGGAAACTCCCTGTGCGAACCAGGTCCCCCCAGGCCAGGTGGCATTACCACACCTGTTCCTGCTGTGCCAGGTGCACCCCTCAGGATGCTTGGCCTTATGAGGGGGAGAAGAAATGATTTCCTGTTTCTCAAGGTGGCTCTGAGACTGGGTTGTACGTTCATTGAATTTCAGGGATGCCCTGAGGGCATTAAGAGAAGGGCACGGTGCTGAGATTTGCATAAGGTTGTAGCTTAAATTCTTTATCATAAAAGCTGCCCTTCTGCCTGGAGGAGCCTGGAGCCTGGACCAGGCTGTCAGTCAACACATCAACAAACACAGACAGGGGATAATGGTAGGTGTTCAATAAATATTTGTTGAATTGAGCTTAATTGAATAGTCTCTGCCCTTCAGGACCTTATAATCTAGTGTGAGAGAGAGGGAGAGAGACTGCTCAAAGCAATTAGAGAAGAACTTAGGGCAGGATTGTGGCTTACTCTCGGTGAATTGGAGATTGGAAGCAACAGAAATCACACAGGGCTCATGGAATTTGAGCCAGGTCTTCAAGGGTTCAGGGGAGAAGTTACAGCATGCCTAATGAAGACAGGCAGAGCCTGGCACAACGACAACACGTTACCTGCAGGGGTGGTGAGTTTAGGCTACAGTTAGCAAGGTAAGGTGGGCCCAGGTTGGGGGTGGGTGCTTGAAA
Source organism: Myotis brandtii (assembly GCF_000412655.1). NCBI lineage: Eukaryota > Metazoa > Chordata > Mammalia > Chiroptera > Vespertilionidae > Myotis > Myotis brandtii. The sequence continues at coordinate 431,008 of NW_005366140.1, read as the reverse complement.
ATCAGGCAGAGGAGTTTGTTCCTGAAACCAAAGTGATAGGGAGCTATTGCAAGTTCTTGAGCAGGAGAGTGACCTCCTGGAAGTGTGGGGTAAGAGAACTCTCAACTATGGCTCCTGACTGAGAGGTCATTGAGCGCAGGGAGGGTGAGTCTTTCTTTTTCATGACTATCAAAGGGACCAGGGCCATGATGCTTGGTCTTAGTAAGTGTTCAGTAAATGTTGAACTCAACAGATGTGCAGCAGGAGTCCCAAGGACACTGAAGCCAGTGATGGACTCCCTCTGGGAGGTCAGGTTCACTGGTGAGCGAGGGAAGCAGAGCTGGGGCTGCCGACGCTGAGCACCAGTTTTCTGAGGGCTGCTTTGTTCACCGGCTCAGTAGAGCATGTGAGATGGGATCACAAGCTTGGAATAACACAGGCAGTCTCTGCTCTCTGCCACTTCCTATTTTGCTGATCCACTTATTTGACAGCGCTGAAGAAAAACCTCCACCTTCCCCTGCTCCCTCATAGCCCACTGTGGGCGTTTCTGAGATCTGAGGAATGCCAGTGTCAGAGGTGCACTGCCCACTGTCCCTGGACAGAGCTATCATTGGGGTGGAGGGGGCACGTGGAGCCAGCCTTATCCAAACACTGTTGTAGGTGAACCGTCTACGACTACGTGCTTGCTGGCTTTCTGTGTCAAAGGCAGAGCTGACTGAACAAACATGGTTTTTCAAGGTGCCTCCGCCTTCACTTTCATTCCTGAGTTCTGCTCTGAGTTTGGCATCATTTCATCCTTGTGTAGTTTGTGCCGGGCCAGCACAGACAAGGGTTCGGTGAGCAGACGGGCGGCGGGGGTGGCGAAGGATTAAAGAAAAGACAGACAAAGAGAATAAGCTGGGTCTAGGTGGATCTCCTGTGCCTGGCTGAGGCCAGAGCGAGAGACCCAAAGGGCAAGCTGAGCCTTTATTTTACAGCCAGAGGTAAACAAGGTAGTGGTCACCATAGTTACAATGTTCTTGTGAGTTTCACTTGTTTTGGCAGCACTTGCTGTACCTCCCACAGCCCATTAGCTACCCAGATAAGATCTAAGGAGCTTCATAAGGTCAAGCCTAATTATGCTAAGAGGGCTGTGTCCTCTAAGCTGGGACTTGTTTGTGGCTTTGCCAACAGGTCAGTTTTAACCCTATAGCCACTGCCTACAGTAGTTGAACAAGCTGAGGAGTGACGATGGTAGGCGATTTACGATAGATGGATAGATGGCATTATTCCTGATCTGGGGAACTTGGGGTGGACCCCTGCCCTCTTTCTTTTTTTTAATCTCCACCATAGGTTATCTTTTTTCATTGATTTTTATTGTATTTTTTTAAGAGAGAGAGAGGACAGAAGAGCAAGAGAGAGAGAGAGTAACATCAATGTGAAACATCAATCAGTGATCAGTTGCCTCCTATATGCTCCCCAACTCAGGATCAAACCTGCAACCTTGGTATGTGCCCTGCTGGGAATCAAACCCATAACCTTTAGTGTATAGGACGATGCTCCAACCACCTGAGGCACCCAGCCAGGGTAAACCCCTGCCCTCTTCATTCCAAGCCCTGTGCCTGTCCCACAGGTCCCTGTGTGGACTGGGACGTGGGGAGGGTGAGCCTGCATGGCAGCACTCAGATGTGGAGGTGGGGGCCATGTAGGACTAGGGAAGGCACTCTCAGAGTTCAAGAGCACAGCAAGTTCTAGAATGGCGTTCTGCGCTAAGGCTGGTCCAGGAAGAGACTGGCCAGGGTGTGTCTGGAAGTCAGGTAGCAAAGAGATGGGATCCCATGTCCAGTTAGAGTCAGGGGTCAGGAGCTTAAGTATCTGGCAAAAGAGGCCAGTTGCTAGTCCACAAACATTTATTGAATACCTGCTCATTACAGGTGTGGAGTAAGACCTCCTATCTGACCCTGGTGCGGACAGACAAGGAAATGGACAGTTACAGTATAATGTTTCTTCATAGTAATAGGATGTGTACAAATGCTAAGGGAATCTGGAAGAAAAACCAATGACCTGTTCTCTGGGGTGGGAACGAATATAAGGATCTTGGGAACACAGGGCAGAGCTCACGTCATTGACTGGGCCAAGGATGGGGAAAGCGATCAGGCATGAAGAGTGCAGAGCCTTGGACTGGGCTGCCATCACCTTGCCTCTTGGACCTGTGGTGCAGGGGCTGTGCAGAAGCGTCCCTGCAGGTCTCAGCACCATGAGTGCGGGCAGCTCTGGGCTCCTGGGCCTGAGCTCCATGACGTCTTCTCTTCCTCCGCACCCCTTGGAACCTCATAAATCCCAGTGCCAGAGCCAACAATCTTATCACCAGCTTTCAGGCCCCCTTTCTCCAGGTCCAGGATCTCACCCCTCATCGGGACACTGGAGACCTCTACCAGGAGAGAGATCTCATCATGGTTTTCAGTCATCTTTCCATGCCTCAGGGACCAGGAGAGTGTGCTGTACGTCCCGCTGGATCCGAGGCTCAGGAGCACCGTGTGTGGATACACTCACCTCCCCACCAGGAGACAATACATCTCAGAGGCAGTGAAGACCCTCAGAGGGAGGGAACATCAGTGTGCCCTGCAAATAATAATGAACTCAATAATAAAAATAATAGCTACCATTTATTAAATGTCCAAAGTCACGTAGCAAGGAAATGGAAGTGCAAATGAGAATTTATCTGTGATTGGGTGGGTTTCACGATGAGGCTAGGAATGCTTGGTGGTGGTGGTGGTGGTGGTGGTGGTGGTGAGTTTGTTGAACAGAGGGAGGGAGGAGCTGTGGTGGGGGGACCCAGGTATGCTGCTGGCTCTGGAATAACAAACAAGTGTGTGACAGCAGCTTTAGGCCTGGCCTTTGCTCCCAGCAGGCACTCCTGAATCTCTCCAGGTGACAGTGGCTTCCTACATACAGCACTTGGGTCATTGAACAGATGTTGGCCCTTGTCTAGGCACCAAATTATTCTCACCTGGTCAGGGGCACAGAACATTCTATAACAAACTATATTATAACTATTAAATCTATAGTATGAACTTGAGCTTGATTCAGGTTCAAAGACGACTAGCATTGATTGAGAACCAACTACATTCCAGACCTCGGGTCAGCTAATTTTGTCTACAGTATCACATTTCATCTGTGTGACCACAGATGCCTGGTGTGAGGCATTGTTCTCACTTGTTTAGTTGAGAGACCCAGGGGGTGTGGCTTAAGGTTCCATGATGGATCAATTAGAGTGGTAGCTTCTTCCCTTTGTTTTAGCTATTTCTGAGGTCCTTTCAATATTCGATTACCTGGGACTGTGGGAGAAACATCCCAGCAGTTCATTACAGCTGGGGGAAGGGTGCCAGGCACTTGCAACAGGACAACTCTCTTTTCTATTACTAATGATCTCTCCTCTCAGGTGCTCTTTCACCTGGGAAACTGTCAGCTAACATTTTCTTTTCCTTATTGTTGTTTTTCATAGCCCAGGGAGTAAAGTCAAGGACAACATGAACTTAGGGACAATAGAAAACGTGTATCATGAAGCCAGTACACAGCGACAAGAGGAGAGAAAGGTGGGGATAGTTAGTAGATCTTAGCATTCAGAAACTGGTCCTGGGTACAGCCTCAGCTGCTTGAGGGCAGGTGGATGGGCTCAGGAAAGTTACGTGAGGTGCTTGGTGTGGCTGGCTCCAGCTGTTTGTCCCCTTCTTTTGGGGTAACAGCTAAACTGCCTTTTCCAGCCTCTGTGAGCCTAGGGTGCTTTCAATATTCGATTACCTGGGACTGTGGGAGAAACAGCCCAGCAGTTCATTATAGCTGGGGGGAGGATGCCAGACACTTGCAACAGGACAACTCTCTTTTCTTTGTTTTTTTGTTTTGTTTTGTTTTTTTTCTTTAATTTCTTTATTGGTTAAGGTATTACAAATGTGTCCTTATCCCCCCATTAACCCCCAACCTCCGCCCTCCCCTCACTCATGTTCTCATGCCCCTGTTGTCCATGTCCATTGGTTTGGCTTATATGCATGCATACAAGTCCTTTGGTTGATCTCTTCCCCTTACCCCCACCCTCCCCTACTTTCCCTCTGGGGATTGATAGTCTGATCGCTGTTTCTCTGTCTTTGGATCTGTCCCTGTTTATCAGTCTATGTTGTTCTCTATAATCCACAAATGAGTGAGATCATGTGGTATTTATCTTAACTCTCTTTTCTATTACTAATGATCTCTCCTCTCAGGTGCTCTTTCACCTGGGAAACTGTCAGCTAACGTTTCCGTTTCCTTATTGTTGTTTTTCATAGCCCAGGGAGTAAAGTCAAGGACAACATGAACTTAGGGACAGTAGAAAATGTGTATCATGAAGCCAGTACACAGCAGCAAGAGGAGAGAAAGGTGGGGATAGTCAGTAGATCTTCACATTCAGAAACAGGTCCCGGGTACAGCCTCAGCTGCTTGAGGGCGGGTGGATGGGCTCAGGAAAGTTATCTGAGGTGCTTGGTGTGGCTGGCACCACCTGTTTACCAGCCATGTGTCCCCTTTTTTTGGGGTAACAGCTAAACTGCATTTTTCAGCCTCTGTGAGCCTAGGGCAATCAAAGGACTGAGTGTTGGCCAATGAGATGTGGGTGGAAGCAGTAGGTGCTACTTCCAAACCTGGCAGGTAGGAACCTCTCACCCATGACCTCCTTGCTCTCTCTTCTTCCTTAGAAGAAGGTGGTGGAGCCACGGACGAAGGAAGCTTGGGTCCCTGCGTCCCCACTGTGAGAGAGTGTACCCATTCCAACAGCTAGCACAACCTCGGCTAATACACTCAGGTTCCTCGTAGGGAAAAGCAGGCTGCAGGCAGAGTGATTTCTGGGTCCTTCAGAATTTAACAGCTTCTGCTTCTATGGCTCCATGAAAGAGGAGAGCGGTCCCAGCTGCAGAGCACTGGGCGTGATTCACAGCGCGCTGTAAGCTTCTCTGTGGCCCCGGTCTTTGGGGAGCTTCCATTTGAGGCCAATGGTGATAAATAGCGCTTCACTGTACTCTGCTCCAAATGACCCCGGGCAGGACCGTTCTCTCTGTGAATTGTGTATGATGACGAGGCCCTCTTCTTATCTTTTAGAGGAGTACTAAAAATTAAACCAATGTTTTGCAAAGATTGCTTTTGTGCGCCCCAAATGCTGTATAAGGGATTATTGTTCATTATATGTGCTGCATAATGATATTTTGGTCAACGATGGCTGGTATATATGATGCTGGTCCCATGAGATTATAATGGAGCTGAAAAATTCCTATCACCTGATGATGTCATAGCCATTGTAATGCCCAGGCGCAACACATTACTCACGTGTTTGTGGTGATGCTGGGGAAAACAAGCCCAGTGCACCACCAGTTGTATAAAAGTCTAGCACAGACAATTATGGGGAGTACATAAAAGTTGATAATGATAATAAACAACTACATTACTGGTTTATGTAATTACTATATTATACTTTTTATTGTTATTTTAGAGTGTACTCTTTCTACTTATAAAAAAAATAGTTTGCTGTCATACTGTATGCTGTGTTATGCCGGCAGCAGCCTCATACATCATGTGTTTACCGGGTCTCTTGTTTGTATCATTTTCTCTTGTGCTTCATTTAATCTGATGTTGTTTTGTACAGTAACATGCTGTACAGATTTCTAGCCCAGGAGCAATCGGCTGTACCATCGGCTGTACCAGGAGCCTAGGTGTGCAGTAGGCTGCACCGTCTAGGTTTGTGTAAGGACACTCTATAATGTTTGCACAATGATGAAACTGCCTAATGATGCATTTAACGACATTAAGCAGTGCATAACTGTACAGATTAGGTTGTAGCTGGGATTCAGGAGCTCATGAGTGATCATTTAAATATGACATTTACTTTCCGTGACCCCAGCCAGTTTACACAATATTAACCCAAATGGTGATATAATCGATTTTATGTAAATCCAATAGGCGAAGACTGAAACTTTCATGCACACACAAATTAGAGAATGATTATTTTCAAGTCAGGAATCTTTATCAGTTTTTCTGATTTTATCTCACTTAATACTGAGAGAAAGAGGGAGGGCATTTCAAAGGAAAACTTAGCAATTAAAGATCAATTCAAAATAATCATCAAGTAAGACTGATGAGGGAGGGTGAGGCAGACTAAATAAAACCCCATTTAAATATGATTTTAAAAAAAAGCAGTCATCGAACAGACTGTCAAACTATAGTGGGAAGGTAGGGGGAGAGGGAGGGGAGGTAAGAGATCAACTGAAGGACTTGTATGCATGCATATAAGCACAACCAACAGATGCAAGACACTGTGGGGGGGAAGGGGGTGAGG
>NW_005366140.1:413400-424350 GCF_000412655.1 Myotis brandtii | reverse complement strand
GAAACTGCCTAATGATGCATTTAACGACATTAAGCAGTGCATAACTGTACAGATTAGGTTGTAGCTGGGATTCAGGAGCTCATGAGTGATCATTTAAATATGACATTTACTTTCCGTGACCCCAGCCAGTTTACACAATATTAACCCAAATGGTGATATAATCGATTTTATGTAAATCCAATAGGCGAAGACTGAAACTTTCATGCACACACAAATTAGAGAATGATTATTTTCAAGTCAGGAATCTTTATCAGTTTTTCTGATTTTATCTCACTTAATACTGAGAGAAAGAGGGAGGGCATTTCAAAGGAAAAGTTGGCAATTAAAGATCAATTCAAAATAATCATCAAGTAAGACTGATGAGGGAGGGTGAGGCAGACTAAATAAAACCCCATTTAAATATGATTTTAAAAAAAAGCAGTGCATCGAACAGACTGTCAAACTACAGCGGGAAGGTAGGGGGAGGGGGAGGCGGGGTAAGAGGTCAACCAAAGGACTTGTATGCATGCATATAAGCACAACCAACAGAAGCAAGACACTGGGGGGTGAGGGGGGGTGAGGGGGGGTGAGGGATAGAGGAGACCTGAGGGAGGTCAATGGGGAGGGGGAGACATACGTACTACTATTTGTAATACCTTAAACAATAAAATAAAGATAAAAAAGCAGTGCACAGTGTGAAGTACAGGCTCTTAAGACAAGTTTGCAGAGGCAGTTCCTTGAGCAGTTTCTGCCGCTTCTCGTGCTGGGACACAGCCATGAGCTGGACATAAAAAGTCCCCACTCTATGGGGAAAAGAGCAAAGCACACTTAGAGGATTCCATGTCAGGTAAACACAGCCAGCAACCACTGCATCCTACCATGGTTTTCACTAGCTATTTTACAGGCAGTAACTCATTTAAGCATCGTTAGCGCTTTATAGGATAAGTGCTGTTACTCCGATCTCCATTTTACAGATGGGAACATTGATGCACAGAGAGGTTAGTTGCCAAAGCCAGGGAGCCTGCTCTTAACTACTAAAGTATACTGTCTCTTATTAGTGCTAAGTGCTAGAAAGAACATAGATGGGGGAATAAGATATAATGGAGAGTGGGAGAATTCAGTAGTAGGATGTCAAGAACAGAGGACATTTGAGCAAAAATGAAGTGAGGAAAACCAGTCTGAGGACATCCAGGGAAAGACTGTGCTCTAGGCAGAGGTGGCAGCAAGTGCGAAGGCCCCAGAGGGGAAAGTGTAGTGGGTTTCAGGAATACCAAGAAGATCAGTTTGTCCTGAGTGGATGATCAAGGGGGAAAGTGACAGAAGACGAAGTTGGAAAGACAGCCAGGGGCTAGAACTTGTAGGGCCTTAGCATCGGTGAATAGGGCTTTGGCTTTTCTTCGAAGAATTATAGGAAATTGTTTTAAGGTTTTGAGCAAGGGCACTCACGGGATCTAATTTACCTTAAAAAAAATAATGAACTACTTTGGCTGCATAGTGTGTGGCAGTAGTGCCAGGTGGCAGAAGTAGAGACAGGAGGGACCAGAATGGACAAGTGCAGTAGCCCAGGCAAGAGACGCTCTAGGATGAGACCAGAGTGACAGTGATGTAGGTGCTGGAGCTCGGAAGCATTGGATGTGGGGTGGGAGAGAAAGAGAAGAATAAAGATGATATCAAGTCTCTTTGAGCCTGAGCAACCCAGTGTGAGGTGGTGGTGGTGCCAGTTGCTGAAATGGGGTAGAGTCTGGTTGGAGGTGATGAAGAGCACTGTTTTGGACATGCAAGTAGAGATGCTGAGTAAGAAATTGCTTACGGCCCTAACTGGTTTGGCTTAGTGGATAGAGAGTCAGACTACAGCAAGTGCGAAGGCCCCAGAGGGGAAAGTGTAGTGGGTTTCAGGAATACCAAGAAGATCAGTTTGTCCTGAGTGGATGATCAAGGGGGAAAGTGACAGAAGACGAAGTTGGAAAGACAGCCGGGGCTAGAACTTGTAGGGCCTTAGCATCGGTGAATAGGGCTTTGGCTTTTCTTTGAAGAATTATAGGAAATTGTTATAAGGTTTTGAGCAAGGGCACTCATGGGATCTAATTTACCTTAAAAAAATAATGAACTATTTTGGCTACTTAGTGTGTGGCAGTAGTGCCAGGTGGCACAAGTAGAGACAGGAGGGACCAGAATGGACAAGTGCAGTAGCCCAGGCAAGAGACGCTCTAGGATGAGACCAGAGTGACAGTGATGTAGGTGCTGGAGCTCGGAAGCATTGGATGTGGGGTGGGAGAGAAAGAGAAGAATAAAGATGATATCAAGTCTCTTTGAGCCTGAGCAACCCAGTGTGAGGTGGTGGTGGTGCCAGTTGCTGAAATGGGGTAGAGTCTGGTTGGAGGTGATGAAGAGCACTGTTTTGGACATGCAAGTAGAGATGCTTAAGAAATTGTTGCTTACGGCCCTAACTGGTTTGGCTTAGTGGATAGAGAGTCAGACTAAAGGGTCCCAGGTTCGATTCCAGTAAATGGCATGTACCTTGGTTGTGGGCACATCCCCAGTAGGGGGTCTGCAGGAGGCAGCTGATCGATGTTTCTCTCTCATCTATGTTTCTGACTCTCTATCCCTCTCCCTTCCTCTCTATAAAAAATCAATAAAATATATATTTTAAAAAAGAAATTGCTTACACAAGCCTTGAGTTCAGGGGGACAATAAGGGCTGGAGACATTAGTTTTGGAATCCCAGACACAGATAGATGAGATTACCTAGGGCGAAAATGGTCGAGAAGAGACATGTTCTAGGATATCAACACTCAGATTTCAAGAAGAAGAGAAGGAACCAGGAAAAACGTTGAACAGAGGGGCTAGAGAAGTAGGAAGAAAACAGAGAAAGTAGGTTTTCCAATACCAAGGCACGAAAGTGTTTTAACTAGGATGACATAATCAAGAGTTCAGTAAGGAGGGGACCAATAATTGGCACTGGATTTGGTAACATGCAAGTGATTTTCACATGTTTTTTTGTACAATGATGGGGACAAAGGCCTGTTTGGAAAGTCAGAGTTTGCTAAGGCTGCAGTAATGATCAACTGCCAACTCTCAAGACTTGTCGAACAGCAACGTTTTCTTGTTGTTGCTCATTGGCAACTCGGGGCCAGCTACACGTCTGCTCTTTATAACTTCTTACTTCAAAACCCAGGCTGATATGTAATACTCTTTGTAATACTTTAAGCAATAAAACAAAATTAAAAAACAACAACAAAACAAAACAAAACAAAAAACCCAGGCTGACGGAGTAGCTCCAGCCTGCAATTTGCAGTTATTGTGGCCTAGGGGAAGGGGAAGGTAGCTGAGGGCAGCTTGGCATGCCTCCAACGTCGTCCATATCAGATAAATAGACTGGTGATGGAGTGGCAGGTATACTCCACCTGCAGGAGGCACCACAGGTCACATGGCAATCGGCGATAGCACACTGGTGTGCCATAAGAATTTTCAGAACATGCACTACCTGACTATTTAGTTAGGGCACTGACCTCTTTTCCCTTAGATTGCCAAATTAAAAAATGATAATAGCCAACAGAACAATAAACGTTTGGTATTTATGAATCAAAATGATACCTATCTTTTTTGTCGCAATGACAAAAAATAAACTTTTTGGTGTGCCGCAGAATTTTAGTAATTAGTTTATGTGTGCCACAAGATGAAAAAGGTTGAAAATTTAGAGAGATACAATGGAAACAGGAGAGCAATAGAATAACTGCAAGGATAGAGTAGATGGAAGGAAACAGGATCTTCTGGACAAGTGGAAGGGCTGACCTCTAGGCAGAGCTTTTCTCTGTGACAGAAGAAAAGGCCAACTCTTGGAACTACAGCTGTAGGAAGAATAAGAATTTTTCTGATAGCTTCTATGTTCTTCATGAATAGACCATCATCTACGAGTGAAGGGGTGGGAAGGGGTGTTGGAAACTTGAGAATTGAAAAGTTGTGATAGAATTATCACATGGAGTCAGAGCATGAAATAAACAGGAACATGAAGTAGGAATGCTGGCCCAGCTGAGGTCTGTGGTCATGGATTTAAGGTGAGAGTGGTCAAGGTGTCTGCATGGTTTTCATCGTTTTCATTCAGCTGGAAGTTGGTATGAGGTGGAGTTCAACCAAAGGTTAGAAACTCCCAGGATGACTTCCATGATGGAGAGAAAGGTGACAACACAATTTATGGTTTATTCAGTAGACTGATTTTAATAAGGGAGCATAAAATTAAAAAATAAAAAGTGTGATGGATAGTGAGCATAAGTTTTGTGATCTGGAAGTTATAGAGGATCAAAAATGGCTAAAGTAGGGGTAGTAGAGAGAAAATTTGTGATGATGGTCAGTTGGATGTTTTACATCAATCTGTTAGAGAGAGTACAGTTAGTAATGACACAATCTGGGTTATGGGCATGGGGCTAGTTGGTTGAGGTAGCACTGAGATGATGACTGAGCTGATTACTGAAGGTGATGCCAGGCTGAGAAGGTAGGGTGTTAAATGGATCAAGTATGTAGACATAGGAGTCACTAAGAGGAAGGATATGGGAAGGATGGAGGGAGAAGGGTTTATAAATAAATGCAAGAAGGAGGGGTGGTGGGTATTACTGGATTGCAAAAGCTTCTGAATCTCATAATGTGATCCTAAAGATCTTGCCTTTTCTTCTTTTCAGCAGTGATGGGGAAAGATGTGTTCTCGATAGCTAACTGTAGATGTTCTACAAGGGCTTTTGCATAGCCTGGCATATGGAGGATGGAGAAGAGGCTCCGGGGTCTTACATAGGAATGTGGCCTTACTCTTGCTTCCCTTCTGGCTCCTGGCTACTGAAGCACAGAGGGCCTGATGAATGCTGGCCGGCTGCGAGAGCAGATGGAGCCTTCCCACAGCAAGTCAACAGCAATAAAGGCCAACACAGGTGCCAGACTTGGGGAAACGCAGTGACAGCAGTGGTTGAACCATGCCGCACAGTGGCAGGAAGAGGTCCAGTGCATGTGTAGGGGGCAAGGAGAGTACAAGGCAAGGAGGAACATTGTCTTGTCACCACAGGAAATGGTTTGTAACTCCCCTCCCCCTTCCCCCCAGCTTGGGAAGACTATCTTGATTCCACAGTGAAGTTATTTAAGGTCTGAGGACTCACACCTCTTAGAGTTGGGCATCCACAGAGAGCTGGACTAGGGACACTTTTTGATGGCATTGCTTTTAGTCCATTTTATCACAGAGCTCTGAGATGCAGCTGATATCCCATAATTGAACATTTGGCTCAGCAAAATGACAACTGTTTAAATAATAGGTTCTTCAAAATATAGTCTTTTTCTAAGGCTTATTGTAACGTTTAGGTTCCTGAACTTTTTTCTTAAAGTTGTTTCTCTTTGAATTTTTCTTGTCTTTCCTTCTTTGACCATCAGAAAGTGGCAGCTGACCTGTCCCCTCAGCTGTGGTTCTGTTTTTTGATTTCACAAGGGTTGCGTTTATCACAAGCTTTTGAATATTATTATGTTCAGATGAGATCTGGGAGTTGGTTGAGTGTAAGTGTTGACACATTATAGTCATACAGATCTGAGTTTGAATGTCAGCTGAGCCACTTGCCTGCTCTTCGTTAATGCTCTCTGCACCTCAGTTTCTCCATCTGGTTAATGGGATGAGAATAGGCTCTCCCTCACAGGATTTGGGAACCACACGAAATAAAGCATCTCTAGTTCTGAGCACAGTAGCTGACATGGAATAAGCATTCATCAAGTCAATGATAATAAGATTACTATGATCAAGAATATCATTATCAAAATCAAAGGCATGATTGTGAATCACTTTCAGCAGATCATCTTAACCCTCTGCCCTATGAAAAGGTATTGAAAAGTCTGTCCTTGAATTAATAGCCACAGAAATAAAAACCTCAGGGCTCTGTTCTAACATGCTTCCAGGAAAAGCGGGGTATGGAATCTCCTCTAAAATTTTCTAGGAGGCTTGACACATTGGTCAGGACTCTTCACTTTCAAGGTTCAAAAACCCAATTCATACTAGCTTAGAAAAAAATTATAATCAATTTTCAAATAAATAGGCATAAAGATAAAAAGTCACAGAGAGAACCTCCCCCCACCCTTTGAACTTTATTTCTCTCTCCTTTCTTCATCTCTCAAGTAAGTCTCCACCTTTGTATTGGCCCCTTTCTCTCATGCAATCCACAGGGTCATGAGCAATTCTGTAGTAACATCCTTACACCTGGAAATCCCAGGAGAATGAAAGAGCAGTTTCTTCACTTCCAACTAGTAAGAATTCCAGGGGAATACTCTGAGTGTCCAACCAGGATCACGGTCCAAGCCCAAGGGGTGAGAAGCCTTGGTTGGCAGCTCTCCAAAGTCAAATGGGTTAGCTGGATGAAGGAACAGCTCTCTAAGTAACAGTGGGAAGTACTGTTAATGGAAGGAAGTAAGAAGATAAGAGGATGAATGCTTGACTGGTCCCTAATGTTCACTGTGACTGGAAACCCTACAAACCAGCTTTTAAAAGTTTCTCATAATCGTGTCTAGTTCTAGCCTGGCTTCCAAACCACAGTGGTGAAGGGTGTAGGTATGAAGTCTGACTGCCTGAGTTTAGGTTTGGAATCTATCTCTGATGCATCTTTGACCTTGAGAAAATTTACTTAATTCCTCTTGTGCCTTAGTTTTCTTACGTATAAAATGGAGATGATAGTAGTACCTACTGCACAGAGGGCTTTTGAGGATGGAATGACATAATTAATGCATAGCATTTAGCACAGTCGCTGGTGCATAATAAGTGCATAGGTATGTTATCATTAATGCTCCATCATGTCATCATCATCATCATTATTAGTTCCATAAGGTGGCCCTAAGTCCAGGCACTGATGATTGCTTCTACACTGAGAGCTTCCTGAATGCAGCTCACAGCACTCCAGTGTCACAGCCCTGAGAACCTCCCTCCACCAGTGTCCTCGATGCTCTCACCTTACCAGAGACCGGGGTGAACCCTTCCTGTGCATTGGCTGAGTTGTTTTGTGGGAAAGAAGCGGTTGACCATAAGATATGACACAAGGTACCTCAAAAACACACCAAAGTCAAGAGCTTACTCTGACAACAAACAACTGAGAAAAGGCTCAGACAGGTTAAATAACTTGCCTAAGGTTACCCAATCTATAGGTAGAGGTAGGAGTCAAACCCTGGTGGGCCAAGACCAAAGCCAGTGTTCATTCTATGCTCCTCTCTGTCATGAGCTCTTCATAGGCCAGGGCAGGAAGGTTGGGGTTCATCCTGTAAGGAGTGAGTAGCCATCTTCTTATTTTTTTTATTTTTTTTCAAATTTTTAAAAATATATTTTATTGATTTTTTACAGAGAGGAATAGAGAGTTAGAAACATCAATGAGAGAGAAACATTGATCAGCTGCCTCCTGCACACCTCCTACTGGGAATGTGCCTGCAACCAAGGTACATGCCCTTGACCGGAATCGAACCTGGGACCTTTCAGTCCGCAGGCCGACGCTCTATCCACTGAGCCAAACCGGTTAGGGCTATCTTCTTATTTTTAAACAGAGGAGGTGCCTGTTCTGATTCGTATTGTTTCTAGCATCACTTTGGGTTTGAGGGAGGCTAAGAGATGGATTGGGAGGCTGTTGCAATTGTCCCCTGGGGGAGGGATGGAAGTAAGGGACACCTTTTGGGGATGGTTAGGAAGGAAAAGCAGCAGAACTTGTTGGTGGCTCCATGAAGATGAGGGAGAAGACATGGGCTGAGGGAGAGATCTGGAGCCTTGGGGGGCTGTGAGTGGGTGCCGAGAGCAGGAGGTGGGGCACAGCATGAGGACACTTGGTTTGGAAATGTTGAGTCAGGGATTTGAGGACTTCTGGGTGGAGGTGTCCAGAAGGCAGCTGTGTGTAGGCAAATCTGATGGAGGAGTAGGGGGAAGTCTGGCTGGAGATGGAGACTTGGAACTCTTCTGATCGAGAATCATATTTAAAACGGGTGTAAAACAGGTGCGGTTTATACCTGACAGTGCCAGGCTCACCAGGGGAGAATGTGTTCAGGGGGCTGAGAGCACCTGCAGCTGGGAGAAGCCCCCAGGAGTCGAAGAATGAAAGCCACACGGTACCAGCAGGAAAGCCAGGCAGTGGGCGCTCCCCCAGCAAGGACAGGAAAGCACCAAATGCCAGAAGGTACAAACACACCCCTTGGTGGTGACCAGGAGGTCACTGTGGAGAGCACCTTCAGGAGAGAGTTGGGGCAGAGTGTGGTTTGGGTGAACAAAGGAGTGAATAGAGGTGTGGAAGTAGGGGCTGCGAACGTGGATTATTCTTTGCAAACTTTTGGTTGAGAAAGGGAGGAAGGATTGTAGCCAGTAGCTGCAAGAGATAAAGAATCTATGAAGTCTCTAAGAGATGTTTAACTTGGGACAGGGCACTGAATCTGATTTAGATGCAAAGCCTGGGTATGAAAGTGTTTCTGAATGCCCCCCCCACGCCCCCCGTCACTGCTGAAGATCTTATGTAATCTCTTACTCATTTCCATTTCTTTAGACTCTACTGATAGGTTTTATTTAGAACTCAGTGCTAGGGCTAGGGACTCCTGTTCCTCCTTGTGAATGAAAGTGCTCTCTTACTTTCATCTGACACCAAGATCTCCAAGTGCACTGCTTCACCTTTTCACTTTGCCTGTTGGAAGCCCAGAGGCAAATGAAAGGCTAGTTATAGGGAAGGGCTCGTTTCTGCTTCTTCGCGTAGCGCCTCTTCCTTCGCCTATACTGTGTAGTTTCTGATTTCTTTCAGACTCCATACTCACATGTATAGGAGTAATTATGTTAAATGTTCAGTATAAGTTTATTGAGCAAATAAAACCCGAAAATGGTGATTTTCTTCATAAATTGAAGCACTTAGATTGTCATAACATGTTTTCGGCACGTAGTTTTTGACCGAATGTGGAAATGTTTCTACAGTTAAACTTCAAACGCTAGTCATTATGCAAATGTGGTTTTATTTTAAGCCACTGAAAATCCTTCCTGACAAAGGGAGGGTATAAAAGACAAAACACAAGAAGGGCTGAACCTCCCTGGGTCTCAGGTTCCCCATCTGTGAAATGGTGATAATCGTCATTGCCTGCCTGACTCAGGAGATAAAGAATATGAAAGCCATTTGAAAGCTAAAGCATTCCACAGAATCAAAGTACATCAGTAATATGACGATTTCTCTTTTTCTTGTGTTCCTCATATGCGTAGTCCGTGGCTGATTCCCTGAAAGTGCATGTGGG
The DNA here is from genome assembly GCF_000412655.1 of Myotis brandtii. Lineage (NCBI taxonomy): Eukaryota > Metazoa > Chordata > Mammalia > Chiroptera > Vespertilionidae > Myotis > Myotis brandtii. The sequence goes on along the minus strand of NW_005366140.1, from coordinate 415,123 downwards.
TGGGGGGTGGTGGTCTCAGTGGCCTTTCCGACTCTGAGATTCCTCATGTCTTATTTCCAGAGGATGGCTACTATTTGCTTTATGAGCAAACTGTTCATCTGTATCGTTTCCCAGGTGTTTGAGGGGGTGAGAGTGTGGTGCTGTGTTAGAGTTCTTCAGAGAAACAGAGCCAATAGGATATTTACAGAAATACAGGAAGATTGATTAGGAGGAATTGGCGGGTGAGATTCTGGAGGCTGACAAGTCCTCCGATCGGCCTCTGCAGGCTGGAGGCCCAGGGAAGCCGGTGGTGTAAGTCCCAGTCTGAGTCCTGAGGCCTGACAGCCAGGAGCGCTGATGTAAGGGCAGGGAAGATGGGTGCCCAGCCTAAGCAGAGAGCAGACTCACCCTTCCTCCACCTCTTGGTTCTTTTTTGGGCCCTTCCTTCATGAATTGGATGATGCCCGCACTGGTGAGGGTGATCTCAACCTAATCCACTGATTCAAATGCTAAACCCTCACAGACACACCTGGAAATATGTTTTACCAGCTACTTGGGCATCCCTTAGCCCAGCCATGTTGACACATAAAATTAACCATCACAGGGGGAGCAGCTGGTTAACAGGTTACCTGCCGATTTTGTTATACCTGCTGACCGCCTGTCTCGTGGGGATTCCCCCGCAGGTCTGTGGAAGTCTGACCCGGGAGCTACCAGAGTGGTGCTGATGGAAGGGAAGCAGTGCTGCGGCTGATGAAGAGCTGCCGGCCGCCTGCAGACCTGGAGGGGCCGTTCCTGCCTTGCTGTGAGGTCTGCAGGGTCATCGAGGGGAGGATGATGGATAGGAGCGGGGCTCCCTTCCGCTGTGGCCCGCTGGCTGGACCATCACTCACAGGCCCTGATGAACTACCTCCCCTGCACAGGCATGGCTTTGGGGTGGGTTATGGATGAGCTGCTGTCAAACCTATTTTTTCTAATTACATTTCTGAGCTTGGGACATGGCTGTCCATGGAAGGTGGGAGGTGCCTGATTCTGGAGGAGGAGGCAGAGAAATAAAGTTAGAGGAGAGTGTGGAGGTGTTTTTGGTTTTTTTCTCTGTGTGGATGACTCTATTTAAGGAGCCAGGAAGGATCTCCAGGTTTCAGGAACGGCTGTGGATAAAGCTATGAGTGGCTTTTGATGATCCTGTCCACAGTCACTCACTCATTCATCCATCAAACGCTCTCTGAGTGACTGCAGTGTGCAAGGCACTGTGCAAGAGGTGTTCTGTAGGTAGAGCTCAGTGTACATGATTGTGCATGCAAAGCACTGGGGATCTTGCTAAAACTAGAGTCTGATTCCGTCGGTCTGGTCGAGGCCTGAGACTCTGCATTCCTAACGCGCTCCCAGGCCCACTCATTCACAAACACGATGGAGTGGCAAGGGCTGAGGTGAAATAGGCTCTTGCCCTGGAGGAGCTTTCAGTCCAATGAGGGGACCAGATGTGTAAGCAACTTACTACGATGAAAGTAGACAGTGCAGTGCTGCGGCAGAGAGACAAGAACGGCTGAAGGGGCCAGAGAACAGTCATTAATTCCAACTGGGAGGATCAGGGAAAGCTTCTCGACTTAGATGTCATTTAAATTGTGCCTTGAGGGTGAGCCGAATTTTAATAAGTAAGGAGAGTAGGAGAGGGAGGGTGGAGAGGGTTGTAGTGAGCGCGCTTTCCAAGGCTGATGGGAGAGCATTGCTATGGACTGAATGTTTG
>NW_005366140.1:391900-413058 GCF_000412655.1 Myotis brandtii | reverse complement strand
GTAAGGAGCTTGGACCTTATTCTGAAGTGAGAAGCCATACTGGGAGGGAGTGGCGAGATGGAACCTGTGTCTATGCCCTTCTTTGTGGGAGGACCTTAAAGGGGCTGGCTGGGCCGACTGAAGGCAGGGCCTCCTCCCAGTGTCGGTGGAGAACTGGAGAGACAGGGCTGTTGGTGGGGGAGAGAGGGACAGAGTGGAAGTCTGGTTAGCTCAGGGCTCTACACTGCCCATACTTCTGTCTCCACAGCTCTCATTGTTCATCCAGGAGCTATTGAGCTTTATGTTGTCAAGTTTTCCATGAAAATGTGTCCTATTGCTGTACCTTCAATATGGGCTTTTGCACCTGGCAAAGTAGCTTGGACTCGGTAGGTGTTCATTAGACATGTGTTGATGGCAAGCACGTGAGGAACGTAGTAAAGATGAACTGCCTCACGCCATCCCATTGTGATTTTCACGGTTTCCACCATTCAGAGTGTCCTTCCTCTTTGTTTGGCTTGGACATCTCTGAGGAGCAAGATTGAGAGAAAGTTGTCCCAGAAGATGTTAAAACTCTGTAATAGGTGATGAGGTGATGCATGACTCCCCTAGAGCGCTTGCCTTTTAGCAGAGGAGGTCTGAGGAAAGCCCAAGGCCTTGCTCATCACCCTTGCCCCAGTCTCAGCTGTGGTCCTGGGATCTGGACGATGCCCGACACTCCCGCCTGAGGGAGGAGCCCCCAGGAGTCTTAGGGGTTGTCCCAAAGCTATGCAGCTGGTTAGTGGCTGCTGTTGGCCGTGTAGAGGCTGGCATCACAGACCCACGGACAGACCAAGGAGACAGCATTTAAGTTCTGGGTGGGCAGACGCTGAGCTCTCTGCCTCTGCACGAGACTGAGCCTCATCAGCTCTAAACAACCTTCTAAGAAGGAAAGAAGTGAGGCCTTATTAACCAGGCCTGCCCTGGCCCGGTGGCTCAGTTGGTTGGAGCATCATCCCGTAAACCAAAAGATTGCGGGTTCAATTCCTGGTCAGGGCACATACCTAGGTTTCAGGTTCAATCCCTGATTGAACAGATCAATGTTTCTCTCTCACATTGATGTTTCTCTCTCTCTCTCTCTCTCTCTCTCTCTCTCAAATCAATAAAAACATGTCCTCGGGTAAAGATTAAGAAAAAAGCAACAGGCCTGTCCACACATGCTCAGGAATTCAGTGCAGTCAGCTCCAACAGGCCTCAACCCAGCGGAGTGAGTGCCCCATTGCCAGTTTGAGAGGAGGGTCACGGAGGCTCAGAGAGGGGCGGCGACATGCCAGGACTCCCCGAGGAGGAGCGGGGCCTGAACCACAGCAGCTTCATGGGGAGCACCGCGTGCTGGGTGCTGTGCTGCCTGGTGGCATCACAGACAGCTGGGGGTCTGGGGGACCTGTGCTGCGGGCTGTGAGCATCAGCATTTAACCAGAAGCCCGAAGGCTGCACGGGGGAAATGGGAAACCAGGGAAAGCAGTGACTAGGGGTGTGTCCTCCTCTCCCCACTGGAGGAAGGTCCCTGCATTGTCCTGCAAGCCCTGCAGAGGCCTCAGCTCCTGAAATCCCCACCCCCGGCCAGGATCATCCTCTCCTCTGCACCACATCAAGGAACAAAGGAGACGTGTTTGGGTGCAGACCTCAGCGCCAGGAGTGGGGGAGGGGTGACATAAGGAATTGGGGAATGAACAAATGGATCCAGGGAATCAGCACTCAGAATGCCTCAGGTGACAGAAATGAAGTAAGAAAAACTGGAGATTAAATTCCGGCTCTTCCTGTGCTCGCTGTGTGACTTTCGGGGAGTCCCATAGCCTCTCAGAGTCCGTTTTCTCATCTGCAAACAGAAGGGGGATAACCACACCCGGTTTACCTGTTTGTGGAGCGCAGTTGGGAGAGACCATGGCACGTGCTCAGCCCTGGCCCGCCTGGGTGAGCGTCCCTTTCTCCTGCAGCCCTGGGTCCTGCTCTTATGAACTGGGCTGATCTACACTTACTCTGTTTTTTTTAACCACGTGCCTTTGTGAAAGGGGTGCATCCTCTTGACCTCGGTTCCCCTACCTGTGACGTGAGGGATGATGACCTCGCCCGCCATCTCCGTGTCTGTTATATGGATGGTGATGACGAGCAGTGATGTCAGCCATGACAAGGGGAAGGGCCGTCACGTGGCTGCTGTATGCTGAGCGCCCACTGCGGGAGGGGCACTGGCAGTGTGGGTGGTGGGTTAAAGATCTAGTAAATCCTAGAACACTCACCTGGCACAGCAGGTGCTCAGGACTATTTGCATTGTCATCATTTGGGCACCAGAGGGCAATGGTGGGGGAGATAAGCTGCTGCCAAATCAAGTAAATGCTCTTGGTCCAGGGTGCCCGGCAGTGCACTCCCAACTGGGAAGTGTTGTCCTCTGCGCCCCTCCTTTCCCTTCCAGACCCGCAATGGTGTGCAAGCTGCCCGGAGTCCAGGTCCTGGCTCCTCAGAGCCACCAGCAGTGCTGCCCTTCCAGCGAAGGGGCAGGACGGGCTCCCTCGGCCTTCTCTCTCCTGGATTAGAGCTAACAGCTCCGCAGTCTCCCAGCTGCCCCTCGTCCTCCAGGCTCTCTGCTCCTCTCCTCCTTGGACAATCTGTCCCTCGTCTTCCTCCATCGCTCCTGTCTTATCTGGCTCCCTCTCCAGCCCCAGGAATGCTCTGGATGGTGTCCCCACGCCCCACATCGCCTCATGGCCCCTGCTTTTGCAATGCAGGTCCCTCTGCCTCCAACACGCCCTCCCATCCATCCGTTCATCCTTTAATTCAGCGAAGAAGATTGAGCCTTATGATGTGCCAGACCTGAAGTGAGAGCAGTTAGCAAGATACAGTGTTTTTGGTTGCTCGGAGGTTACATTATAGTGGAGAGAGACACAGCAGAGAGAGAGAATCACCACAATCGGTACATATTTTGAGTTTATTTATTAGTTTGTGTATGTATGTTTGGAAAATGCCAGTGTATGTGTGTATGATCAGAAAATGCCAGGAGGGGATGTAAACAGCATAAGGTAATGGTCCCTGGGGTGAGGGGATGGTGGGCTTGGATTACTGATTCATCAGGCTCACATGTATTAGTGTATCCACACTCCAACCAGGGCTCACCTCCTGCAGGACGCCTTCCTGGATCAGAACCGTCTGGTGGAGTGCCCGTTGTCTGTGTTCCCAGAGCACCCTGCTCTGCCCTGGCCATGACTGGGCCCTTAATGCACCAACAGAAGTGTTGGTGGGCCAGTGGTCTCGTGTCTGTCTCTGGAGGCTGAGGGTGGTGACTGTGACACTCAGGGCCTCCAGTAGTGCCTGGCCCCAGGGAGTAAGCACGGCCAAGGGTACCAGCCATACAGGGCCCCGTGGTCCGGGCAGGGAGAGGAAGAGAGGGCAGGGGAGTGGGCCACCCACTCGAGGAGAGAGCATTTGGAAAGCGAATTGTGGGAGCCAGCTGGGCGTTTGTTTCTAAATGACAAAGGCAGTCAGGAGCTTTTGGTGTGTCCCCCTCCCACCCCCATCCATCCTGCCCCCATCACCTTCCTGTCACTTTCTGGTTATTTAGAACCACCGGCCAGGTAGCCCTTAACCAAGCAATATACATGCTAATGTGGAAAGGGGGACTGAGGCGGAGCAGTGGGAAAACACATTATTCAAAGGGAAGTTGGAGGAAAGAAGTGAATAAGGGCAGAGGCTGGGGCAGCCTGGCCTTCATTAAAAGTCCCCCCTTCTCCACCCAGGCTTGTCTCCCTTGGGGCTGGGACCCTGCTGTGCCCTCCCCCTCACACCCCCACTCAAAGCCCTGCCTCCAACACTTGCCCCAATCCAGAAGTGCCCTTCGTTTCTTTTCCGCCCTTTCCAGAAGGCCCTGCAGTCTCACTTTAATTAGAATTGTACCCAAGGAAGCCGGGCTATTGATGAAATGATTTCTTTTCTTCTTCTCATCTTATTGGTACTGGGTAGGGCTGGCCAAGCATGTTTTCAGAGAAGTGGAAAATGTAGCATTTATTTATTTTCCTTGGCCAACTGGTATCAGTCCAAGAAAGCACGTGAGAAGGAACATCGGACCTGGCAAGAGAAGGTGGCGTGGGCTCCTCTCTCCTCACCTGCACCTGTGGGCGGCCTTGTTTCTTCATCTGCGAAATGGGTCCCCATTGTGCTCAGCCTTCCTCCCTGGGTGTTAGTGAGGGGACAGAGCCAAGGGGAGACCTTCTATGGTAAAACAAAGTACAAATGGAGGCCTGTGGTGAATGTTTATCACCTGCTTCCACCAGGAGCCTCCCTGGGAGGGAGGGTGGGGAAGGGTTCAGGTCTCTAGATTCTTTTTTTCCCCCATATATATATATATGTTTTTATTTTTTCATTACAGTTTGCATTCAGTATTCTGCATTAGTTCATATGTACAGCACATGGTCAGACAGCCATGCACTTTACAGAGTGGTCCCCCCATGTTTCAAGTGCCCACCTGGCACTCTACACAGTTATCGGGGTATTTTTTCAGGTCTCTAGATTCTTGCCCACTGCTGCTTCTACCTTCTTCTCTTGGTAGCCCACCTCCAATCGGCCTTTGCAGCCAAGTCCCCTGGCCAAAGTTTTAGGAAGGATGGAAATGGTTGGAGGGCGTTTCTGGAAATAAGCAATTCAGGGACCTCTATAGGGCACTCTGAACTATGAGCAGGGCAGCGCCCCCTTTTGGTTCCAAGTCATGAGCTTGGCCTTGGAGGTACCTGACAGGTAGGCATGGGCAGGCTTCCCAGAGTCTGCCCAGGCTCAGCCAGGGTGAGTGGTGAGGGCACCACAGCCCTCCTGCTAGCCTGGAGGTACCCAGACATGGGCCTCCAGAGGTGGACACACAGAGCGACTCCTATGCAACCTGTATAGTCATCAGCAGGCACACACACATGCCAAAAACACAGGGAACTCATGGAGCAGGAACCATGTTGGTCATAGCAGGCTGGGTCATTCTGCCTGCTCTCTGTGTTACTCATGGCAGGTTAGGTTATCTGCCACATCCTTTGACTTTGACTTAACACTACCAGAGTCTATTTCTCTCTTTTGCAGTTTCCCGCCAGATGCTGGCTTGGCACTCCACACTGTGACCACCCACAGCACCCCTGTGTTAATAAGAGATTGCCATGGAGGGATCGGAGCCGCACACCAGCCGTTAAATGCTTCGGCTCCACAGCGACACGTTATCACTCCTGGCGGTAGAGAACCAGGGTTGATGCACATCAGTTACTTCTTCTACTCTCACTGTCCAGGCCTCATTTCCTTCTCCGGCTGCATGTCCTTCCTCAGGGACGAAGAGGAGCTGGTACCTTTCTGCTCAGATATTCTGTCATAGAACGTGGCCAACAGTCCAGCACCCCCTTTGCCCTGCTGCCCACATGCTCTGGATCACATGCCTTTGCATCCCCAAAGACCCCTTACTTTATGAGAATTGTCTGGGGGTGTCCCCGAGATTCGTCCTTGCCCATTGAGGAATGACTCATATCCACCTTAATATAGGGGTTGAGGTTTCCTAATTTTAGTCCCACGTTAATTTTCCAGGATCATCTGTTACTTCAACTAATGTCCAAATGAACAACTTCTTGTTCCTCAGATAGGACCTCAGTTTTCATCTCATCCTACTTTTCTCCTTGTCCAATCTGCTCTAGCCACAAAAGCCATTTTTAAAAAAAATATGTTTTTATTGATTTCAGAGAGGAAGGGAGAGGGAGAGAGAATGATTGATTGGTTGCCTCCTGCACGCCTGCCCCCCCCCGCCAACCCCCTGGGGATCAAGCCAGCATCCCAGGCATGCACCCTGGCCGAGAATTGAATCATGACCTCCTGGTTCATAGGTCAACGCTCAACTACTGAGCCATGCCAGCCAGGCTCACACAAGCCATTTTTGTTTGTTTGTTTCTTAAATGTGCCGAGCTTATTCTTGCCTCAGGGCCTTTGCACTTGCTGCTTCCTTGGCCATGCTCTGCCTCAGGCCAGCTCTCTACTCTTCTCTGAGCTGAGAGATCACCACTTCTTTACTACCTTATTTAGAGTGTCTCTCCTCCCACTCCCCCAGTCATCCTAATATATTGGCTTCCTGTTATTTATCACTATCAGAAATCCTTGTGTGATCCTCTATGTTTATATTTGTCTGTTCTTCCCAATTAGAATGTAAGCCCTCAGGCCAGGGACCTTGTCTGTTCTCTTTACTCCTGAATCACCAGCACTTACAAAATGTGTTGACTAAACGGATGCTGTGTTCTCAACATTTGGTCTCATTATTTCCTCTCCTGGCCTCCTCTGCCATCCCATCCCCATTTCCGCGTGTCTAAATCCTACATGTTCATTAAGGTGAACTTGAAGGCCACCACTTCATGAGTTTGTCTCTTATCCACATTTCCAGTTGTCCCCCAGCGATTGTATCCACCACAGATACCTGTAGGTATCGTTCTTAAAAGGTGACAATATTTTTCAGATTCATTTTGCTCAATCTCACAACAACCCAGTGATGTCTTTGCAGGTAAGGTTTTGGAGAGACATCCTGTGGCTCGTGAGGAATCCTGTCATGACTGGAAGCCATGTGTCTTGCCTCCGTGTCCAGGAGACGTTCCTCCACATCCCAGGTGACGCCCATGCCCCTCCTACCTGTTGGTTATATACCAGTGATGGCGAACCTATGACACGCGTGTCAGAGGTGACACACGAACTTACTTTTTTGGTTGATTTTTCTTTGTTAAATGGCATTTAAATATATAAAATAAATATCACAAATATAAATCTTTGGTTTACTATGGTTGCAAATATAAAGAAATTTTTATATGTGACATGGCACCAGAGTTAAGTTAGGGTTTTTCAAAATGCTGACACGCCGAGCTCAAAAGGTTCGCCATCACTGTTATATACCAATAAAATAAGCCACAGTCCCCACTCTTGTGGTAGGACATTCTCTTGTGCCTGCTTCTCTCTCCCTGAGTCTGGACGTCTCATGGGAGCCTGTACCGAACATCACGAAATCCCACGGAGGCAGCACCCAAGGGCCAGGGCCAGTGGGGAGGAGGATGTGGAGTTTACTACGCTCGCCTCATAACATGATGAAGATGGAACGAAAAAAAATCCATGTGTGTGCTACAAGTCATACATGTGTTTCATAAATACATTCCCTTCTCTCTTTTTGCCAGGGGACAGGTGACCGCTTTCCCTTCCTGCACAGATGAAGGAACGGAGGCCCCTGACCAGGAAAGTCACAGGTGAGTGAGGGCTGGATTCACACTGAGGTCTCTGCTCCCCTCGGAGCCTTCTCTTCTGGCTGAGAGGAGGGTTGATCATCGTGCTGGGGGATTGCACACAGTCCTGGTTTCTCCAGCATTCATACGAGCCCCGCCCCACCCCCACTCCCACTCCAAAGCCTTATGTCCGCAGTGAGAGTCAACTGTGGCCACCCCTCCACCGAGAGAACAAGCAGACTTACTGCTGTTTTGCAGGAGGCATGCCAGAGAAAGAGAGTGGAATGCTTTGCCCAGCGGCCCTGCAAGCAGACAGAGCAGGAACGGGAATTCCCAGGCCTTGAGTCTCCAGCTCCCTGCGTATATTCTTGGAGCCCTGTTCCCGCTCCTCCAGAGCTCACTTAAAAACAAAGCAGAGCAGAAAGCAACGTTGCCTGCACAGGAAAGCACAAACCAGTTAGGACAAGAGTCGATTGGCTGTTGCTAGAATGTTGTTTTCCCCTCAGCAGTCATATAGCCTTCACAAATAGCTTTAACATAGACTGGGAAATAAGAAAACAACAGTGTTTCTCAATAACAATGACAAAAACGAGACTGCGTGGCTGCTCCCACTGGTTTACAGCTTTCGGTTGAGGGAACAGGGGGAGGGTGGCGTCCCGGGCTGGGAACGGGGGCCAGGTGGGTGGGCCGGCGGAGGATGGAAGACATCTCACTCATGCTCGCCCTTTGGGAGAACGGAGCAAGGCCTGAATTCTTCAGAGGGAAGAGGCTGGAGCTGACTGAGAGTCGGATGGCAGAAATGTCTGCCAGGTCTTTCAGCAAGGATGGATTCTCTCCCTCCCTCCTGCCCGCCGTGGCTTCCCAGAGTCGGCCTGTCAGATCGCCCTGGCTGTGCACCAGGCCCTGTGTCTCCTCTGCGTGAGAAGAATGAGTGACAGGGAGCTGAATGCTCCTCAGTTAAGGGAGGGCGGGTGGGCTGTGACAGGGGCCTGGGGGTCTTGGGCTCCAACCTGACTCAGAAGCACGTTCGGTTGGATATCTTGTCCAGTGGTTGGAGTCACCAAAGAAACCCTCCAACCTGGGCTTCCATGAAAATGTTGGTTTGCTGGAACAGGTGAGAAAACATGAGATAGAGAACCTTTAGTAGCTCATCTGGGTCTCCGAGCCTGTGATGTTTGAATGGTGGGCGGTTGGCCTGGGGCTGGGGTGAAGCCAGAGAGAAGCGACTGCACAACATCCCAGGAGGCTTTGCTCTCAGGTCCATGTTTGCAGACTGCCTCCTTCAACTGCATCCTTGGCACCTCTCTACTCTCACTCCAGCCTCAGGTCTGGTGGGTAAGCAGATCTCCCTCTCTGTTCTGCAGAGCCACATGGTCGTCTGAAGTAACGTGGACCAGCTAAGAAAGACAGCCATCCAGAGAATGAGCCAAAGACAGCCATCCAGAGAATGGCAGGGACAATAGGCTCTTGTCTGAGCCAAAGACAGCCCAGGCTACTGGGAAGGGAGAAAAGAAGCGAGGGTTTCCTTTCCAGCGTATCTGGGAGATGGTGGGGGATGAGTGTGATCCCCAGAGCCAGCAGGATGGACCTGGATTTGAATTCTAGGACTGTGGTCCTGGACAAGGCACCCCACCTCTCTGAGCCCTACTTTCCTCATCCATAAAACAGGACTCAAATATTCGCTTCAATAGGTTGTCTGGAAGGTGAGAAGTATGTAGAAAGTAGTATGAAGGATGGTCTTTGGGATGTAAAATGTAAATTTCTCTCTCCTTCCAGATAGTATGAGGGGAAGACCATCTCCAGAGAACCTTGAATCCACCCACTGAACCCTAAACTTCTCCATCATCCTCCAGTGAAGCTGGGGAGTTGTCCCCGCAACTCCATAGCACCCTGTCCTGCTTTCTGCCTAACTTGGACAGCCTTGGTCATTCGAGAGTGGAGGCTGGAAATAAATTATTTCTAGAGGTGGGAGGATAATCCTATCAGGTACCCTCCAGGGAAAGGGGAGTGGGCATAGAGGGCCGGGCCCTAGGCCCTGGGCTGGGGTGTGTATGCTGTGGGGGTGGAATTCAGTCTGTGGAACTGACCCAATATGTGGGGTCCTTCTTCTGCACCTGTGGGTCCTTTTTCTTAATTCCTGTGGGTTGGCAGGGGTGTGGTCAGCTGGGCCTCACCTAGCTCCACCTCAGGCCTTACAATGAAGATGGTGATGGAAGCTGGACCAGTATCAAAGCAGGTGCTGGAGCTGCAGCTGAAGCCCGTTCTCGCCGGTCCCAGGCGTGGACCTGGCCACATCGCCACCCCACATCCTGCTGCTTACTCTCCAAGTTGTGCCCTGAGCCCCCATCAGGCCTTTTTGACAAGTTTGTATGCGTTAAGGTGACACCAACTACGGCCAGAAACAAAGCTCAAATTTCAGCTGTAGGTCCACCCTTGCAACACTTGCCTTCCAGGGTGGCCACCTCCATTTGCATTGGAGAAGGAGAGTATCAGGCCGGGGGTTTCACCAGCCACTCCACCTCTGCTCACAGCCGGAGCTCACAGCTCGGTGCCAGGGCCACGGCAGGGGAGGCTGGGGGGCAGTGACTCTGCCTTGGAAACTAATGGCGGGGGTGAGGGATTAGCTTGTGGAGGAGCGAGGAGCCCTTGGGCATCAGCTGCCAGGCTGCGTTCTGCCCTCTGTCCTCTGCCTGAGTCTGACCCCGGCCACACCCAGGGCTGCAGGCCTGCTTCACAGGACCCTGTGGGAGGCCCTTAGAGTTCTAACAACCTAACAGCCCAGACAGGGAACGGGTCCTAGGTGATCCGATTAACTTTCCAGAAGGAGAGTGTAGTGACTTGGAGGGGCGGTTGCTTGTCATGCCCTGTAGCAGCTGTGTTTAGCGGAGGAAAGCCGGGCTTAGAGTCCATGGAAATGTGTCTCTGAGCCCTGCTGGTGTGGCTCAGTGGTTGAGCGCTGACCCATGAACCAGGAGGTCACGTTCGATTCAAGGTCAGGTCAGGTCAGGTCACATGCTCCGGTTGAGGGTGCGATCCCCAGTGTGGGGGGTGCAGGAGGCAGCCAATTAGTGATTTTCTCTGATCGTTGATGTTTCTATTTCTCTCTCCCTCCTCTCTCTCCCCCTTCATCTCTGAAATTTAAATATATATATATATATATATGAAATGTGTCTCTGAGGAAGAGGAAACTGTGGGGTAGCAGGGAGGGGGGAGGGTGTTGGAGGCACAAGCCCCAGCCCTGTTCTGACTCACCCCTCCCTGGCTGTGGGCCAGCTCCGCAGCCCCCTGAGCCTCGTGTCCTCAGGTGTGTGACACAGGAGCTCCTTGTCTCGGGGCTGCGTGAGGACTAGAGCTGCTGAAGGTGAGAGAGGATTGGCACGCACCGGCTCTCGCTCCGCGGAAATCTCAGTCCTACTGGGAAGGAAGGAAATCTGTCCGCTTACTCCTCTTAATCACCATCAGCGACTAGTCCCTGCTGCGCCTCTTTTCACCGGCAGAGCGTTCTCAAAAGTTGTGTATCTATTGAATTTTTTCTAAACTGAATCTCATTTCCAATGCACCGAGGGAGCTGGGATTTAAAAGAATTCTCTAGTTTGTCTTTTTGTAAAGCTAATAACCACCCCTTGAAGTCGCTGGTGCAAATCAGTTTTTTCATTTATTGGCTTGGTTGGAAGTGGGGGTCTCTTGTATTTATCAAGAAGCCCACGTATACACACTGGGTGCCCACACAGATTGGAGGAGCCGGTTTATCAGGCCTGGCCCCTCCCAGACACGGGTGAGGATCGGAACAGAAGCTGTGGCGGATGCTGGAGAGCAAACAGAGCCACGGAAAACACTTTGCGAGGCCACGAGCGCTTCTCGGGGGCCACAAGTGTGAATTGTGGTTGAGACGTGCAGAAGGGGACAAGGAGGAGGGACGTTCCATTTAGATCTGTGTACGTAAGCTCTTCTGGCAGAGAGTGCCACTGAGCCCAGGTGAATTCTTGGTGCAGCATTTCTGTCCCTTTATTGAAACCTATTCCTCTTCCCCTCCCTCCTCCTTTCCACTGTGTGCTGGTGGGTGGAGCGCGCGTTCCCTTCTCCAGATCCCCAGACGCCTGTCCCGAGGTCCCAGGCCTGACCTCAGCACCGCCGCGAATTCATTCGTCTAGTCTCTAAATCTCATTTGGTTTGTCTGTTTTCCCTAATAAGAAGAATAGAATTAGCTTGCTGCTCAGCAGGGCTCCGGTATGGAATTTACGTAAATTACCTCGTTAATAAAATTACTAAATATAGCATCAACATGGTTACAAAGGAAAAATTAAGGCTCTTCGATTGCGAGCGTCTTTAAAAAACAAAGCCATGTTCCACCACGAAGGGAAATGAAATCTAGCTTCTTAACCAGTAAGTACAACGTGGGGGGAAGAGAGAGAGGGAAGATTAGGGAGGACTGGAGACAAAGACGAGAGAGGGATGCAAGAAATCTCCAAGCTAGACACAGAGGTAACCATTTAATTAATCGCTCCCCAGGGATTTGCTGGGTCTTTGGAACCAGGTCAAGAATATAAACAGTTCTTGCCTTCCCGAAAAAGGTATTCCGATTACCTCCTCTTGGGGCAGATCATTCCAATAAAATGAAGGTGCTCGATATGACAATAGGTCAGAGGAGGGGGAGGGGGAGTGGGAGAGAGAGAGAGGGCGCCATAACTGTAGAAAGAGTAATGTAACAAACTGTGGGCAGAAACTGGCTTTTTGATTAGAGCAACCCAAGGGAGAAACACAGGAGAGACCCAGATGTTTTAATTCCTCCCTCTCTTTTGGTGCCTTTGCAGAACATGTTCTCTGGACCCTGCTTCCCAGAGTCCCTTCTAACCCATCACTCTTTATTCCTCCTCCTCTCTTTCAACACTCTCTTGTGTCGCATCTCTAACCTCCTATAGACCACCTGCATAGGGCTGTAGAGGAAATCAGCTTAGATCATGTTGTTGTGCTGGAAAAGTCTGGTCCCTGCTGTTCTCACTCCATACTCCTCGGCCTGACGTTCAAGGCCTCTACCCCTCCACCTGACCCCTCACTGCCTGTCCAGCCTCCTCCACAAGATCCTCCTTGGCCTCTCATGCCCAACGATGCCAGAGGATGCTCTCCAGACACGCCCTCTGCAGCCTCCTTGCATCTGTCCACATGCAGGTGTCCTGGCCCAGCTCACATGCGACTTCTCCATCCCTCTGTTTCCCAGAACACCTCCTATCCAGCTCCGTAGGGTACTCATCCTGACTTATCAGGAGCGTCAATTGTTTACATGTATGAACACAAGGCAGCTGGGGGCAGGGAACCAGCCAGACCAGGTTCGAGTCCCAGCTGTATGATCTGCCAGCTGCTGTGGGACCCAGCTTCCCTACCTGTAAAATGGCACAGAGAGTCCACACCCATCCAGCTGTCCAGGGGATCAAATTGTGGAATGCCTTCAAAGCATGAATGCAGAGCAAGCCTCTGGGAACATGGGCGTTTGTCATCATTGTCTGTCTCCCTTTGGGCTGTGGGCTCCTTCACACAATTTCAGTGTCTTCTTCAACTCGATGATCCCAGCAGCCAACATCATACCTCTCCCACAACACAGCGATTTTCAACCAGTGTGAAGCAAGGATTTTTAAAACATGCAACACTTGACTATTTAGTCAGGGGCACTGACCTCTTTTTCCTTAGATTGTCAAATAAAAAATAATAGCAGCCAACCCAACAATAGCCATCTGGTATGGATGAATAAAAATTATACTTATTTTTTTGTCAGATCAGCAAAAAATAGAACATATTTTCAGTGTGCTGCAGAATTTTAGTAATTAGTTTATGTGTGACATGAGATGAAAAAGGTTGAAAATTTCTGACATAAAAGGCTTTTACAATTTTTTGAATGAATAAGGGCACGAGCGGTGAGGGCCCCCTCACTCCTGGTCACCCTCCCATTCAGGTTGAGGACCAGACACCGGGGATCCAGTGAAAGAAAGAGCCTGTTGCTTATGGGGCGACACTTCTGGACATTCCGTCCCTTCTCAGCCTTTCCTCACAACCTTGCAGTGGCCATGGACCTGGGACCAGTTTATAACAGAGAATCCCATCCACCCTTCTCATGGCTCATGGACCAGGCTCCTTCATAAACGGGAGCTGCAGGTCACGTGAGCTGACAAACTCGGGGTTGGGGGTGGGTACGCGCTGTGCTCCAGGGTGAGCAGCTCTGCCTTGGAGAACCAAAGCCAAGAACAAGCCAGTAGAGGGGTGGGAGAGTTGCTAAGGCTGCCGAAACAAAGTGCTTCGTATCAGCTGGTTTGACATAAATGTACTGCCTCCCAGTTCTGGAGGCCAGAGGTCCAAGTTCAAGGTGTGGGCAGGGTTGGTTCCTGTGAAGGCGGTGGGGAAGAATGTGTTGGGTCCCTGTCCGCTAGAAGGCGGTGGGGAAGAATGTGTTGGGTCCCTGTCCGCTAGAAGGCGGTGGGGAAGAATGTATTGGGTCCCTGTCCGCTAGCTTCTGGTGGTTTCCCGCTAATCTTTGACATTCCTTGGCTTGTGGGAACATCTGCCCACTCTCTGTCTTCATCTTGACACGACAGTTTCTCTGTGTGTGTGTCTGTGCAAATTTCCCCATTTTGTAAGGACACTAGACATACAGGAGTAGGGCCCACCTTAATGACCTCATCTTAACTAATTATAACAATAGTGACCCTGTTTCCAAATAAGGCCACGTTCTGAAGACATTAGAACTTCGACATATGGATTGGGAGGGGACACAATTTAAGTCATAATAAGGGGGGAGCAGAAACTAGGATTAGTCAAGAGGAGATGGACAGCAGACAGGAAATGGAACAGATGTGTTGAGAGAGGCAGGCCAACCAGAGCTTGCAGCCTAAAAGGAGAGCTAGAGAGAGAGAGAGAGAGAGAACTTGATTTTCAACTCCCCAGTTCTGAGCCACCAGACTCAGCTCTACTTGGATTCTATGAGGTTCCTCAGAGCCCTTCAGGGAACCTTTTGATTGGATCTGAACTGAGTGGCTTTCTGTGTCTAGGATGAGAATGACTTCTCTGACGTAGGGGCATGCAGAGGCTCAGTTTCATCCAGGGCCTTCTCTTCAAAGCAACAGGAGCCAAGAGCAGAACCGAGGCCTCAGGGAAAAGCAATAAAAAGCAATAAGCAAAGACACACAAACCCCCCACCATACTGGGCAGATCTCGCAAAAGTCCCTCCTTCCCCTTTCTACCCAGGCTCACCGGTCCCTTTACATGCCCCACCCCCTTCTCTCTGCTTCTGGGGCACTTTCCATCAGAGTGCCATGGAAACCCCCTCCCCCCAGAGCCTGCCAAGCCACCCGCATGGCAGCTCTCACTTGACCTTTAACTTATTTTATGAGGTTATTTTCAAAAGGGCTTAACTGTGCTGGAATCTCATTTATCTAGAGAGACTGCAGATTCCTTAGGGTAGGGCACTCCCTAGGGCTTTGCTCCGTGATGTTCAGTAAACATTAATGGAATAACAAAATGATTGCATCCTACCTAATACCTATTAAAAGCAGGTAATTTACCCTGGTGCTAAATGTAAGCGTTGGATGAAGGTAACCCCTGTTTCTAAGCTGCCAGATTGTTCTCCCTGGAGGCAAGCAGCGTTCCCAGTTTATTGTGTATCCCTCCGGAGATATTTTATGCGTCTGCAAGTGAATACATAGAACGATGCTTTTTCTTCTTGTTACATATGCAGTAGTGGCCAGCCGTACAAACGGCTCTGCACTTTGCTTTTTTATGTTTTGTTTTTATTTAGGAATCTATCTTGATGTGGTGATTTTAAACATGTGTCCACAACCAAGAATAAAGGTGTTAAAAAAAATAAAGATATGACCCCAGATGCCTTGATATCGTCTCCTCAAAGGCGAACCGCCCTCCCCCTGGCTGTGGGCTGGAATTAGTGACTTGCTTCTCGTGAATAGAAAACAGCCAAAGTGATGGGGTGTCATTTCAGAGATTAGGTTATAAACAAACTGCCCCTTCTGTCTGGGGAGCTCTCTCTCTCTCTCTCTCTCTCTCTCATCCCTTATCTGGGGAAGCCAGCTGTCGCATCCTGGGGACACTCAAGCAACCTCAGAGAGGCCTGCGCACCAGGTGAGGGACTGCGGCTGCCCACACTGTGTGAGTGTGGAAACTGATCTTTTTTTTTTGGTTGATCCTCACCTGAGGATATTTTTCCCATTGATTTTTAGGGAGAGTGGAAGGGAGGGAGGGAGAGAGAGGGGAAGGGAGGGAAGGAGAGGGAGACAGAGAAACGTGGATGTGAGAGAGACACATCAATTGATTGCCTCCCCCAGGAACACCGACTCGGGCCAGGGGTCAAACCTGCAACCCAGGTATGTGCCCTTGACTGGGAATTAAACCCCAGACCCTTCTGTGCGTGGGCCAACGCTCTATCCACTGAGCCACACCAGCCAGGGCGAAACTGATCTAGGAGAGGAGGCAGACCCTCCATCCTTCCCAGTCATGTGTTGCGATGACCCCAGCAAACAGCTCACCTCCAGCGTGATGGGAGACCCTGAGCCAGACTCATCCAGCTCAGCTTCACCGAAATTCCTGCCCAGGGACACGGTGAGGGCGTGCGTTTGTTGGCTGTAAGCTAACACATTTGTTATGAGGCAATAGATCCTTGGAGACCCTCCCACAGGAGTACATGGAGGGCGTGTCTGTTTCCTTCCTTGGCTGTTTTGTATCACATTGTCCGGACGTAGCATTGCTTGTTTTAACCAGTACCCTGCCATTTCCCATTTTGTCTTTTCCAAGCCTGTGTTCTTCAAACCAAGCTGCAATGAAAAGCTTGACAAATATCATTTCACATGTATGTGAGTGTATTTATGGGCTAAACTAGAAATGGGAAAGTCATGTCAAAGGGCTCATGTTTTTGTAATTTTGATAAGTCCTGCAAGTCCGTTTGCTCAGAGGTTACACTAATTCAACAGGAGGGGGCTGGTCTGCCCAAAGCTCTCTGGCCTCTGGAACCCCTTTGGCACAGAGACGGCCCCTAACCTGCTTGCTGATTAAGTGATAGCTTTTGTATCTCAATAGGAAATGAATCAAAATACCGGGGCTTGTTTAGGATCCCAGAGGCTCCTTGCGCAGCAAATCCCATCCCTGCACTGAGATGTAATAGCAAAAGCAGCAGCGGCCACCGCCTGGCATGTTAAAAAAATATAAAACCAGACCAAGGCTAGTCGTCTTCAGTTCCTGCTCATCATAAGATGGGAAACACCCAGGCATGTTAAAAAAATATAAAACCAGACCAAGGCTAGTCTTCAGTTCCTGCTCATCGTAAGATGGGAAACACCCAAGGGCCTAAGAAAACCCTTGCTGTGCAGATGCAAAGGGGTATCTGAGGTTTGCAGGTGTCTGGTGATCTTCAGTGCCCACAGGGAGTGTGGGAAGGGGGCTGCTGGCCCCTCTGAAAGCTGCCAGGTGGCTAGGCCTTCGAATACTCGGCCGCTCCAGCTTTTCTTTCTAAACGTCTGCTGGGGCTCACGCAACAGGAGGTTCTGGCTGCAGCCAGCGAAGAGGCTCTGAGATGACTAAAGCAGCATGGTGCTGGCTGTCCTCCTCGCTCCTGCGTTCTCTGGCTTTGGGCTCTTTGGTATGGCTGCCTTCCCCCAGCAGTGTGCAGGCCCCTCCCTGTCCTTGGTCTCAGAGGTGGAAGAGAACAGAAGGAAAAAGCAGCCTCCTATGATTCTGAAGAGGAGAGAAGTTCAGGGGGGCAGAGTTTTCAGGAATTCTATGACCCCTTCCTGGCTTTCCTTGTCCAACTGGAAGTGAATGGCTTCCTGTAAGAGCTTGTCATGCACTCACTCAACCTGACAATATCTACTGAGCACCTACTATGTGCAGTGCACTCGTCAGGTGCAGCGCTCTAGCTCCTTCAGATCTATTGCTACCGAGACCCGGGATCTGGGCTCATTGCTAGATGCCAAGTACCATCCTGTGTGCTCTCGCTTATATAAAGAAACCCACCCACCCGCCACCCTACCCCTGCTGTCCATTGCTCTTAGAACAAGTCCCTGCTCCTCCCTGCTCCTGCTTCGGGGGCTCCATCTGGGTGTCCCACCGGAATGCTCTGGCTCACATTTTTCTCTCTAGCTTCCTTTCTTGCCACTTCCTGCCTCAAAATCTGCAATCTAGCCACATTGAACCTATTTCTGTTTGATCATCCATGTGTCCAGTCATTTATTTGTTTATTTTTATCACATAGAACACACTAGACGCTGTGTTAAATACTATGGGTATATGTATGGAAAGGGTGGTGGGATCCCTGCCACCAACGAGCTAACTTCTGGTGTTTCAGGAAGATGATAAGTGAGCTAATAAGTACCCAATGCAAGCTGTGATCATGCCTTAAAGGAAATAATTTAGGTGATGGATAGAGAAGGGTGGATGAAGGCTGGCGAGGGATGTCTTTCCAAAGATGTGACATTTAAGCTGAGGCCCAAGGACGGGATCTTGGGGACCTGCTTTCTGAGCAAAGGGAACAGGTTGGACAAAGCAAAGACATTGAGCCTTTAACCCCAGGCCTTCATTCATTGCTCCTCTTTTTCTCTGGCACTCTCCCCAGGCTGACACCTGCTCATTCCACATAGGTGCCTCTTCCTCCAGGAAGTCTTCCCTGATCACCACACTCTTCTCGTGCTCCACTTGTAGGCCATGCTTCCCCCCTCACCTGGAGTGGTTCTTGTTACACTGAATGTACTTCCTTCCCATTTACTTAGTAAACTCTGGACTGGCCAGAACCATGTCTAGCTCATTTGCTGTTGGAGACTGTTGTGGGTTGAATTGTGTCTCTAGAACAAGTTAGGACAAGGTCTTGCTGGGTGAGAGTGGGTCCTAAATCCCAGGCCTGGTGTCCTTATAAAGAAGATTTGGAGATGGAGGTACATAGCGGGAAGAAGATCATGTGAAGGTGGAAGTAGCGAGTGGAGTGATGTAGCTGTAACCAAGGATCGCTGGACACCACTAAAGCTAGGAAAGGTGAGGATTACCCCAAGGTAATGGATTGTTTCTCTAGAATATTGAGAACGGTTCAAGCCTTCAGTCAAGACTGCCCTTGAACATCTTGGTTTCAGACTTCTCGGCTCCAGAACTGTGAGAGAACAAATTTCTGCTGTTTTGTGCCCTCCCCCCACTTACATGCCTCCTCCAACTTGGGGTAATTTGTTAAGACAGCCAGAGGGTACTCATGCGCCTGGTCCAGCACATTGTTCAGTTGAATGAATTAACTTCCTAAACTGCTGTCCACTCCGTGTCCAGTGTGTGACCTCTGAGCCCCGAGTCCAGCCAGGTGCCCTCGCATGGGCCGCTGGGCAGGCAGGAGGTCAGGCTCCTGGCTTATGATTTCATGTGGGAGCTCCTTCTTGGCATTTCTTGGAGAGATTTATTTTTTTGAATCTGAATTTTGAGAAAAATCAGTTGAGAAATCAGGAAAATGGGAAAAAGAATTATAAGTCTCCTGTAAGAATACAAGCTTACAATCAATGTACGGACCTCACAGCTTTGAGGAAACCCCCTGATTTCTCCACTCAATGGAGTGGACAGCAAGAGCAGGCGACGCTGAGGCTTTTAACCAAGGGTTGAGGTGGACTGGAGCGGGACTGGAGCAGGTAGGAGAGACATGGTAACGACCTGATCGGCCGCCATTGCCAAGCTAACACCTGTTTTTATGGCCCTGTCTGCTGCTAACGGTGAGTCACTCCTGCAAATAAAATACATATTACTAAGTTTATGCGTGCAGTATACTGTATACAGATACTTTGAACGCTGTTCTAAGAAATAACAATTTTAGAAGCAAAGTAAGTCCTTAAATTGGCAGTTTGACACATGATCCTATGCAATGCTATTAACCTGTCTGGGAGACCTGAGTGTCACGTATTTGAATACCACCTAAAATTGTTCTCTGGCAATTTTTATTCACTATAGGCTACAGGTCTTTGTAAATACTACTAAAAGGCATTTTTCTTTTTTATTAAACAGCTTTCTAAAAATATATATTCATAATAACAAGTAAAGAATAGGAGAACGATTGGAAGTATTTTTAAGTATAATTTTATTGATTTCAGAGAGAAAGGGAGAGAGAGAATCATTGTTCGGTTGCCTTCTGCACATTCCCTACTGGGGATCAAGCCCCTAACCCAGGCATGTGCCCTGACCAGAATAGAATGGTTCATAGGTTGGTGCTCAACCACTGAGCAACACCCACCAGGCTATTGGAAGTATTTTAAAAATAACATGATTTTGGGAATTCTGATTACTTGCTTCCAAATCTGGAAGATTTCTATCGGTTGGGAATTTGGAAATGCTAGAGTCCTGCCTTAGAAATAGCTGCTGCTCCTCAAATAGCACGTGGCTGCGTCCCAAACCCTTACACTCTTTCTTTGGGCTGAAAGTAGACTATGGAGGGGCCCAGTGTGGTGGGAGTCCGGCTCTGTCTTCAGCCAGCTGTGACCCTGGGCAAACATGTCACCTGTGCGAGCAGTTTTCTCGCCCCCATTGCAGTTCCCTGCACACCTGGCTGGGTGAGCTTGCAGGTGTCTGTCGCCCCTGCAGCCTGTCCTGCGTCTGGCGTGTCGTTTGGGGGAAGATTTATCTGCTGCTTGTCACTGGTGTTTGTTACTTTCTTCATCCTCATCACAAGCCTGTGAGGGAAGCTATGTTATTCTATGTTACAGATGCGAAGGTTGGGCTCAGAGAGGTCATGTATTGTGCCCATGGTCACACAGTTGGTAAGTGGCAGGTCAAGGGGAAAGGGGCTGGGGATGGTCCTGTGAGGTAGCCTCTGGGCTTGGGGGGACTGGGCTACACCAAGAACCCCCCTCCTCCTCCTGCTCTGTCTGCATTTCTCACCGGCTGCGGGGCGAGCGCTTTATGGACCAGAGGGAAAGTTGCACCACGTGGGAACTGCTGGCTGTCCCTACACTGCCACAGCCTTGGTTACCGTGCTGAGGAGGGAAAAACAATTTGGTGCAGATTAAAGTGTGGGCTGGGGTATAGGCTGCTGTGTCTTCTTCCCCCTCCAAGGGAGCTTGGTGAGAAGTCCTTGTGTGCTGGGCACTGTCAGGCCTGGGCTAAGAGGTGGGCCCATGGAGAGATGGGGGCAGGTGAGGACACAATTTGTTGGCAGTGCTGGGTACGGCTGGAGGGCACTGGTGGGGGCGATGGAATTACCTCTCCTACTCTGGTGCCTCAGTGTCCCCTTCCATAAAGTGGAAGGGGTCGCTATGGGGGAAATGGCAATTCCTTCCTAATTCTTATTTCCAGGTTGTACAATCAAAATAAAGTTGTCTCGCCTGGCCAGTGTGGCTCAGTTGTTAAGTGTTGACCCAGGAACCAAGAGGTTGCTGGCTCGATTCCCAATTAGGGCACATACCCAGGTTTCAGGCTCAATCCCCAGTGTGTGTGTGTGTGTGGGGTGGGGGGCAGGGGGTGCAGAAGGCAGCCAACCCATGATGTTCTTCTCTCATTGATGTTTCTATCTCTCTACCCCTCTCCCTTCCTCTCTCTTTAAAAAAATAATGAAGTTGTCTTTATGCTCCCACTTTTAAAAAGTCCTTGATGATATAAATGTTGAGCACCAGAACGAACAGATGGCTTGATATTTACATCACAAATGGAGTCCTCACTTGGCCAGAGGATCCCTGCAGGTCTTTTTGGGGCAGGAAACTTCCTTCTGTCAGGGACTGAATTGTGCTCTCTCCAAACTCACATGTTGAAGCCCTAAGCCCCAATGTGAGTGTATCTAGACTTAGGGCTCTTAGGAGGTAATTAAGGTTAAATAAGGTCTTAAGGGTGGGACTCTAATCAGATAGGATTGGTGGCCAAAGGAGAAGAAGATGAAGATAAAGATGAAGATGAAGACGAAGACGAAGGGGAAGGGAAAGGAGAAGGAAGAAGGAAGAAGGAAGAAGG
>NW_005366140.1:384309-391467 GCF_000412655.1 Myotis brandtii | reverse complement strand
AACAAAACAAAACAAAACAAAACAAAACAAAACAAAAAAGAGAGAGAGGCCTCACCAGAAACCAACCCTGCTGGCACCTGCTTCTTGAACTTCAGCCTCCAGATCATAATAAAATAAATTTCAGTTTTTAAGCCACCTAGTCTGGCAGCCCAAGCTAATATAAGTCTTATTCCATTATGGCTGCTATAAAAAATACCACAGCCTGGTAGCTTATAAACAATGTGCTTTTATTTCTCAGAGCTATGGCATCCGGGAAGTCCCAGATCAGGGGCCAATAAGGTCAGATGAGGGTCACAGCTGGAATCTCACAGGAAGGAAGAGGTCAGGAGCTCTCTGAGGCCTATGTATAAGGGCGCTAATCCCATTAGCGATTAGATGACCCAATCTTCTCCTGAAGGCCCCACTCCTGATAACTTTGAATTTGGGGAGGTTAGGATTTCAACTGTGAACTTTGAGAGACAAATATTTTAGATATAGCATGCACCCTTCTTGTCCTGATTGGCATATACATGTGCTTTGACTTAATAATCACTGTATGAAGAAGAGGTGTGTGTGTGTGTGTGTTGGGGGGGTATGGATGTATGTGGAAATGTGTAAGGACATGTGTGTGTAGGAGTGTGTGAATAGGGGTGTGAGTGTAGGGGTGTGTGCAGCTATATATGTAGGTATGTGTGTAGAACTATCTCTTAATAATCACTGTATGAAGAAGAGGTGTGTGTGTGTGGGTATGGATGTTGTGTAGGGATGTGTGTGGGCATGTGTAAGGACATGTGTGTGTAGGAGTGTGTGAGTAGGGGTGTGAGTGTAGGGGTGTGTGTAGCTATATATGTAGGTATGTGTGTAGAACTATCTGTGTAGGTATGTATAGTGGTATGTGTGTAGAGTTGTGTACACTAAGAGGGGTATGTGTGTAGGGGTGTGTGTGTACATTCTACACTTTAGACAAATACTCAGAAACCTCACCAGAGATGGAGTGAGAGACCCCGAGAGCATGCGAGGCCCCTCTCTGTGGGGAAGAGCCTCACCACAGAGAAGCCCTGTCTGAGCCCAGGAAGTACCTGTGACCTGAAGGCCAAGGATTGTGTTTCTTGGCTCTCCTTGCTCTGTTCCCCCATCCCCGCAGGGGCCAGGCAACGGACCCAGCCAACTGTATCTCCGTCTCCTAGCAACTGTCCTTGGAAGGTGGACAGAGAATAATAAGGTCTGGAGGCTGGGCTGCTTGGGGAGGGCAGCAGGAGGGCTGGACCTGGGCTGCTACTCCTGGGAGCCCACCCCCCCAGGGCTAGTCAGCACTTTCTCATTGGTATTGTGTGGGTTGGGGCACCATGCATGTTTAACTGTATAATTTGTGTTGACAGAATGGATGGGAATGTTTCATCAAGCAATTACACAAAGGAATCTGACTTGTTCAAAACACAAAGGCGACAGCCGGCAAAAATTAATGTGCACGCCTGCTCTGCACTGTGTTTGCCACCTCACTTAATGAGGGGGACGTTCCCTTCCCCTCTGAGTTATTCACGGAGGGAAAGGAAGGCAGACAAAGTTGTTTACTGGCTAAGTGAGCACAATTCGAGCAAGAAGCATTCCCTCCCTCTGTCATTTCCTTATGCCTGGGATCCTCTTACTTTGGCCATCTCTGGTGTGAGTGGGACTGGGACAGTCATACTCTGCCCTGTGACATTCTTAACTAGAGGTCACTTGGGTGAAGGTCAAAGGTAGCCTTGGAGTAAAAGCAATGTCACAGAAGGTTGCTGGCAGCGGAGAATGGGAGAAGCAGGTGGGGGGAGGGGGCTGGAGGGGGGATGGAGAGCGGCTGTCTGCCCGCTTTGCCTAGGTGGCAAGAGGAGGCTTTCTCCCTTTTCTTTTTCTTTGCTTCCCTTTGGTTTCCTTCTCTCCTCTCCTTTTTCTCTCTTCTTTCTTCCCTCTCCTCCCCTCCATGTTCTTCCCCTTCCCATTTTTGAAGAGGGGTTCATGGAGGGAGGTTTAGCAGGTTCCTGAGCCTTTGCAGCTACAAATGGGAGGGACAGTGTGGAAGGCTGAAAGGCGCAGGCTTGGGGATGGTAGGCCAGAGCCTCTATGTCTGGCTTTGCCACTGGATAGCTGTGTGATCCTAGGGAGCTGAGCCTCGGTGGGCTCACTTCTACAGCACAGGGGTTAGACTAGATGGTGTTCAGAACCCTTTGCAGCTCTAACATTTTAGTACACCCCCTTGGCTGTTCTACTCAAGTCCAAGATTTGGCGCTGCCTCCTGGGCATCCCTAAGTTTTACCGTAGACTGTCAGTCAGAGAGCCAGTAGTCTCCCCATTGGCCAAGATGGCACAGGGGGAGGTTCATACACCTAATAGACAAAAGATAGAAAGACGAATGGACAGGACCCAAGCACACCAAAAGCTAGCAATATAGTTGGGTAGAAAAAAGCCCTCCCCTCCCCTCCCCTCCCTATCCCTATAAGAACTGAGGGCTTGAGCAGGAAGGGGGATGGTCTTTGAGATGGGAGTCCACCATTCTCTCAGGTTGTGCAGCACCTGAATAAAACCTCTTTCCTCTTGCACTAGCACCTGTCTCAGGAGTTTGGACTTCCTTGTGGGAGGTAGCTAAACCTGCATTTTTCCATTACCTGAGAGACTGCCCACCATCACAGCAGGGTGAATGGGGAAGGGTAAGAGGCAGAGCTGACTGTGCTGGTCAGCCTTCCCAGCTGACTTGGAAAATGCTGGCTGGGGCAATACCTAGGTACAGGACTTCTTCTGGTTCCCTCATGACTGTATATTTTTCCCACATAAAAATATCTTTCTTATTACTGGAGCACACATTCATGATGTAAAGAGAAATTCACCTGGACAAGAGAAATTCCCCTACCCATATTCACCCATGAGGTATATGCTCCCAACGTTTCTGAAAACACACGTATAAATATGTAACCTATGTGCTTGGATTAGTGGGATTTTGATTCTCACTTTGATTTTCTGACTCACGGACTGCTGACATGCTGACCACCAGGACCGTCACAGCGAAGGAGAGAAGGAAGCGGCTTCCTCGAGGGCAGGCGGAGGCAAACTGTCCCCAGCTGCAAGCTGGGTCCTGTCTTTTGGGCACCAGGAGCCTTCACAGTCTCTCCTGGTGCAGGTTGTGTGTAAATTTCAACCTGAAGTGTAGACCCTGTGATGGTTAATTTCATGTGTCAACTTGAGGGGGACTAAGAGATGCCCAGAAAACTGGGAAAACATCATTTCTGGGTATAATCTGAAAGAAATTAGCATTTGAATCAATACCCTGAGTCAAAAAGGTGGCCCTCCCCAGCGAGGGTGGGCTGCATCTAATCTGCTGAGGGCCTGCATAGAACAAACCCTGGAGGAAGGATGGGGAAATTGGCTCTCGTTGCTGCAGCTGAGACAGTGGTCTTCTGCCCTTGGCCACCAGTGCTCCTGGTTCCTAGGCCTTTGGACTTGGACCGGATTCCACCACCGGCTTTCCTGGCTTACCAGCTTACAGACGGCAGACTGCAGGACTTCTTGGCCTCCATAACCATGTGATCCAATGTGAGCCAATTCCTGCAATATCTCCTACTGGCCTGATCTCTGGGGAACCCTCAATCAGACAGACCTGTTGGTACATTGCCACAGAAGCATGTGTAAAAGGCAAAGAACCTTCAAAGCGAGCCTAAAACCAGTTTGTTGTTAGAACAAAGGGGCAGAATTCCCAGGGATCAATGCTTCCTTTTCTCTTTCTTTTAAGAAACATTACAAACACATGCCTCTCAGTGTAAAGAAATTAGAAAATAGATAAATCCATAGGAAAAAAATAGTGTTCCTTTATTTAAAAATGCATGTAGTGTTTTACCAAAGAATACATACACTTTTAATGCACACATTTAAATCGCCTTTTTGGTTGGCATGATGTTTGCCACTTGAAGAGAGCTTGTGGTGACATGTCGTCTATTACATCTCCTGGGACCTACACATGAAGCCACATTCATGCAGCCAGGCCCTGGCAACATGAAGATGAATATAACCTGGGTTCTTGCTTTGAAAGGTCTCACAATATGTTAGGAGAATGGTCTCTCCTAAATATAGTAGTGTGGGGCATGCTAACATTTAGAAATACACTAAACAACATGGCAACAGAGAAGTATTGTATAGAATTAGGTAAACGTTGAGGCCATAGAGGTGATTTAGAGCATCTTCCTTCTCTGATGTTAGTCCAGATACACACTATTTACTCCCATCATGAGAGAGCGTCCAGGGGCTTGCAGGTAGATTTGTGGAGAGGAAGCTCCATCTTTTACTTTTACTTTTGAGGCAGAGATGTAGGTGGTGACATTGCTGCCGAAGCCCTGCTTTGTTGGCCTCCCACCTCCTACATCTGCAGCCTTTTCACGTGTTTGGGTCCATGTGTATCTCACACTCTAGGGCAGTGATCCTGGCTTCATGTATGCAAGCCTTGTGATTTTACCAAGCTGGGATAGACTCTGGTTATACACAGACTTCTTTCCTATATGTCCCTAGACATCTGTGGGGGATCAGCCCTATGCTAACTCTCACTCATGCTGGAGGAGAGGTGTGGTGGTGGGGACATTCTCACCACTCCTGGAAAGTGCATTTGATGTGATATACACTTCAACACAAGGAAGTGATACGTACTGACTTAGGTTAACTGGACACAGAGTCCCTGAGACAAAGTAGAGGGCTTCTTATAGATTGCTCTTAGGAGACACACCTGTGAGAAAATAAGATGGAACAGGCAGCAGAAACTGATGAACAATAATGTTGCAGCTGAGGTTTTGGCTGATCCCATGGAGAGCTCTGGAGCTGGGACAGGCCTTCAGAGTCGTCCTAAGCTGAGGCAAGGGTGTGGTGGCTGTGTATTTCCACCAGCCAGTCACTGGTTGGTTACGGGCTGCCTCCTGGGAGGAATAACCACCTTGGATAAACCAGTTCCCTCCAGCGGAAAATTCCCAGTGAGGGATGCAGCTCTGAGCTCTCAGCAGGAATAGTCCCAGTAGCAGGGGGCTGGATGTTCAGAGAAAAGGAGACCTGGGAGTAACAACAGTATCCACTCCAGCCCACCTTTTGTGCCACTCAGATCTACTTACTTCTTATATCTCATCTAGAAACAGGGCCTCCAGGATTCAGATTGGTCTCATTTTTTAAGAATTTGAAGGATTAGAGGACAAACCATACCTCCTATTCTACAGCTGATCTTTTCTTTCTTTCTTTCTTTCTTTCTTTCTTTCTTTCTTTCTTTCTTTCTTCCTTCCTTCCTTCCTTCCTTCCTTCCTTCCTTCCTTTCTTCCTTTCTTTCTTTTTCTTTTTTCTTTTTCCTTTTTTTTTTTAAAGGAGTGATGGGAGCTTTGTTAGCACCCAGCAGTCAGGCCAATGGGTGGTTGACAGGCCAATGGTCAGATGGTTGGACAGGCAGCCGGGAACATGTGGGCAGGCGAGCATGAACCAGGCAGGTAGGCAGGTAGCAAGCAGAGGGATGCAGATGGGAACTGCCCTGTGAAGGGTGTGGCATCCCTCAGCGGCTGCCTGCTGGGGCCTGGGTGTGTGGCTTAGAACTCGGTGCCCGCCACACGGAAAGCTGGCCTGCCTGAGTCGGGCATTGTTGAGGAGCGCAGGCTGGCCTCCCTTTGTAGCTGGATCTCCTTTAGTGCAAATATGGAAGTCGTGTCAGGAAGTTTGTGGATCTGCTCTCCAAGACTGAAGAAGAACGGGTGCTTCATGGCATCCTCTGCGGAAATCCGACTGCGGCCTTCGTACCGCAGCAGCTTGGTGAGGAGATCAGCCCCCTCCCTGTCAAGTCGGGGCGCAAGGCTCAAAAAGGCCATGGCACGGTACCGGGGAAAATTGCGTGCCTTGAACTCTTCATTGGACAGGATGCCCGGCCATGTCTCCTCAGTTGGGGTTCCCAAGATGTGGAAGATGAGGTGCAGCTGCTCCTCCACTGAGGAGCCTGGGAAGAGGGTCCGGCCCGTGGCCATCTCGTAGAAAATGCAGCCCACGCCCCACATGTCAATGTGGGTGGAGTAGTGCGTGCAGCCGAGCAGGAGGTCGGGGGGCCGGTACCACAGGCTGATCACCTGGTTGGAGTAGGTCTTCATTAGGATTGACTTGGTCCGGGCCAGGCCAAAGTCAGCCAGCTTGAGCTCTCCTCTCTCGTTGATGAGCAAGTTCTGGGGGTTGAGGTCTCGGTGCAGCACCTTCTTCCGGTGGCAGTAGGCCAGGCCCCGGAGCAGCTGGAACAGGAACAGTTTCACGTTGTTCATGTTGATGACATTCCCGCAGTCATCCAGGTACTGCTTCAGGTCCTTGTCCAGGCACTCAAAGACAAGGATGAGGGACAGCTCCATGTAGATGACGTCATGCAGCGTGACGATGTTGGCATGCCTGAGGTCCCTGAGCAGGCACACTTCCCAGATGGCAGTGCAGGGTGCCCCCTCCCCCTGTTCCAGTCTGATCTCCTTGAGTGCCACGAGGCTGTCTGTGAGCTTGCTTCTGCCTCTGTAAACGGTGGTATGGGTCCCCTCACTCAGCTTGTCCAGCTTGACGTAGGACTCCAGCTTCTCAAAGCCAATCTCGGACAGGCTGACATGGTGGAGGAGGTGGCTGAGCGGCTTGTTGAAGATGGGTCTGTTGAGGGCCAGCTTCTCCAGGCAGCCCTCGGGCAGCCGGCTACCAGCTGCCAGCGACAGGCGCCCGCTGATGTCCTCAGTGAAGATCTTGCTCAGGGGATGGGTGTGCTTGCGCACCCTCCCTGGTGACAGTACCTCACCCCAGGATGTGTCTGAAGCCTGGTCCCTTTCCCCCTCAGGCCCCATCTGCAAGTCCCGCTGTACCGCCTCTGGCGCAGCGCTGAGCGGTACCCACGCAGAATGAAGTTCCCCAGGGGCGGCACGGGTGGGGGCCTCTCCAAGGTCACTGCCACCTCCGCAGCCGCTCTCATCTGGTCCTATCTGTTCGGGGGAACTGTTGGTCTTGTGCATGCCTGGGCCCGCTCTGAGTGTCACTGGCAGCCGCCCTTTGATCTTCATCTCATCCATGGCGACCGCTATAACTAGAAGATCGGCTCCTCCGGGGTAGATTTCTGAAAGTTTAGTAACAGTTAGAACCCCGGGATCTGGAACAGTAACGGTGGCGGCGCGCGCGAGCAACCCCAGC
>NW_005366140.1:377994-384078 GCF_000412655.1 Myotis brandtii | reverse complement strand
CAGAAATGGAGGCAGAGGCGGCATTCCGCTCCGCGGGCCAGGAGCACAGCCACTGCAGGCCAAACCCCGGGCTCCTCAGCGCCAGCTGGACTCCAAGAGCTCATGGAGGCTCCGAGTCCACTGCTCGCTGGAGACTCGCAGATCCTAGGGACCAAGCACCATGCGCCGCCTCCTAAGTTGATCTTGAATCCATAACTGATACTCACCATCCTCCTACTCCAGCATCACTCTAGTTACCCTCACTTTTGCCTGATCCTGTTACTAATGATTATTCTGGTGGGTTAATCAGACACTCATCCCTGCGGGGTCTGAGCCCCTGGCTACCAGGTTCTTCTTACCACACGGCTCCTGTGTCTGTTAAAAGAAGGCCTGTGAGTATTAAGAGAGGCCTCAGTGCATAACTTGACAAAGAGATTCATTCTTTCGTGTCCCCATTGTCTAGCAGCAGCCCCATCTTCTGTCCTATGATTCCTTTCCAGGCCAGTTGGCCTGGTATGAGGACCCCAGTGACTGATGGCAGTTGCAGTTTAGCATTGAATGGACTCTTGAGATCCCAGTCAAAGTGTTCCTCTTCTGGGAGCCAGAAGTTGTAGGATTGGAAGTGTACATCCCCAAGGGGGTATGGGTTGATGGGAAGTGGGCCCACTCTTTCTCCCACCCTTTAGTTTCCTGACTCCTGTATTCTACCTTTAGGGCACATAACACGTGTCTGGACAATGGTATCATCTTAAAGTTGACATCTCAGTTTCTTCTTTAAGAGGCTATCCCACTACACTCGTGGGCATGTGGCAGCTGAGGGTTACACTACTGCACCTTTTTTTTTTTTTTTTTTGCCATAAAGTGGGTCCATGCTGGTTAGGATTTTGTATCAGCTGAAGATATCCTCTTTGGGTTGGCCAAAGCCCTATGGTTAGAAAAGGCAAACTCATATTATCAGCTGAAGATATCCTCTTTGGGTTGGCCAAAGCCCGATGGTTAGAAAAGGCAAACTCATATTACATGATCTACACTAATAAAAGAGAAACATGGTAATTGGCGTACGACCGCTACCCTTTTCATTGGCTAATCAGTGAGTATATGCAAATTAACTGTCAGCCAAGATGGCGGCAGGCAGCCAGGCACTGAAGCGAGCAGGGAGGCTTGCTTGCTGCAGACTCCAACGTTCACAGCCTCACTTGCCAGCCTCTCAGCTGCAACTCTAAGCAACTATATACTATGTCGGGGCCCTGCGCAGAGGCGCCCGGGGCAGCTCGAGGGCTGAAGCGGAGGGATCTTCTCGCAGTTCACCAAACCCGAGGTCCCCTGGCTGCTGGGCCCTGGCCTCTGAAGGTGGAGCGGAGGTGGAGGCAGAAACCGAGGCAGAGGAGGTGGAGGCAGAAACGGAGGCAGAGGCAGAAATGGAGGCAGAGGCGGCATTCCGCTCCGCGGGCCAGGAGCACAGCCACTGCAGGCCAAACCCCGGGCTCCTCAGCGCCAGCTGGACTCCAAGAGCTCATGGAGGCTCCGAGTCCACTGCTCGCTGGAGACTCGCAGATCCTAGGGACCAAGCACCATGCGCCGCCTGCTAAGTTGATCTTGAATCCATAACTGATACTCACCATCCTCCTACTCTATCATCACTCTAGTTACCCTCACTTTTGCCTGATCCTGTTACTAATGATTATTCTGGTGGGTTAATCAGACACTCATCCCTGCGGGGTCTGAGCCCCTGGCTACCAGGTTCTTCTTACCACACGGCTCCTGTGTCTGTTAAAAGAAGGCCTGTGAGTATTAAGAGAGGCCTCAGTGCATAACTTGACAAAGAGATTCATTCTTTCGTGTCCCCATTGTCTAGCAGCAGCCCCATCTTCTGTCCTATGATTCCTTTCCAGGCCAGTTGGCCTGGTATGAGGACCCCAGTGACTGATGGCAGTTGCAGTTTAGCATTGAATGGACTCTTGAGATCCCAGTCAAAGTGTTCCTCTTCTGGGAGCCAGAAGTTGTAGGATTGGAAGTGTACATCCCCAAGGAGGTATGGGTTGATGGGAAGTGGGCCCACTCTTCCTCCCACCCTTTAGTTTCCTGACTCCTGTATTCTACCTTTAGGGCACATAACACGTGTCTGGACAATGGTATCATCTTAAAGTTGACATCTCAGTTTCTTCTTTAAGAGGCTATCCCACTACACTCGTGGGCATGTGGCAGCTGAGGGTTACACTACTGCACCTTTTTTTTTTTTTTTTTTGCCATAAAGTGGGTCCATGCTGGTTAGGATTTTGTATCAGCTGAAGATATCCTCTTTGGGTTGGCCAAAGCCCGATGGTTAGAAAAGGCAAACTCATATTACATGATTTATTTATATTGGTCAAATTGAATCATTCCACCTTTCAGGGTGAAAGGAGTTGAGCGTTGCCACCAAGGGCCTAGTCCATCTCCTCGGGATGATGTCAAATATGGGGCACAGTTTTGACTTCCATGGCTAGTAGGTTGGATATTCAGTAGCACCAGTAGCTATATCAGCCTTGGTGATGGGAGTGCCTCATAGGCCCATACAGCTCTTCCTTCCTTCTACCATAATCACCCTGCTCATATGTCCATCGCGTATGTATTAGGGGGCACATAACAAATACTGGCTGATGTCAAATGACCGAGTCATTCTGTCTACTTGGTTGTTTTGTGTGTCTTTCATTGTAGGTGATTAACCTGTGATGCTAAAATCTTCACATTTTGTATCCATTCCTACTTGTCCAGCTAGATGAGCTTCCTGAGACCTTGTCTCCAATCTTCAAATCTTTCTCCTTTCGGAACTTTGGTCCAACCAGACAGTTCCATAAAGATGCCCTAAATCTATGAATATATTTATTTTGGGTCATGTGTCTCTGCACAAAATGGGAGGCCAGAGGCATCTCCCAAAGTCCAGATAATTGGGAAGAGTTCTCCCCATTGCTCTCTTTCAGAATCACTCCTGATGGGGCCGTAGAGGAATAGTAGCCCATTTCCAGCTCATGCTGACACCAAGGTGACCCATCCATATATCAAGCTCAGACTTTTTCTTCCTCCATTAGTGGGTGTAAGGGAGCCCACCCCTGATCTCTCAGGTATGACTTTTGGGACAGTGACATCAGTGCAACAGTGGCAGATGACATGGGGATTGAGATTATCAGTTCATGCAGCTTACTTGCAAATGAGAGATCCTACTCAGGCCCACATGAACCTCTCCCAGCTTATAAAGAATTGATGCTGGGTTGGCCTGACTTTATGACTTGGTGAGTATGACAGAGCCAAGCTCATGATGGACAGGTCTGGCCACATGGCTACTTGATACCATTGCTCACATATTCCGTTTTTATTAGGGCCTTGTGGCAAACCAAGTCCTGCCTTTCAAATGAAATGTCTGTTGCAGATGGCATGGTCTTGCTCCAAAAGCCTAAGCATCGCATTGTGATTCCTTTTGGGTCTTGCCATCAACTTTACTTGATGTCTTTTCCAAACACAGAAACCTCTAACACCACAGGGTCTGCCAGGTTGTGCTGCCAAGTGACAGGATGCTTGTATCACACCCTGGACCTGAGGCAGAGCCCTTTCCAGGCCACACTTAAAGCTGGCCACCTTTCATGTGCCCTGGTAAGTAGGTCAGAGCAGTTTTCTAAGTATAGAACATGCTGCCTCCAGAACCCAAAGAGGACTACCAAGGCATTGTGCTCTTTTCTTAGTGGTGGGAGTTGTGAATTCGAGAATTAGTCACTTATTTGGGGGAGAATGCCTTTCTACACCCCAGGCCATTGGATGCTAAGAACTTTACTGCTGTGGCAAGACCCTGAACCACAGAGTTCATGTACAGCCTCTGGAGCACAAGTGCTTCACGAAGGCCTCCAACATTTCTGCCCCTTCTCGCTTACCTGCTCTAATTAGCATGATAGGACCAAGATGGTGGGCTAATTTGATAATATGTGTAATGTATAGATGGGTTAGTCTCTTTGATAGTGGGAAGGTTAATCAACAAAACCCTGGGGCATAACTATAACTGCAAAACTATAAAAAAACTATAACTGATTTGTGAATGTGTACTGCATTAGATCCTCTTTGAGAAAGGCGGGGAAAAGAATGCATTTGCCACAGAGATGTCTGCATATCAAGTGCTGGAGTCTTTGTTAATCTGCTCTGGTCAAAGTTACCACATCTGGCCCAGTAACTACAATTGAGGCTGGTCTTCGCTTCAGTTAGCAGTTGTCTACTGTCCTCCACGATGACCCATTTGGTTTTTGAGGTCCTAGCATTCCCATTGCCACCAGGAAGCCCAGTTCTGTAATGGCATCTCCTACTGTTGGTTCCAGCTGAAAGGTGACAAACACTAGTGGACATCTTAATGCTGCTGATGTCCCTTTCCCACCACATTCCTTATCCCTTTGGTAAATGGAGAGTCCTCCTAGCCTCCCATGGAACATGGTTAACTGCTAGGTGTTCTGCCTATATCCACCCGGTTATGCCCACTTTTCTGAGCCCTAACAGGGGGGCAGATTGGGGCAGGGATCGTGAAGGGTTCTGGCCAGGTCTTGTAGGGCACCTGACTCATCTGAGGCCTCTGAGTTCACTACTTTCTATCGCAGGGGATAGGGCCCTTCTGCAGGCCCAGCAGGTTTGGGAGAAACTGGGAGTTCAAAATTCTCAACTATATCAATCCAGATAACCACATACTCTTAGTCTCAGGGTCCTACTCCTCGGGTGTGGCCTTGACCCTGGTGTTAAGACCTGCAAGCCGAGAATCCACCTCCTCTGGGGCTCTGCTGCTCTCACGTGGTCCAGTCAAGCCAGTTCTTCATGCTGATGGCCTTCTGCTGCAGGAGTTGGAAGTTTCCCTAAGAGCCTTGGAGGAAATCCTTGTTTCACATTTTGCTTTGGATCATCTGATCATCTGTCTTCAGTGTGCGAAATCAGTGGCACTCAGCCACAGCCACCAATTCCAAGGTCATTCTAGTTCCCTCCCTGCCTCTCCAGTGTCAGAGATCTTACCCAGCCAATGCATCACCTTCCCCTGGTGTCCTAACACTTGCCACTTTGCTAGGCCTTTTGCAGTTGCATCGCTAAAGCACCCCAGAGACTATCCATGCTACACAGACCACCAGTGACGGGGTCCATGCTGCCAGCTGGCCAGGGAGTCATCACCCCCCAACTCCCACTTCATAGCTGGCTTTCCAGGATCACTCTTCTGCTAATTGGCTTAGATTAGCTTCCCTAGAAACAGACTATGAGACGGAGAATTTCATTCAAGGTTCATCCACTTTGCTAGGCCTTTTGCAGTTGCATCGCTAAAGCTCCCCAGAGACTATCCATGCTACACCGACCACCAGTGACGGGGTTCATGCTGCCAGCTGGCCAGGGGGTCATCACCTCCCACCCACTTCATCATAGCTGGCTTTCCAGGATCACTCTTCTGCTAATTGGCTTAGATTAGCTTCCCTAGAAACAGACTATGAGACGGAGAATTTCATTCAAGGTTCATTGGGGATTACTTCTGGGAGAAACACCTGCCGGAAAAAGAAAAAAAAAGTGAGGAGGGCAGGTCTGGTGAAGAAAAAGGATGAGGATGAGGAGGAGAAGGAGGAGAAAGAGGAAGAAGAGGAAAAGAAAGAAAGAAAGGAAGAGGAGGAGGAGGTAGAGGAGGAGGAGAAGGAGGGGAAGGAGAAGAAGAAGAAACTGACCTCAAATGCAGTTTCCATTGAGGATTCCAATGGAGAGCTTTGAGCTAAGATGGCCTTTCAGTATTTCCTCAGTTGAGGGGAAAAAAGGGTGGGGAAGATGCTGAGCCTTTTATTCTCTTATGAACCCATTATTTGCCACAGCTTGTCTCTTGGGAGGGTTGTAACCTTGGGAGGGCAATTCCTCACAGTAGAGGGCAGCTCCCAGGGAGGGATGCAGCCCTGAATTGTTAACAGCCTGGCACTGGACTAATCAGCTGTGCTGAGGGACCCGAGGAGGACACTGATGTGTCCACTGCAGGCCCACTGTGCTCATGCTGCCCACTGGACAGCCAGGAAAGGACAGGGGTTAGGAAAAGTGAGGAGCAAAGAGAGCAAGTATGTTGTTAGTGGCAATGTCAATGTCACC
>NW_005366140.1:363546-377937 GCF_000412655.1 Myotis brandtii | reverse complement strand
CAAGCCTCATGTTCGCTTTAAGCTGCCTGGCTGCCGGCCGCCATCTTGGCTGTCAGTTAATTTACATATCTCCCTGATTAGCCAATGGGAAGGGTAGCGGTCGTACGCCAATTACCATGTTTCTCTTTTATTAGTGTAGATGAACCCATTATTTGCCACAGCTTGTCTCTTGGGGGGGTTGTAACCTTGGGAGGGCAATTCCTCGCAGCAGAAGGCAGCTCCTAGGGAGGGATGCAGCCCTGAATTGTTAACAGCCTGGCACTGGACTAATCAGCTGTGCTGAGGGACCCGAGGAGGACACTGATGTGTCCACTGCAGGCCCACTGTGCTCATGCTGCCCACTGGACAGCCAGGAAAGGACAGGGGTTAGGAAAAGTGAGGAGCAAAGAGAGCAAGTATGTTGTTAGTGGCAATGTCAATGTCACCTTTGTCTGAAATTATCGACCATCATTCTGTTTGATCTTGGACAAGCTCTCCAGCCTTTTTGTGCCTACATTTCTTCAACTGTAGAAGGAGATTACTAATGAGTAAAGACCCTGAAATGATGCCTAGCATATTGTAAATACTGGAAAATAAACGTTGCTATTGTTATTGTTTTCATTGTTGATATTTTCAGCAATATAAACTGATTTTTTCTTCCCATCACCTTCTGACTGGGCCCTTGCCTGCCTTCCTCCTGCAATGATTTCCTTGCTGATTGCCTCTCCCATTCCTGAAAGACTCCATGCACCAGGCTCACACTGTCTCCCTTCCTAGACTCTCAGCCCTCCTCGGCCTGTTGTAGAGCTGCCCAAACCCGTCTTGTCCTCTGAAGGAGTGGGCAGATCATGTGCTTTTGATTCAAGGAGTCCAGGTTTAATTCTTAGAATCTTCACCGACTTAAGCTGTGTGACATTGGATAAGGCATCGATCAGGTCTGCGGATTGCCTTTCTCACCTATAAGTTGGGGATAATAGCAATCTGTTCACTAGCTTGTCATGAGGATTAAATGTGACAAGGAGGTTAGATGCTCAGCAAACTGCCAGAGACACTTTAGTTGCTCAACAAACAGTAGCTACTGGATCTAGTAGCAGTCCTTATACTATCTAACCATTGGGTCATTTAATGCACAATTATTCAAAGCCTACAATGTGCGGGTGCCTCTAGGGCAAGCCTGTCAGACTTGTGGCCCACGGATGCATGCGGCCCACAATAAATATTTTTGCGGCCCAGCCAATATAACAGTATATAAGAAACATTTTAATAAAAATTTCATTACTTAGTTCCTCCTGCAATGATTTCCTTGCTGATTGCCTCTCCCATTCCTGAAAGACTCCATGCACCAGGCTCACACTGTCTCCCTTCCTAGACTCTCAGCCCTCCTCGGCCTGTTGTAGAGCTGCCCAAACCCGTCTTGTCCTCTGAAGGAGTGGGCAGATCATGTGCTTTTGATTCAAGGAGTCCAGGTTTAATTCTTACAATCTTCACCGACTTAAGCTGTATGACATTGGATAAGCCATCGATCAGGTCTGCGGATTGCCTTTCTCACCTATAAGTTGGGGATAATAGCAACCTGTTCACTAGCTTGTCATGAGGATTAAATGTGACAACGAGGTTAGATGCTCAGCAAACTGCCAAAGACACTTTAGTTGCTCAACAAACAGTAGCTATTGGATCTAGTAGCAGTCCTTATACTATCTAACCATTGAGTCATTTAATGCACAATTATTCAAATTGGGTGCCTCTAGGGCAAGCCTGTCAGACTTGTGGCCCACGGATGCATGCGGCCCACAATAAATATTTTTGGGGCCCAGCCAATATAACGGTATATAAGAAACATTTTAATAAAAATTTCGTTACTTAGTTTTTACAATATCCTGTTATACATAATTATTAATAATGAACTACAACATTCGCTAATGACTGATTACTATAATCGTGTTGCATTCATTTCCCTTATGTGCCTTACACGCAGGTGCACCATTTCTCTCCACTAATACTAGCAGCGAATATTTTAGCAGCCAATTGGCATGTCATAAGTCTTGGACTGACTTGTTTGGTGTGCACAACAGAAAATATTTCACTTCCGGAGAACAAGAAAAATAGGTTTATTTGTGTTATGCTTATTAATTTGTGCAATTACTCAGTGTCTGATAAGTTAATGTTCAAGAAAAAATATTAATTTTTATTAAAATGTTCTATTATTTTATGTTAATGATTACTCATTTATTTCAGCCCTTTGTATTCAACACGTCTCTATCAAAATAAACCTACGTTCTATGAAAATTGAAGCTTTTGGTTTTTTGCGGCCCAAAAGGACTTAAACTTTGTTTGTTTGGCCCATGTTAGCCTTTGAGTTTGACATGCTTGCTGCAGGGGACAGGGAGATACGGGAGCTACAGCCCTCCCTCAAGGATGACAGGAGTTTCCTGGAGCTTTCCCCAGCCTGCCTCGTGCACACCTTCCATCTTCACCTCTCCCTCCTCGCTAGGCCCACCATGCACAGCCATTTGAACCTTTGTCACTTCTCTCTACATTTCCCTGCACGCAGGTAAAGCTCTCCAAGTAAACTGTGAGCTATTTGAGAGGAGAAACTCCTCTATTTCTCTTCACACCCAACCCAACACAGAAATGGACACATGCTCTGCGCTCTCTAAGGATTTGTGAAATAAGTTAATAAATGCGTATTTATAATGTTTAGTAACAGAGGCATTTCCACTTTGCAGGTGAGGAGACCTGTCTGAGTCATATGGATCTTGCAGGCTGTGACATAAAAATGCGTAAGTGCTATTTGGTGAAATTTTTGTTTCACTTTTGAATGCATGTCATGTCTGGGTTGTGGTGTCAAAATATGTTTCTTACTGGGGACCATAGTAAAAAAAAAAAGTTAGAAAAACACTGACAGGATGAATGACAAGGTTCCCAGCGCAGGCGCTGAGTCCCCTGGACAGAACCAAAGAAGACAGAGGGTACCAGGGCCCTTGCCCGGGAGGGGCAGCCTCTGGGTTCAGCAAGGCTTTCCCAGGCTGGTGGGGAGTAGATGAGACAGATGTTCAAGAGAAGGCATGCTCAGAGCCTGAACAGACTCACCCACACCACTCATTGTCCAGGCAATGAGTGCGCACTGCGGGCGCACCAGAAAACCGCACGTGCCTTCCCCTCAGAAAGACACAAAGCACTTAGGGCCCTGCAGTTGCTCAAGATCTTTCTCTAGGGATCCCGTTTTCTCTAGAGCTTTAGATTGTAATAGAAGTGCGATCACCTGTATGCTCTCCCCAGTTATTAACCTGAAAAGACAACCTGGAATCATAAGCCTTGGGAGATTTGGTGATAATTCCTTGGTGCAAGATTTATATACACAGCTTGACAATTATTGAGGAGACCCCAGGACAAAATCTGTGAAATGGAAATTGCGCTGGGAATTCTAGGACAGATGGCCTCCCGTCTCCAGGAGCTTTGAGATGAAATTCAGTGTCCTAGGCCCAGGGACCTGGCGAGTAGGAAGCAGGGTGCCTGTGCTGGTGGAGGACACCCTGGGGCTCTATTCTGCACAAATGCTTCCCGCCTTTCATCTGGGACCCCGGGTCCAATGCCTGGCTGTCTGTTATTTGTACTCTGAAAAGTGCTTTAATTGGGAAGGTGAAATACAATATTAAATGCCCCTTTTGTGCCCGGTGAAAGGCCTCTCTAAAGCTTAGCTTAACTCAAAGAGCTTAAATCAATAGCACCAGCCCATTTTCTAATCATAGGGAATTTAACAATGATCAGGAAAGCCATTGTCAGTCTGATCTGTGGGACCATTAGGAGTTTAACTCTTGGAAAACAGCTTCCTGTCACACTTACATACTGTTATCATATCAAATGTCACTCAGAAGGGTATTAAAATCCTTCTTTAGAGAGAAAGCGTTACAGAGGTTCTATCAAAATTACTCTATATGCTGATGAGCTGGCGGCTGGGGGAGAGCTAAGACAAGCCTGAGGTGGAAGGTGGGAATTACTCTCTAGTTCTGGAAGTCTCTTGAGACACCCTAGCCTGGGGCCTGGAAAGTTTGCTTTTATCTCCAGCAGCCCGAGCACCTCCTTGGGCCTGGGAGGGCAGACCAGCTCGGTCCTTTGCTGGCTGGGACCCTAGAGGACTCCTAGGGAAGGCAGAAGGCACTGGCTCCAGCAACCCAACCCCATTCATTATCAGAGATCCGTGATGACCTGGCCTTATCGCCCTAGCGCCTGGCCACCTGAGCGCATTATGTGCCGCTGAGGATTCCAGCAGCGGAGGGACCTTTTGTGAATTGAACCCGATGCTGTGATTTTTAGGAATTACATTTTCAGAGAGAACCACGTAACTGGGGAGGGGTGTGAACAAAGGGGCTAAAAAAATAAAGAAGAGGAACGGGTAGAAAAGCTGGCGAAAGGGGAGGAGCAGGGTGGCCCGGGCCCTCTGCACACAGGGCTCTGCCAGCTGCCACCCTCTTGTACAGCGAAGGAGAAACAAGTGTATCTGGGCTCAGTGGGCCTTGTCCCTTGTAAACAAAAATTCCAAGCTAAATTAAAAGAGAGTTTTATTTCAATATGATTTGCAAATCAGGCATGTGTGAACTGAAGTCATGTTCCAAAATGTAGGAAATAGGGCTAGGTTTTTAAAGGCAAAAGTTGTGAAGAGCTGATGGACAAAGAGAAGGGTTACTAGGGGAAACAAGGCCACACACTTCTATCATTCATTTTCTGGTTGGTGGGCTGACTCAGTGGTCAAGCAAGTGGAGTCCTGAGATGAGAACAATGGGTAACATAGGATTCTGTGTTTATCAATGCCCTAGATCCAGTCTAGGCTTGTAGGGCAAAAGCTCTTGGGTTATTTATCAACAGAAGTCAGTCAGCACAAAGAGACTGTTCTTTTGCAGGCAGTTTCCAAGTCCAAGGAGCAGGGTCATGCTCTGTAAGCAGCCTCAAGTTCAAACTGCAAAAATACAGGTGTTGGGCCACAAATTATTATGTTAGCATTCTTATAAATCCTCAACCTATTGTGTCCTCACATCAGACATTGTTCCCCGTCTCTGGCCAGCACCCTGGGCTGTGGCGTCTGGAGTCCAGGTTCTTTCCCAAGCCAGGGCCACTATGCCCAGCATTCCAGAAGCAAGCCTGCCACAGGCCTGCATCTCAAGGGGCAGCATGCTCACTTGGTAGGAATGGGGATTCTCATTCCCACTTTACTTGCTTTAGGAGTTGAGTCTTTTAGTCACACTCACGGATTTTAACCCATCTGGCTAACACAGGTAGTGCAGAGGTCAAAACACTAATTTTATATATTTGGAAATTCAGAGGAGAAATGGTAACTGAGCCCAACTGGTAAGTGGCAGCCTGAGGCCAAGACCTGGCCTGGGGCCTCCTCCAGCTGAAACCAGACAACTAATGGGTCCCGGCTGCCTGTTACTACTTGAGCCAATTTAGCAGAGACAGGGTTGAATCATGTATGCGTGTTTATTCCAATAATGCTGGCAGTATGGGAGAGCAGCAGGTCACCCACGAAAATCTGCTCTGCCCCCCATATAAGCCAGCTGCTTCTATTGGGTAGGAGGACAAAGATTGCACGGTAAAGTGGGCAAAAAGAATAAGAATGGGTATGCAATAGAAAAAACAAAAGGATATTACAGACATAGGCAAAAGGAATAAGAATGGATATAATGGTTACAGATTACAGGCAATGCGGGCTGGGGTTGCAAAGGGTGGGCGCCTCCGGGACTCCATTGTTTTGACAATAAGGTTGTTCATCTTTCCATGATGATAGGTAGTTCTCAGATAAGGAGGATGGACCACATTCTAAGATTAACTCCCAGGTCCTGGGGCATTCAACTCCCAGCCAGGTCAGAATATGCTTTCTTTAATCAGAACAAATCACGGTTAACAGAGCATGATTAATATTTCTTATAACTATAGCTAGTCCCTACTGTTCTATTTCTGCCCCTAACACAGCCTGTGTGCTTCTTTGTACAGACTGCCTGGGCTCGGCTCCATGTCCAAAATGAGACTCTGGTTCAAGCTTTGTCACCTACAAACTGAGTGACTGAGGGAAATGTCACAATCCCTCTGATCCACCCTTTCTTCTATGAAATGAGGGTAATGTCTAATTTCAGGCTTAAATGTATGTACTGTTTCTAGCATGAGACCTGGCACTTCTAAGTAGTCAATGGAACTGTTACTAATATGCTTCCTGAAAAACTACCAAAAAAAGAAAAAAGGATCTTCAAAGAAAGTTGGAAACACAAAGGAATGAGGAAATATGGTCAAGTTCTGATACTGGGCTCTGTTGGAGATGGCTGTTTGGGGACATCACGATATGCCATTGTCACGGGCATAATGGTATCTAGGTGGAGAGGGATAGTGATCAAGTTACAGCACGTTATAAATAGACAAAGGCCAACCTTAAACAAAATCTCCATTAGAGGTGCCCACAGACAGCCCAAGCCCTCCTCAGCCCCAGGGGCCACACCCAACCTTGAGATATCAAATTATCAATGAGAACAAAATATTCTTATTTTACTGTATCTTCTCAATTATCAATGTTGATGAGAGGGAGCAGAGGTATTGATAATTCAAAATAACAGTCAGCCAACACATCTTGTACGCTGTTCTTCTCCACCAAGCTGGAGGGGGCCTTATCTGGCTATGGCCCCAGAACCAGAGTGCCTGTCCCATGGTAGGTGTGTTAGGGAAGGAAATAGAATATTGGGGACTAGCTATTAGTTATGAGAAATATTAATCATGTTCTGTTAACCATGATTGTTTTGTTCTGATTAAAGAAAGCACATTCTAACCTGGCTGGGAGTTGTACGCGTGCCCTATCCCCCCATCCCCACCTCCCTCAGACCTGGGAGTCAACCTTGAAATGTGGTCCATTCTCCTTACCCATTCTGCCCCAGCCCAAACAGCCTGTAATCTCTGTAACCATTATACCCATTTTTATTCCTTTTGCCTCCTTCCCCATGCCTATAATACCCATTTTGCATACCCATTCTTTTTCCTTTTTGCCTA
The DNA here is from genome assembly GCF_000412655.1 of Myotis brandtii. NCBI lineage: Eukaryota > Metazoa > Chordata > Mammalia > Chiroptera > Vespertilionidae > Myotis > Myotis brandtii. Next base: position 370,932 of record NW_005366140.1, on the reverse strand, counting down.
CTTTTGTCCTACCCCATATAAGCACCTGGTTTATGGGGCGGGGGGGGGGGCAGCGCAGATTTTTGTGGATGACCTGCTGCTCTCCCATACTGCCAGCATTTTTGGAATAAACATGCATACATGATTCAAACATGTCTCTGCTTAATTGGCTCAAGTAGTAACAGGCAGCCTGGACCCATTTGTTGTCCAATTTTATATGCTCAGTGAATATTCACTGACTGTTGAATAGATTCATAAAGTAGACCAGGTTGGGTAAATAAGATTCTATTATTTGATGTTGAGTAAATTAACTTAAATTGCAGTTTTAGGATCGTAAAGATGTGCAGTCAGTTCTTGGTTATTTTCGCTTTAGTTTATAGATGCTCCTAGATCATCTCTCAGCATCTCTCTTGCTGCTCATATGCTGCCCATTTTTTGCCCACTTTGTTTACAACCTATAACCATGTCTAAGCAGAGACCAGTTCAAGCCAGATGATGTTGTGAAAGTCTTGGCTCTAGAAAAAGCCTGCATCTTGGGAAGGTTGGGGTGGTTGGGTAAGTGGGGTCGGAGGTGGTCTGTACCTGGCCATCTGTTTTCCGTGGTCCTCAGAGCCAGGTAAAATTGAAGAATGAAAGGCAACCCACACTTCCTATACTCTCCCATGAATTGAGAGCACTGGCAATCTGTCTGGGGCCACAGTAATTGAAATTAATTGGATTTTAGAGATAATAACATTTATGCTAATGTGGATATTGAGAGGAGACAATACTCAGGGAGATAAGTACCTAGGAGAGGTGGGGAAGGAGAATTTGCAGTCACAGCAGGAGAGAGTAGGAGTCCTGAAGGGGGAGCTACTGGGGTGGGGATGAGGGACAAGAAGTTGTACAGAAACTAGGAGGGTTTCGAGAAGCCAGAGAGGGGCAAGGTGTGGGAGGAGGGAGAAGTTGGAGGACCTCTTTGGGTATTAATAGTCATGTTAACAGTGCCAGACATTCTTTATTAAGTCCTTTCTATGTGCCAAGCACTATATGTTTTAAATTTATGTCATTTTATCCTCACAACAAACTCATGAGGTGGGTACTATATGGGATTTCTTATTTTAAAAAAGAGATAACCTAGGTTTAGAGGGGTTTTAATAACTTGCTCCAGTTTGCTTGGCCAACACATAGGCAAAGTAATTTACTTTTAAACTCTGCTCTATACCACCTCTCATTTGTCCAAAGCTGGCAACAAAAGAGCAAAGAGGACCAGGAGAGGTGAAATTCTGAAACAACCTAAAGAGAGTGATTTTGCCTGAAGGAGGGACCTAGGACCAGAGAGAATAAAGATGTTAGATAGCAAACCTTCCACAAGAAAGGACCTGGCTTTGTAGGTTTGTCCCTGGCTCTTGTACCACCAGTGGTCTGCCTGCAGGGCTCTCCATAAAAACTGTGTGTGTGTGTGTGTGTGTGTGTGTGTACATGCCCATGTGTTTTGGGAGGAGGATCCATGAACAGATGTTGGACTGCCTGAGTATGGAGCCAACTGATCCTGCTGATGAAGCAAAGATAACTTGGGTGTGAGCATGAGACCACCACCCCATCCTGGTCTATAGGTAATTGACCTCTGAACGTGATCTACACTGCGTGAAAACATTTGTCAGCTTTTATTACCTGTCAAGCTAGAAGGGGCTTAGTGGAGAGGACAGAGAGAGATGGGCAGAGAGAATGTGGTCTTGGAAGAGAAGCCCCAGATCACATGGGTGATGGCAGTAAGAGTGGGAGGGCATCCGGGCTCTGACGGTCCTGCCTGGAGACCAGCACACTAGTCTGTCAAGGTTCCTTGAAGGTTAGGTGGCTGGAATGGTCGGCCATCTTGGAGAGAGACACCTGGGCCTTCCAAGACACCTCGGCAGTGTGTAGCAGTGCAATGTGGAATGGAGAAATTTTATAGATAGAGTTGGACTCAATTAAGCTTAAGCATCCACTAGTTGAGTGACCTTAGGTAAGCCACTTGTCTCTCTAAACTCTAGGATTCTCAAGTCCCAAGTGGGGATACTGATACCTGCCTTTTGAGTTTTCTTAGAGTTTCCAAATAATGACCCAAACCACTGCCTATTACAGATATTCCATGGAGGAGGGGTGGGGCAGGGGTATGTGTGGGATGTGCTTATCTTTTGACCAGATGGGGGAGCAAAACCCAGCAAATTTAGGATTCTTCTTTTTCCTGATTTTTAATATTTTTTTTTATTTTCTCTGTATTTTTAAATAAGTCCCCTGAAATCTGAATGTTGACCTCCCAACCCTATTTCACTCAGATTTAGGTCAACATTGAACTTTTCTGTTTCCCAAATGGAAGGCTATGTCATTACTAATCCATTTGGACATTTCTTTCCTTTCATTTTTGAGCCTTTTTCAGTTACTTATACTTGAAAAGGTCTAAAATGTACCTTTAATCTTCTTGTCATACAGCAAATGGCCATGTCCAGTTTTCTTTTTATAATATAAAGATTCTTCATTCAGTATAATTTTATGCTATGGCAATATGGAAATACTATTTTTTTTTCTATCTAGGTTAAATCATGGGACTCTTCTTGCATATTTGAGAGAGATGACAAAATGGTAGAGATTAACAAACACTCAGCCTATTAGATCTGGTCTGAAATGGAATGATCCTTACACTGGTTCTAAAGTCATGGTAAGTGTCAATGTCATGAAATATTCTTGGCTGGCCTTCCAAGTCATTAGGAAAGCCACTAATCAGTGTCTGAAGCCTGGAGATCCCAGCACAGCTGCCGGCCACCCTCTCCATCCCTGAACCATGCCACTGCCTTGTTCTCCCATTCCTCTGTGTCTTTGTCTCTGGGAAGCCATACAGGGGCCCTACACATCCCATCTGACCTTCTGAGGCATAAACACAGCACCCTAATGACAGTCAATTAAATAAAAAGGCTGTCTGTCCTGACACTGCAGCGCCCTGAAAACAGTGATGACTGCTAGCCACTTAGAAGCAATGAAAAGCATCAAACTGGGGAGAAATTGCAGTGCTGCTCTTAAGTTCAATTTTCCTGGTAGCTCAATTTTCTAGCTTTGCACTTTCCTAGGTAAATCACATTAATAGAGGAGCAGGGGGGCCCGGGAGATTGGTGGTAGACAGGCAGACGGTCTTTTGGAGTGAGAGCATCTCATACTGAGCCAGGAGGGAATAGGTAACAGGTACTCTGGACAAGCAGGTATTCAATGGTATGAGAAGTCCTTCCGATGGAAGCAGGAGCAGAGGTCTTCTGCTGGCAGAGAGTATCTTCGTTATTGCTGTCAGGGTGTCTGTTAACTACCCCATCTATCATTTGTTCAATGCCTCAGTGAAATTAGCCAACTGCGTATTACAGCAGAGTTCTGATGTGCCCGTCTCCCCTGGAAGCATTAAGCTGTCGGCTGTTACGCATTCTTCCCACCTGCCACCGCCACCCCCTTTGACTACCCATTAATGACCTTTCGTTTGCATCAGGGAACAATGAAGCCGTTGGCCAATTATGTGAAATTACAGGTGCTTCATCGGTGCCCTGGTCACTGTTTACCTTCTCTGCTGAAGCAGTGGGCTGAGTGGATTTATATTTCAAACATTACTTGACTTTTGCCATTTCTGGATGGAAGCAGTGAAATTGTAGCTGGCACAATGAGCCTCCACCTTTGGCTTAATAGACTGGCTTGTGCCCAACCTGGATGAGAGTATAAAGTCAGTCTGGACGGATCCCTTAAGGGATCCTTTCAGCTCATAAACCATGAGGGGAACAGGGCATCTCAGAGCACAAGAAACCTGCCCTTTCTATCCCAGGAGGCTCTGCTGTGGCACATTTTGAGATTATCTTGGCATGCCTCCCCTGGGAGGCTTCTCTTACCACAGAACTATTATCACAATTATATTGATTCAGGAAAAAGGTTTGCTTATACGTTTGAGTACAACTAAATGCCTAGTAATCTCCTAGGAACTGACATACAAAAGGAGAGGAAACCAACACTGATGGAACATTTATTACCAGCCATGCACAGTTCCATGTGCATTTATGTTAATTCCCACCTAGCCCTGCAAAACAGGCATGAAACCTGGTTATATAAATGTGAACTCTGAAGCATTGATAGGTCAAAGAAATAATCCAAGATTAAAATTCTAAAGACCATTACTTTTCTCATGCCCAAGGAGGCAGTATTGAGCAAACTGAGAAAAATGTACTCAGGTCTTGGCTCTGCCACATGTTAGCTGAGTTACCATTGGAAAACCATTTATCCTCTCAGTGCCCCAAATTTATCATCTGTATAGTAAGGAGAGGGATACTGTTCATCTCTAGGATTGTTGTGAGATTAAATTAGACATCATAACAGCCTTGGGCCCATGGAAAGTAATCAATGACTGTTAAGACTTTTTCTTTTTACATATGCTATTCAGGGAGAAAGCTAAAAAAAAAATCTCAAAAGAGAAGACAAGATATACTCATGTGAAAAAACTGGGAACATAAAAGCATTGAATTTCAGAACACCATTTATTGATATTATATATGTTTAAATGGCATGGTACAGCTCTTAGTAAAAAAGCTTATTATTAAGGCAATACATGGGTAGTGCAAACACTAAAAGCAAGAAGAGTTAGATGAAGGAGAGATCAATACTGAAGTCATAATGAATGACAATCACCTTCTCCCTAAGATAGCTTTGATTTTTTAGAAAATCTTTTATTTTTTAAATAGGCAATACATTCACATGGCTCAAGTATCAAAATGCTTACAAATTCACAGAGGGGAAATTTCCCCCACTTCTCTAATTTTTAACTCCCCCAATAGTCTTCCCCAGAGGCAACCAGTGTTATCAGCATCTTATTGGTGCAGAAACAGATTGTGTTTATAAGCAAGTACATACAAATAATCTTTCTTACGCCTTATTATATTCTTTCTGGACTACTACTTACATCGTTATTTCACCTAGAAGACATTTGAGAGATTCATGAGTATCAGTATATACAGAACTTCTTTTTATTCTTATACCAGCTTGACATTCTTTGTATGCATATGCATTATAACTTCTTAAATCACCACTGACGGGTATTTCTTATATTTTCAATCTTTTTCCACCAGTCAAAATGCTGCAGTGAAGAATCTTATGCATATGTCATTTCATATGTGTGTGAGACTAACTAGAAGAAAAATTCCTAGAACTAGATTTTTGGGTAAAAGATTCTGTGTATTTGTAATGTTGATAGATATTGCCAAACTGCCCTCTGTAGAGGTGCTAATGGACCCTCTGCCTGCAGCTTAGAGAGGACTTGTTTCCCTACAGCTTTTCTATCCTAATGTTTTACAAAACTGTTGGGTTTATGCCAATCTGATAGATGCAAATGGTATCTCAGTGTCATTTAAACATACATTTATCATATTAAGAGGGAGGTTGACCATCCAGTCCCATGTTTAAGAGTATATTTTTCCCCCTGGAAAACGTCTCTTATGAACTTTATCCTCTTTCTTATTGACTTGTTCTCTTTTACTAGTATATGTGCTTCACTTATATTTTCCACTTTGTTATTTGTCCTTTAGCTTTGATATTGTGTTTTTTCCCCGTGCAGATGTTTTTGGGGTTTGTATGAACATCAAATCTTTTAAACATGGTTACTTAATTCCTTGAATTGATTTAGAATTTTTTCCAGTGTGATGTGGGCCCCTGGTTCCCTTCTGAATCCCTCCCAACTGTGTAAGAAAGTCCCAAAAGATTTTTTCTGTTGTTCCATGACTTTGCTTTAGAGCAGAGGTAAGGCCCATCTACTGCGTTCCATACATTTTTATTAATGCTGGGAGCTTAATAAATATTCAATGGATGAATGGAAGAGTGGATACAAGGGTGAAGGAAATACTGAGTTGCTGAATTCAGGCCCTGACAATAATATAGACTAGACGTTTTTGGATTCAGAGTATCTATCCTTGGAGAGTGAGTTAACAATGCAGTATACAACACCCTCACTTTGTAAATGGCCATTATGCTAATAGTTACTATGCAACAGGTAGAATATAAGGAGATCTTTAAAAAGGAGGGAAGGTAAATATTCAGACAAAACCAACAAAACGGCTTCAGCACGTTGGACAGCACCAGTGTAGGAAGGCCTTAGGACAAATAAATGACTTCAGCAGTCCTCCCTTATCCGCAGTTTTGCTTTCTATGGTGTCAGCTGCTTGCGATCAACCACAGTCTGAAAACATTAAATGAAAAAAATTCCAGAAATAAACAACTCAAGTTTTAAATTGCAAGCTGTTCTGAGTAACATGGTGGAATCCCTGTTCCGTCCTGCCTGGGATGTATATCAACCCTTTGTCCAGTGTGTCCACACAGCATACACTCTGCTCATTAGTCACTTAGTAGCCACCTGGGTTATTAGACCGACTGTGTTAGTATCATAGTGCTTGTGTTCAAGTACCCCTTATAGTAGCCTAATGCTAGGTCACAATGCCTACGTCTTTCACCTCACTCCATCTCATCGCGTGGGCATTGTATCATCTCACATCATCACAAGAAGAAGGGTGAGTACAGTACAATAAGATATTTTAAGAAAGAAAAACAATCACATAACTTTTATTACAGTATCTATGCTAATAAAAGGGTAATCTGCTAATTAGACCGGGAGACCTTCTGGACATCCTTCCAGACAAAGCCATGGTGGCGGGGCCAAGGCAGAGGCCATTAAGGGCAATCAGGCCAGGAAGGGGGGGCAGTTGGGGATGATTAGGCCAGCAGGGGGGGCAGTTGGGGGTGAACAGACCAGCAGGGAGGGCAGTGGGGGGCAATCAGGCCAGCAAGGGGGTCATTTGGGGGCAAGCAGGTGGTTAGGAGCCAGCAGTTCCGGATCGCGAGAGAAATGTCTGACTGCTGGTTTAGGCCTGATCCTTGTAAACCGGCAGTAGGACATCCTTCGAGGGGTCCCAGATTGGAGAGGGTGCAGGCTGGGCTGAGGAACACCCGCTCCCTTGTGCACGAATTTCGTGCACTGAGCCACTAGTATATTATACTAAAGGCCCAGTGCACAAAACTTTGTGTACTCGAGAGGGGTCCTTCAGCCCGGCCTGTGCCCATTCACAGTCCAGGACCCCTTGGGGGATGTCCACCTGTCAACTTAGGCCCACTCCCCGGGGGATCAGGCCTAAGCTTGCAGTCAGACATCCTTCTGGCAGCCAGGGAGCCCTTGGGGGATGTCTGACTAAAGGCTTAGGCCCCCAAGGGATCGGGTCTAAACTGTTAGTTGGACATTCTTAGTGCTGCCACTGAGGTGGGAGATGCTCCTGCCACCACCACTGCCCTGGCCAGCCATGAGCCAGCTTCTGGCTGAGTGGCACTCCCCATATGGAAGTGCACTGACCACCAGGGGGCAGCTCCTGCATTGAGCATCTGCCCCCT
>NW_005366140.1:350428-362675 GCF_000412655.1 Myotis brandtii | reverse complement strand
GTGCTGCCCCAACCCCCCAATCAGCCCTACCCTGAGCGTGACTGAGGGTTGCATCGCAACCTCCCCATCCGCCCTGCTCTGTGCACAGGGGGCAATATATAAAAGCCTAAGCGACCATCCAACCGTTTGACTATTCGACTGTCCAACTGGTAGCTATGACATACAATGACTATCAGGGGGCAGATGCTCAATGCAGGAGCTGCCGAGCTGTGGTGACTTGGCAGCTGCGGTTCTCGGGTGATGCACCCGGAACCAGAGAGGAGGGAGCCTGATTCTGGGGGGTGTCACCCGCGAACCATCCTCTCGCAATCTGGGACCCCTCAGGGGATGTCGGAAAGCTGGTTTTTGCCCAATCTCTGCAGGCCAGGCCAAGGGAACCCACTGGTGCACGAATCCATGCACTGGGCCTCTAGTATTTTTATAATTTTCTATTTTGTTGTTAGTTATTGTTGCTCATCTCTTAGTGTGCCTAACTTATAAATTAAATGTTATCATAAACATGTACATATAGAAAAAAACAGTATATATAAGGTTTGGTGCTTCTTGCATTTTCAGGCATCCACTGGGGGGGTCTTGGAATGTATCCCTCACAGATAAGGGGATACTACAGTAAAGGATTACTTTGGAGGTGCTGAGACTTCCCCTTTTAGCATAGGGTAAAGTGCTACCCTCTTCTGTAGAACTGGGTGCTGGGTTTTCAGTGAGTGCCCCCTCTCCTCTGTGATAGTTAACCCTGGCCTGTTCTTTTGCCAGTAGCTATCCTTTTGCTCCAGACCAATTTTCAGGGCTGAGCATTGTTTATAGAACACACTAGAGGCCTGATGCACGAAATTCATGCAAGAGTAGGCTAGAGTAGGCCTTCTTTCCCCTGGCTGCCGGCACTGGCTTCCCTCTGGCACCCGGGACCTGGGCTTCCCTGCAGCTTCCAGCAGGCACCCAGGACTTGGGCTTCCCTTGCAGCCCCGGCTTTTGTCCAGAAGGACGTCTGGAAGGACGTCTGGTCTAATTAGCATATTATGCTTTTATTGTTATAGTTAGCTCCTGCTCTTGTCTATCTGACACTGAGAAATGATCTAATAAATCATGCTCACATGGTAATGACTGCTACTAATTTATATATGTTACTCTTTAAGTGCAAAGAATGCATCTCTTACAGAAAGGTTTTATATAATGAGAAAGTTGACAATGGATGCATTTGTGCCTGAGGAATTTGGTTCACACGACGTAGGGTATCTGACTCTAGTAAGCAGCATTCTTATTTGTGGTAGATGAACCGCACACAGATCTTTACACTGAAGAGAAAATGAACACATATATAATAACAAAAGCATAATATGCTAATTAGACTGGACGTCCTTCCAGACACGACCTTCCGGACAAAGCCAGGGCTGCGAGGGAAGCCTGGGTCCTGGGTGTCAGAGGGAAGCCAGTGCCAGCAGCTGGGGGAAGGAAGGCTTACTCTTGCACGAATTTCGTGCATTGGGCCTCTAGTCTCATTATAAAATGTCCCTTTATAATTTTGATGTCATGATATTTAGGGATGGGGGAGAGCAGGGCTATCAGACCCTGCAAAGATCTCTGTGATGCTCCTGATGGCATTCCCAGAGCTCCTGCTCTCTCACTGTCCTGTGAGGCCAGGAGTAAACCGCTCATGAGGCATGCCAGTTCTGTGTTTTATTTAATCTGATCCATTTTCAGCACCCTTGACCACATATATACTTTTTCTTTTCCATTCCTGGTCCTCAGGCTGGAAAGTAGGGTTTGACCCTGCCTCACCAACACACTGCAGAGGATTTTACGATCACCCTGAAGAGCCAGGTTAGACACTCGTGTTTACGTGGCTAAGTGCTCAGCCTGTGGAAGCTGTGGCCCTGATTTCCAATGACAGCGTGCGTTTACTCCTGCTCAGTGCATGACACCAGTGGGAGGGCTGTCTGAGGGCTTCACCAGACGGAGGGAGAACTTCCCAGAGGAGCATCTGATCTTGAGGCTGACGTAAGTACGTGTGCAGGTATATTGTTTTCGTCAATAATTCCAAGAGAGGGGGTGGGAAGTGGTGTCGCAGACGGGCTGCCAAAAATGCTAAGACCAAGTTTCTCATGGTGCTTTGATACTTCAAATGACTTAACCTTTGGAAAAAAAGACTGATGATTAAAATCTTTAAAAAAAGGTAGGGGGTGGGACCTGAGGAAGGAGAAACTAACATCTATTGAATGCCCTCCTCTGTGCTGGTTTTTAAAATGTATATTAACATCAATAATCCTCACAATCTTATGACTTAAGTATTTTTTACATATGATAGTTAAGGAAACAGATTTTGAGAGATTAAGTAATTTTTCCGAAGTCTCAGTTTAGTACACAGTAGAATAAATCAGTCTCATTACAAACTCATCTCACTATTGCATCTCACACCTCCCCTTTACACTCCCCTGTTTTAAAGCTGAGCAAACGTTGACTCAGGAAAATGAAGTTACTTCCTCTTATTTCTCAGCCCTGAGCAGCAGGAAGCCAGAGAAGAGAAGCGGGGAGTCCTTTCATCTTCTTCCTCTTGCCCTTCATGTCTCTAATGATGTGTTTTGATCACCACAGAGATTTGCTGTTAACATCGCTTGAATCCCCTTCATGACAGGTTCCTTTAAGTGATGTACACTTAATGAGTTGATAAAGTTGTTGCAGTTTGGAGCTGCGATGGTTGCACAAGGTGGAGAGGGCTAGCTTCTTCCAGTGGCTCATTACGCAGTGTGCCACCCGATATGCAGGGGGCACGCCTGGGACCCACGAGTGCATGTGTGTGTGCCCAAGTACGTGTGTGTACGTGGATGTCCAGAGACCAAGCATGAGTGATTCTTTTTCTTTTTTTGTCTGTTAAGTGATTTCTGCCAGCTCTGTGCATCCCGGGACGCTTAAAGAAGTTAGTGGTCCATAAAGTAGCCACTAATCTCCCAAATGAGGCTGTTTCTATGGGAAATGGTAACTGTGACTCTATCATGATTATGCCAGGGCTGTGGCCTCCTCAGTGTTGTTATGACATCTTCTGAGTCAAGTCAGGCTCTTTGCACTGCCACCTACAGCTGGAGTTCGGAGATAGGCTTCTGCTGTGTCATCAAGGGAGGGACTCCTCACGCAGAAAGGGAGCTGTGCTTTCCAGCATGACTAGCGTGAGGGCAGCAGGGAGAGCCGAAGTCCTGGGCACATTGGTAGAGCCCAATCCCTCTCCTGAGCTCTGGAGGGTAAGATGTCTGTGATCCAGCGACGCTTGGACCAGAGTTGCCCAAAAGAAAAGGAAAGAAAAAAAAAAGGCTTCAGTTCTGGCTGGTTGCTCAGTGGGTAGAGTGTCCGCCCAAGGATGTATTCCCAGTCAAGGGCATGTACCTGGGTTGCGGGTTTCATCCTTGGCCCTGGTCGGGGACCGTGCGGGAGGCAACATACCAATGTGTCTCTCTCACATTGATGTTCTCTCTTTCTCTCTCTCTTCCTTCCTCACTCCTCCCTCCTTTTCACTCTGTCTGAAAAATCAATGGGAAAAATATCCTCTGGTGAGGATTAAAGAAACACAAAAGACTTCACAGATAGGAATACTCAGTAAAATCAGAGTAACAATCCTGGATGGTGGAGGGGAAGTGGTTTTGAAGCCAGGAAACTGCCTACACTCCTGGCTTTGACTGAGCCAGAGATACACCATTGACCTGAGGCTAATGACTTAACTGGCTTTGACCTCCGTTTCCCACCTGTGATATGAAAGTAATGGGATCTGATCTACCTGTTTCATAGGAGGACTTCAAGGCCCAAAAGAGCTCACATGCATAAAATTGCTTTAAATATTAATGGCCCTCTATGCCCACAAGATATTCTAATTACCATGTAACAAAAAAAGTGCTGTTGTTTCTTTATTCCTGATAACTCTCCCATCGTGGTCAGCAGACTTACAGATGGCCCCCAAGATTCCTGCCCCTGGTGCATAACCCCTGTGTGATTCTCTCCCCAGGAGCGTGGGTAGGAGCTGTGGTTATGGTGAGACAGTCACTACCTTGACTGCGTTAGCTTATGTAATGCTCCATCATAACAGCCTGGAGGGAAGTTCCCTGCTGGCCTTGAAGACACAGACGGTCTCTGTGGATTCTACAGATGCCAGGAAATGCATTCTGCCAACAACCAAGTGAGCCTGGAGGGAGACCTTGAGCCTCAGATGGGACCCCAGCCCCAGCTGACTCCTGATGTCAGCCTGGTGGGAGCCTGAGCAGGGAGCCCGCTGAGCTCTGCTCAGAGGTCTGACCTGTAGGACTGGGAGGTAACAAGCAGGTGCACTAGGCTGCTCAGTTTGTGGTCATGTTTTACACGGCAATAAAAAATGAACATGCCCATTTATTCCTTCTTTTAATTCCCACTGCTACCAAATAAGTTCCAACAAATGTCTTCTTTTATTATTATTTGTTTTAATCTAAACTATTTCCATAGTCTGTCTGGAGCTAGTCATTCTCTCCCTACCTCATTTCCTAAAAATCTATTCCACTCTGAGACAGGTGAATAATACGTACTGCATATCCTTCATTCTCTGGGCAAATGCCTTTTCCTCATTTCCACATTTCGGAAGTAGCGCTGTGTCCGAGGATGAATGTGTACATCTCTTGTAGTGCTTGTTTTTCTCCCTGAAACCTCGTATGAAAAGGATGGTGCGTCTCACCAATTGATAATGCCGATGAATTCAGGAAATCTGGTGATTCAGTCTTAGCCGTGACTGTGCAGCACGAAGCAGCTTCCCGTGAGAGCCCTCGGATGCCTCCAGGAGGACAGGGGTGGTCCCGGCTCATGAGCCTCTTCAGCAGCACGGACAGTGACACGCACCGATGCCCACTCGGAAGACGCCCTGCAGCAACCCTGGGATAGGGCACATTTGCGTTTACTTTTCTCCTTCTTGTGATCTCAGTTGGTGGCACCCCAGATTCCTTTGTCACCCCTCTTCCTCTTTGACACCAAAGACTGGCATCCCCTTCCACAATGACTATTCCCTGATTCCCAAACGGGCCTCAGATGGTGACACATTTATTGTGATTTGCTCATCTATCCTGGCTCCGACCTGTCAGAAAGACCATCTGCCCGCTCTTCCCAGGAGTCCCAGGCCATCCATTCATTCCCTGACTGAAGCAGAGGAGAGAGGGCCCTGGCCCAGGACCCAGGAAGCTCAGGCATCGCTCATTAGTTGTATGACCTTGGGAGCTCACTCCTCCCCCCTGGCTTTAGTTTTCTCATCTGTACTAAGACGCCTTCTTCTAAGCCCAGACCGATCTTTCCCCATAGCAGAGGGTAGGTGCTTCAGTGGAGTCAGCCCATGTCACCTGAGGGCCTGCATGGTTCTCAGCAGGTGACAGAGCCATAACCTAGACTTCCTACCGTCCGTTTTCCTGCACCACCAGACAAACTGACATCCTTCTGTCTCCAAGTTCATTCCTGCAGATGTTTCCAGTCCTCATCACTTTATCATAATTGTTATGATAAGCATTTCTGCCAAAATGGTAGTAAAAACTCCATTTTCCTCAGCAAAATTAACAACAAAAAGTGTTCACGGCTCGTGCAACCTGGTTATTAAGCTGTAGCAAAAATTGACTGCAGCTGTGACATAAGATATAATTAAAATCTGGGGCCCTTCACCATGTGTCTGGTTGGTGCATTTGCAGTGTCATAGATACACGAATTAACGGGGCTGACCAGCTCAAGCTGTCAACTGGGAACCTGTCCAGTGGAATTATATCCGTGTGTGTGTGTGTGTGTGTGTGTATGTGTGTGTGTGTGTGTCTGAGAGAGAGAGAGAGAGAGAGAGAGAGAGAGAGAGAGAAAGAGAGAGAGAGAGATTCAGGAAAGTACAGCAGTAACTTGGGCAAAGCCATAAGGCAGAGGGGAGAGGGGAAGGACCCCATCCTGGGCTCCACTTTAGATCTGACCAACTGTGTAAACTTAAATGAGCCCTTTATACCTCGGATTCTGATAACATAAGGCAAGGGCAGTATATTATTCACGTGAGGCTTGGCTCTAGTATTATTGGCTGCTCTTCTACTTGTACGAAGCAGAAAGGACAGGTCTAACATGAATGACTTGGAACCTTAAGAGTAAAAGAACATAACAGAGTCATTAGAAAAAGACAAGAGCGATGAAAATGACGCCAGGAAACACCAGCCGTGGATTTAGTTACTCTGGTTGGGCTCTTGTTTTTCAATTTATACAGACATTATTATCTCATTAACTCTTTTTATTTTTTCTAAATGGCCATGTTTTTATTAAACTCATATACAAAACTCTTATCTTCTAAAGCCCTCGGCAAGGCTATTCATTATAATGTTTTGCTCATTATAAAAGTCAGAGGATGTTTGTGGCTGACCTCTGTTTGGCCCCTCCCCTCTGCGACCCTCCCTAGACGCAGCTGTAGCCTCCATTCTTTCACATCCGGTTTAAATAAAAGGCATTTGTGTGTTACATGTATTATGGGGGCTCAGGGCCTCAGTAAACACTGGGGGTTTGGACTTGATCACATACTTCAGTCTATTGGAACAGGCCGATCCTGAGTGAGCACGTGTTTTTGCCTTACTTATCCACATGGTTTCCAAAGGGCCTGGTGCTCTTACCGTGGATGGCTCTGAGGCCAAGAATAGGGGGTCACAGACAGGGCTCTGCTTTGGAGCGTTGGTGTAGGACCGGAAGGGGGTGGTCAGCAGGGTGTTGAGCCCAAGCACTCGCTGTCCCAGTTAACAGGTAGAGGAAGCTCTCCTTCATAACCGAGTGAGGGTCGATGAATTACAGATCACACCGCCTCTCAGAGGCCACCCCTGGCTACTCTCAGCAGTTTGGCCAAACGTCCATTAGTCTATCTCTTAAATCCCTGAGAGGCTCAGCCTCCGGGTCCTCCTGTATCCTCGTCCTCCCCACGGGGACCTTGTTGAGAGCCCCGTGCCCTGGTGCTTCCATGCCAAGCGAGCTGTGCAGAGCGGGTGGCCACCTGCGCTCCCTGGGCCCGTCACCCTAAGCAATGAATGTGAGGATGAGCTAGATAATCTCCAAGTTTTCTTCCCATCGTGGCCAGCCGTGCTTCTTAGACCGATGTAAACAGCTGTGGCAGGATTGCACAGAGTTGCAGTCAAGATTCCTAGACCAGTTTTCTTCTTGCAACGATTTGATTCAAGCTTTCATGGGCTGAAGTTAACTCCTGCCCAGCCCCTCAGGGTAAAAGCAGGCAAATCTGAAAATGGACAATTACAGGGAAGGCAGAGGGCCACTCAATACCAGGGCCTCGGCCTGTGCTGGCACTGTCCCCAGCATCACTTCACCTGGTGACACACTGCACGAAGGAGCACAGGCTCGGGGTTCCCACGGCCTGGCTGTGAGCCCTGGCTTCAACGCTAACTATCCCCGTGGTGTTGGGTAAGCCCTCAGACAACTCTGCATTGTAGTTTGCTGATGGATCTGTAAATAGGTATAATAACGTATCTGTGCATGCAAGGACATATAGGAAGGTTAAGTAAATATGAGTTAGTATTGCTACTATTCAGTCTTAACCACATACACCCTTCACAGAAAGGGAAACTGAGGCTCAGAGGCTAAGTAGCCTGCTCGTGCTCACCTAGCTAGTTAGTGGTAGAGCTGGGATTCGAACCCAAGTTCACCTGGCTCCAAGGCCCATGTTCTCTTTCCTACTCTGAAGGGCTTCAGAGAAGGGGCCCCCTGGACTGTGACTTCTCCAGCATCACCACAAACGTGTATTAAAGAAACTGGGACTCACTGCTCACTTCCCACGTGTGACTCTTGTTCAGGAAGGTGGCCGTCATCGAGTGTCAATGCTTCGAGCATGTAACGTGGCTGAGCCCCGTCAGGAAGCCAGCCCTCTGCAGTGACTGTGCCATTCGGCTTCAATGGCCCTTCCTCTGCCCCGGTGGGACAGGCAGAGTTCAGATATTGTCATGGAAACAGGCACCTCAGCTTCTAGGACCAGGACCTGGCCCACCTGCAGTAGGGAGAGGGGGTGGGCGGGGTGGCCGGCACTGCCCCTTCTAGTTCCTGGCACATCGTGCAGAACATCTCAGCTCGGTTCATTCCTCCCCACCATCCCCTTTCTCTCTCCTACTGCCACGTGAGCCAATAATTCTCCCAGCAATCTGAACCTTGCTATCTATGATCTTCCAACCATTGCTGTGTTTTTATATATAAAATAAAAGCTTATTGAGGATTGTAATTGCTCAGGGATTTCCCTCCCTGAAGCCTCTTTGGGTAACTAGAGTCTCTCTGGCTTCTCAGACCGTTTCTGATGCTAACGTTTTAATAACACATTCACAGTGTTTTTGTTTTATGAATTCTAATATAGATGGAAGTTCTCCCCAAGAGATATTTTTAAAACAGGTGTTTTTAAGTGAATGACTCAATATCCACAGGCATATTTCCACTACTAAAATCCTTTTTCTTCTTCCAGATGTCAAATCGCTCTAGTTTTCAGACACCTCTGGGTGGACACCTGTCTTTCTCTGAGGAGCCCACTGCACTCGGAAAGCCCCATGTGCTCGCGTACGCATTTTGTATGAGTTTGTGTGTGGACATGTGTGTGCACATGTGTATGAATATTTGTGTGCACATGTGTGTTGTACAATCAGAAAAGTGTGTCTGCAGCTTCGTGTGGGCCTCCTCTCTCACACTGGTTGGAGAAAAGGTAAATAATGTCTATGAAATGCCTTTAAGAGGATGTCTCACTAGGTGACAATCCCTGTGCCTATTTCTTGGGTGGATCTGTGGAAATTGCAGGATCTGCCTGATGCAGGGGAAGCTTCTGGTCTTAACCCCACACAATGGGCGTGTGCATTTGACCAGAGTGTTTACTGGGGCGAGGAAAGGGAAGAGAGGTGACCAATGTGTGGGAGCATGATCGTCACAGGATTTCCCAAACGGCTGCACCTCTGGGACTCTCCTTATGGGAGACGTTAACAGGGACCCTCCAAAGTTATGGACACAAAAGTGAGGGTCACGCCTCTCTGCTCCTTCTCAGGGGGTAGGAGGCCTGTTCAGAGACGAAGGGCTCTTGGGTCCCACAATGAGAAGTACCGTCTTTCTCTTACCAGCATTCCCCAAAGTCACTTCTTTTCTAAAAAATATATTTTATTGATTTCAGAGAGGAAGGGAGAGAGAGATAGAAACATCAATGATGGGAATCATCCATAGGCTGCCTCATGCACGCCCCCCCCCCCCACTAGAGATCGAGCCCGAAACCCGGACATGTGCCCTGACTGGGAATCAAACCGGGACTTCCTGGTTCATAGGTCAATGCTCAACCACTGAGCCACGCTAGCTGGACTTCCCCAAAGTCATTTTCACATGGGCACATTTCTTGCAGAACAGGCAGTAACATGCTGGGGAACGCTGTTCCGCGGGATGTCAGCTGTGAATGGCTGACAAAAAACAGACAAATTCTCTGGAAGGGATCCTGAAAACTAGACTTCCCGTTTTGGAGAAGACTGGAAAGCAATGCACTTCTTGTCTTCCAGATCACAGAGCCCGAAAGAATAGAACATTCGGCTTGGAAAAGACCCCAGGCAGCCAGCCCGCCTGTCCCGGCCAGCTCAGCGGGAGGAGAAGGGAGCAGGAGCGGCTGACGGCTGACTGAGCCCGTCTCCCTCCCAGGCACCGAGCTGCGAATGCCAGGCTGACCGCTACAGCCCTGAACCCGGGCCAGGGGAGGGAGATTAAAAACCCAGAAGGGACGATGCAGCATAAACAAAGGAAGGATTTGGATACTGATTCTTAGGCTGGATTGCCCGGCAGGGCAATGGCAGAGCAAGATGCACTCAGAGCGTATTTAACACGCTTCTGGAGAGAGCTAGAAGTACCGGAGCACAAGGAACTGTCTGCCTGGGAATGGGCTGGAAAGAGAGCAGTGTTGCACCTGTGCAGACTCGAAACACGCCCCAGAGGTCGGGGAAAAGACAAAGTGGATGTGTTCCCGTTCTGAAGAAAAGACACATGGGATCTACACAGGCAGACAGGAGGGACAGAGCAGCGCAGGTTGTGAGTGGGCAGGAGTGTTGGGCACCTTTTCTTTCCAGCGCTTCACAGGGTGCTAAGCACTCTCACCGGTATGGTCTCACAGACCCCCAACCCCCTGCCCCATCCAGCGGCTCAGCGGTTCTTCCATAACATGAACTGGGAGAAAAACCGGGTAAGGCTCACTGTGCAAAGCGGAGCTCAGGATCGGACGGTGAGCAAGAATGACCATTTGGGCTTTATGTCGAGTACAGAGAACAGCAGCGAGGCACACAGACTCCAGAAGCAAACTGCCTGGGTTCAAACCCCAGCTCTGCTGCCTGAGAGCTGTGTGACCTTGGGCACATTATTTAACCTCTTTGTGCCTCAGTTTCCTAATATATAAAATAGGACAGTCAAAACACCGACTCCCAGGAGTTTGTGTTTTATTTTGTTTTACTAATTCTCACCCAAGGCTAATTTTTGCATTGATTTTTAGAGAGTGGAAGGGAGGGAAGGAGGAGAGAGAGAAACATTGATGTGAGAAAGTCATGTAGATTGGTTATCTCCTGAATGTGCCCTGGGATAGAACCTGCAGCCCAGGTATGTGCCCTTGACCAGGAATCGAAGCCGAGACCCTTTGGTGCATAGGCCAACACTCTAACCACTGAACAACACCATCAGGGTTTCCTTGAAGCCGTCAGACCTAAGGCTGTTGATCTCAGTGTTCAAGCTGCTGATTATCTCAGTGGAGGAAGTATACCATGACAAGATACTTTCAATAGTCATGTCCTTGGACAGAATTCACTACCATTCTCAGTCATTTATTCTTTTATATATATTTTTTAAAAATATTTTTTATTGATGTTTAGAGAGGAAGGAAAGAAGAGTGGGAGGGAGGAGGGCGGAGAAGACTGGAAAGCAATGCACTTCTTGTCTTCCAGATCACAGAGCCCGAAAGAATAGAACATTCGGCTTGGAAAAGACCCCAGGCAGCCAGCCCGCCTGTCCCGGCCAGCTCAGCGGGAGGAGAAGGGAGCAGGAGCGGCTGACGGCTGACTGAGCCCGTCTCCCTCCCAGGCACCGAGCTGCGAATGCCAGGCTGACCGCTACAGCCCTGAACCCGGGCCAGGGGAGGGAGATTAAAAACCCAGAAGGGACGATGCAGCATAAACAAAGGAAGGATTTGGATACTGATTCTTAGGCTGGATTGCCCGGCAGGGCAATGGCAGAGCAAGATGCACTCAGAGCGTATTTAACACGCTTCTGGAGAGAGCTAGAAGTACCGGAGCACAAGGAACTGTCTGCCTGGGAATGGGCTGGAAAGAGAGCAGTGTTGCACCTGTGCAGACTCGAAACACGCCCCAGAGGTCGGGGAAAAGACAAAGTGGATGTGTTCCCGTTCTGAAGAAAAGACACATGGGATCTACACAGGCAGACAGGAGGGACAGAGCAGCGCAGGTTGTGAGTGGGCAGGAGTGTTGGGCACCTTTTCTTTCCAGCGCTTCACAGGGTGCTAAGCACTCTCACCGGTATGGTCTCACAGACCCCCAACCCCCTGCCCCATCCAGCGGCTCAGCGGTTCTTCCATAACATGAACTGGGAGAAAAACCGGGTAAGGCTCACTGTGCAAAGCGGAGCTCAGGATCGGACGGTGAGCAAGAATGACCATTTGGGCTTTATGTCGAGTACAGAGAACAGCAGCGAGGCACACAGACTCCAGAAGCAAACTGCCTGGGTTCAAACCCCAGCTCTGCTGCCTGAGAGCTGTGTGACCTTGGGCACATTATTTAACCTCTTTGTGCCTCAGTTTCCTAATATATAAAATAGGACAGTCAAAACACCGACTCCCAGGAGTTTGTGTTTTATTTTGTTTTACTAATTCTCACCCAAGGCTAATTTTTGCATTGATTTTTAGAGAGTGGAAGGGAGGGAAGGAGGAGAGAGAGAAACATTGATGTGAGAAAGTCATGTAGATTGGTTATCTCCTGAATGTGCCCTGGGATAGAACCTGCAGCCCAGGTATGTGCCCTTGACCAGGAATCGAAGCCGAGACCCTTTGGTGCATAGGCCAACACTCTAACCACTGAACAACACCAGTCAGGGTTTCCAGGTGTTTTATGATGACATATTTGCATACTGCATACAAGAATGACTGACAGTAAGAGCTACATAAATGCTTGAGAAAAGGTGGGAAAGCCTCCTTTAAAAAGTAAATTTCTCTATGGCGGTTATCATGTATTTTTACTTTTTTATATAT